>NC_090371.1:236645615-236958090 GCF_036365525.1 Heterodontus francisci
AGAGTGTGTCAGAGGGTGTCAGAGAGTGACAGAGTGTTTCTGAACGTGTCAGAGAGTGTCAGAGAGTGTCAGAGAGTTTCTGAGATTTTCTGAGATTGTCAGAGAGTGTCAGAGAATTTCTGAGAGAGTCAGAGCGGGTCAGAGTGTGTCAGAGAGAGACAGAGTGTGTCAGAGAGTGACAGAGAGTGTCTGAGAGTGTCAGAGAGTGTCAGAGAGTGTCAGACGGTTTCTGAGAAAGTCAGAGAGTGACAGAGAGTGTCAGAGAGTGTCAGAGAGTGACAGAGTTTGTCAGAGAGTTTCTGAGAGTGTCAGAGAGCGTCAGAGAGTGACAGAGAGTGTCAGAGAGTTTCAGAGAGTGTCAGAGTGTGTCAGAGAGTGACAGAGAGTGTCTGAAGGTGTCAGAGAGTGTCAGAGACATTCTGAGAGTGTCAGAGTGTGTCTGAGAGTGTCAGATAGTGACCGAGTGTGTCTGAGAGTGTCAGAGAGAGTCAGAGAATGTCAGAGTGTGTCAGAGAGTGTCAGAGGGTTTCTGAGAGTGTCTGAGAGTGTCAGAGAGTGACAGAGTGTCAGAGAGAGTCAGACAGTGACAGAGCGTGTCAGAGAGTGTCAGAGAGTGACAGAGTGTGTCAGAGAGTGTCTGAGAGTGTCAGAGAGTGTCAGAGAGTGAAAGAGAGTGTCACAGAGTGTCAGAGAGTTTCAGAGAGTGTCAGAGTGTGTCAGAGAGTGTCAGAGAATGACAGAATGTGTCAGAGAGTGACAGAGAGTGTCTGAGAGTGTCAGAGAGTGTCAGAGAGTTTCTCAGAGTGTCTGAGGTTATCAGAGAGTGTCAGAGAGTGTTTGAGAGTGTCTGAGATTGTCAGAGAGTGTCAGAGCGTGACAGAGAGTGTCAGAGAGTGTCAGAGAGTTTCAGAGAGTGTCAGAGTGTGTCAGAGAGTGTCAGAGAGTGTCAGAGTGTGACAAGGTGTGTCAGAGAGTGACAGAGAGATTCTGAGAGTGTAAGTGAGTGTCCGACAGTGTCAGAGAGTGACAGAGAGTGTCAGAGAGTGAAAGAGTGTGTCAGAGAGTGACAGAGAGTATCTGAGAGTGTCAGAGAGTGTCAGCGAGTTTCTGAGAGTGTCAGAGAGTGACAGAGTGTGTCAGAGAGTGTCTGAGAGTGTCAGAGAGTGTCAGACAGTGACAGAGAGTGTCAGAGAGATTCTGAGAGTGTCAGAGTGTGTCAGAGGGTGTCAGAGAGTGACAGAGTGTTTCTGAGAGTGTCAGAGAGTGTCAGAGAGTTTCAGAGAGTTTCTGAGAGTTTCTGAGATTGTCAGAGAGTGTCAGAGAGTTTCTGAGAGTGTCAGAGCGTGTCAGAGTGTGTCAGAGAGTGACAGAGTGTGTCAGAGAGTGACAGAGAGTTTCAGAGAGTGTCAGAGTGTGTCAGACGTTTTCTGAGAGAGTCAGAGAGTGACAGAGAGTGTCAGAGAGTGTCAGAGAGTGACAGAGTTTGTCAGAGAGTTTCTGAGAGTGTCAGAGAGTGTCAGAGAGTGAAAGAGAGTGTCAGAGAGTTTCAGAGAGTGTCAGAGTGTGTCAGAGAGTGTCAGAGAGTGACAGAGAGTGTCAGAGAGTGACAGAGAGTTTCAGAGAGTGTCAGAGAGTGTCCGAGAGTGTCAGAGAGTGACAGAGAGTGTCAGAGAGTGACAGAGTGTGTCAGAGTGTGACAGAGAGTATCTGAGAGTGTCAGAGAGTGTCAGCGAGTTTCTGAGAGTGTCAGAGAGTGACAGTGTGTCAGAGAGTGTCTGAGAGTGTCAGAGAGTGTCAGACAGTGACAGAGAGTGTCAGAGAGATTCTGAGAGTGTCAGAGAGTGTCAGAGAGTGTCAGAGAGTTTCTGAGATTTTCTGAGAGTGTCAGAGAGTGTCAGAGAGTTTCTGAGAGAGTCAGAGCGTGTCAGAGAGTGACAGAGTGTGTCAGAGAGTGACAGAGAGTGTCTGAGAGTGTCAGAGTGTGTCAGAGAGTGTCAGACGGTTTCTGAGAGAGTCAGAGAGTGACAGAGAGTGTCAGAGAGTGTCAGAGTGTGTCAGAGAGTTTCAGAGAGTGACAGAATGTGTCAGAGAGTGTCAGAGAGTTTCAGAGAGTGTCAGAGTGTGTCAGAGAGTGTCAGAGAGAGTCAGACTGTGACAGAGTGTGTCAGAGAGTGACAGAGAGATTCTGAGAGTGTCAGAGAGTGTCCGAGGTGTCAGAGAGTGACAGAGAGTGTCAGAGAGTGACAGAGTGTGTCAGAAGGTGACAGAGAGTATCTGAGAGTGTCAGAGAGTGTCAGCGAGTTTCTGAGAGTGTCAGAGAGTGACAGAGTGTGTCAGAGAGTGTCTGAGAGTGTCAGGGAGTGTCAGAGAGTGACAGAGTGTGTCAGAGAGTGACAGAGAGTGTCAGAGAGTGTCTGACGGTTTCTGAGAGAGTCAGAGAGTGACAGAGAGTGTCAGAGAGTGTCAGAGAGTGACAGAGTTTGTCAGAGAGTTTCTGAGAGTGTCAGAGAGTGTCAGAGAGTGATAGAGAGTGTCAGAGAGTTTCAGAGAGAGTCAGAGTGTGTCAGAGAGTGACAGAGAGTGTCAGAGAGTGACAGAGAGTTTCAGAGAGTGTCAGAGTGTGTCAGAGAGTGTCAGAGAGTGTCAGAGTGTGACAGAGTGTGTCAGAGAGTGACAGAGACATTCTGAGGGTGTCAGAGAGTGTCCGAGAGTGTCAGAGAGTGACAGAGAGTGTCAGAGAGTGACAGAGTGTGTCAGAGTGTGACAGAGAGTATCTGAGAGTGTCAGAGAGTGTCAGCGAGTTTCTGAGAGTGTCAGAGAGTGTCAGAGAGTGTCAGTGAGTTTCTGAGATTTTCTGAGATTGTCAGAGAGTGTCAGAGAGTTTCTGAGAGAGTCAGAGCGTGTCAGGGTGTGTCAGAGAGAGACAGAGTGTGTCAGAGGGTGTCAGAGAGTGACAGAGTGTTTCTGAACGTGTCAGAGAGTGTCAGAGAGTGTCAGAGAGTTTCTGAGATTTTCTGAGATTGTCAGAGAGTGTCAGAGAGTTTCTGAGAGAGTCAGAGCGGGTCAGAGTGTGTCAGAGAGAGACAGAGTGTGTCAGAGAGTGACAGAGAGTGTCTGAGAGTGTCAGAGAGTGTCAGAGAGTGTCAGACGGTTTCTGAGAAAGTCAGAGAGTGACAGAGAGTGTCAGAGAGTGTCAGAGTGTGACAGAGTTTGTCAGAGAGTTTCTGAGAGTGTCAGAGAGTGTCAGAGAGTGACAGAGAGTGTCAGAGAGTTTCAGAGAGTGTCAGAGTGTGTCAGAGAGTGTCAGAGAGTGACAGAATGTGTCAGAGAGTGACAGAGAGTGTCTGAAGGTGTCAGAGAGTGTCAGAGACATTCTGAGAGTGTCAGAGTGTGTCTGAGAGTGTCAGATAGTGACCGAGTGTGTCTGAGAGTGTCAGAGAGAGTCAGAGAATGTCAGAGTGTGTCAGAGAGTGTCAGAGGGTTTCTGAGAGTGTCTGAGAGTGTCAGAGAGTGACAGAGTGTCAGAGAGAGTCAGACAGTGACAGAGCGTGTCAGAGAGTGGCAGAGAGTGACAGAGTGTGTCAGAGAGTGTCTGAGAGTGTCAGAGAGTGTCAGAGAGTGAAAGAGAGTGTCACAGAGTGTCAGAGAGTTTCAGAGAGTGTCAGAGTGTGTCAGAGAGTGTCAGAGAATGACAGAATGTGTCAGAGAGTGACAGAGAGTGTCTGAGAGTGTCAGAGAGTGTCAGAGAGTTTCTCAGAGTGTCTGAGGTTATCAGAGAGTGTCAGAGAGTGTTTGAGAGTGTCTGAGATTGTCAGAGAGTGTCAGAGCGTGACAGAGAGTGTCAGAGAGTGTCAGAGAGTTTCAGAGAGTGTCAGAGTGTGTCAGAGAGTGTCAGAGAGTATCAGAGTGTGACAAGGTGTGTCAGAGAGTGACAGAGAGATTCTGAGAGTGTAAGTGAGTGTCCGACAGTGTCAGAGAGTGACAGAGAGTGTCAGAGAGTGAAAGAGTGTGTCAGAGAGTGACAGAGAGTATCTGAGAGTGTCAGAGAGTGTCAGCGAGTTTCTGAGAGTGTCAGAGAGTGACAGAGTGTGTCAGAGAGTGTCTGAGAGTGTCAGAGAGTGTCAGACAGTGACTGAGAGTGTCAGAGAGATCTGAGAGTGTCAGAGTGTGTCAGAGGGTGTCAGAGAGTGACAGAGTGTTTCTGAGAGTGTCAGAGAGTGTCAGAGAGTTTCAGAGAGTTTCTGAGAGTTTCTGAGATTGTCAGAGAGTGTCAGAGAGTTTCTGAGAGTGTCAGAGCGTGTCACAGTGTGTCAGAGAGTGACAGAGTGTGTCAGAGAGTGACAGAGAGTTTCAGAGAGTGTCAGAGTGTGTCAGACGTTTTCTGAGAGAGTCAGAGAGTGACAGAGAGTGTCAGAGAGTGTCAGAGAGTGACAGAGTTTGTCAGAGAGTTTCTGAGAGTGTCAGAGAGTGTCAGAGAGTGAAAGAGAGTGTCAGAGAGTTTCAGAGAGTGTCAGAGTGTGTCAGAGAGTGTCAGAGAGTGACAGAGAGTGTCAGAGAGTGACAGAGAGTTTCAGAGAATGTCAGAGAGTGTCCGAGAGTGTCAGAGAGTGACAGAGAGTGTCAGAGAGTGACAGAGTGTGTCAGAGTGTGACAGAGAGTATCTGAGAGTGTCAGAGAGTGTCAGCGAGTTTCTGAGAGTGTCAGAGAGTGACAGTGTGTCAGAGAGTGTCTGAGAGTGTCAGAGAGTGTCAGACAGTGACAGAGAGTGTCAGAGAGATTCTGAGAGTGTCAGAGAGTGTCAGAGAGTGTCAGAGAGTTTCTGAGATTTTCTGAGATTGTCAGAGAGTGTCAGAGAGTTTCTGAGAGAGTCAGAGCGTGTCAGAGAGTGACAGAGTGTGTCAGAGAGTGACAGAGAGTGTC
This sequence comes from Heterodontus francisci, assembly GCF_036365525.1. Taxonomy (NCBI): domain Eukaryota; kingdom Metazoa; phylum Chordata; class Chondrichthyes; order Heterodontiformes; family Heterodontidae; genus Heterodontus; species Heterodontus francisci. Next base: position 236,650,536 of record NC_090371.1, read on the forward strand.
TGAGAGTGTCAGAGTGTGTCAGAGAGTGTCAGACGGTTTCTGAGAGAGTCAGAGAGTGACAGAGAGTGTCAGAGAGTGTCAGAGAGTGACAGAGTTTGTCAGAGAGTTTCTGAGAGTGTCAGAGAGTGTCAGAGAGTGACAGAGAGTGTCAGAGAGTTTCAGAGAGTGTCAGAGTGTGTCAGAGAGTTTCAGAGAGTGACAGAATGTGTCAGAGAGTGTCAGAGAGTTTCAGAGAGTGTCAGAGTGTGTCAGAGAGTGTCAGAGAGAGTCAGACTGTGACAGAGTGTGTCAGAGAGTGACAGAGAGATTCTGAGAGTGTCAGAGAGTGTCCGAGGTGTCAGAGAGTGACAGAGAGTGTCAGAGAGTGACAGAGTGTGTCAGAAAGTGACAGAGAGTATCTGAGAGTGTCAGAGAGTGTCAGCGAGTTTCTGAGAGTGTCAGAGAGTGACAGAGTGTGTCAGAGAGTGTCTGAGAGTGTCAGGGAGTGTCAGAGAGTGTCTGAGATTGTCAGAGAGTGTCTGAGAGTGTCAGAGAGTGTCAGAGAGTGAAAGAGGGTGTCACAGAGTGTCAGAGGGTTTCTGAGAGTGTCTGAGAGTGTCAGAGAGTGACAGAGAGTGTCAGAGTGTGTCAGAGAGTGTCAGAGAGTGTCAGAGGGTTTCTGAGACTGTCTGAGAGTGTCAGAGAGTGACAGAGAGTGTCAGAGAGTGTCAGAGAGAGTCAGACAGTGACAGAGCGTGTCAGAGAGTGTCAGAGAGTGACAGAATGTGTCAGAGAGTGACAGAGAGTGTCTGAGAGTGTCAGAGAGTGTCAGAGAGTGTCAGAAAGTTTCTCAGAGTGTCTGAGGTTATCAGAGAGTGTCAGAGAGTGTTTGAGAGTGTCTGAGATTGTCAGAGAGTGTCAGAGTGTTTCAGTGAGTGTCAGAGAGTGTCAGAGTGTGACAGAGTGTGTCAGAGAGTGACAGAGAGATTCTGAGAGTGTCAGAGGGTGTCAGAGAGCGACAGAGAGTGTCAGAGAGTGACAGAGTGTGTCAGAGAGTGTCAGCGAGATTCTGAGAGTGTCAGAGAGTGACAGAGTGTGTCAGAGAGTGTCTGAGAGTTTCAGAGTGTGTCAGAGAGTGACAGAGAGTGTCTGAGAGTGTCAGAGAGTGTCAGAGAGTGTCAGACGGTTTCTGAGAGAGTCAGAGAGTGACAGAGAGTGTCAGAGAGTGTCAGAGAGTGACAGATTTTGTCAGAGAGTTTCTGAGAGTGTCAGAGAGTGTCAGAGAGTGACAGAGAGTGTCAGAAAGTTTCAGAGAGTTTCAGAGAGTGACAGAGAGTGACAGAGAGTGTCAGAAAGTTTCAGAGAGTTTCAGAGAGTGTCAGAGAGTGACAGAATGTGTCAGAGAGTGACAGAGAGTGTCTGAAGGTGTCAGAGAGTGTCAGAGCGTGTCAGAGAGTTTCTGAGAGTGTCTGAGATTATCAGAGAGTGTCAGAGAGTGTCAGAGAGTTTCTGAGAGTGTCTGAGAGTGTCAGAGACTGTCAGAGAATGTCAGAGAGTTTCAGATGAGTCTGAGAGTGTCTGAGAGTGTCAGAGAGTGTCAGACAGTTTCTGAGAGTGTCTGAGAGTGTCAGAGACTGTCAGAGAATGTCAGAGAGTTTCAGATGAGTCTGAGAGTGTCTGAGAGTGTCAGAGAGTGTCAGAGAGTGTCAGAGACATTCGGAGAGTGTCAGAGAGTGTCAGAGAGTTACAGAGAGTGTCAGAGAGTTTCAGAGAGTGTCAGAGTGTGTCAGAGAGTTTCAGAGAGTGACAGAATGTGTCAGAGAGTGTCCGAGAGTTTCAGAGAGAGTCAGACTGTGACAGAGTGTGTCAGAGAGTGACAGAGAGATTCTGAGAGTGTCAGAGAGTGTCAGAGGTGTCAGAGAGTGACAGAGAGTGTCAGAGAGTGACAGAGTGTGTCAGAAAGTGACAGAGAGTATCTGAGAGTGTCAGAGAGTGTCAGCGAGTTTCTGAGAGTGTCAGAGAGTGACAGAGTGTGTCAGAGAGTGTCTGAGAGTGTCAGAGAGTGTCAGAGTGTGTCTGAGATTGTCAGAGAGTGTCTGAGAGTGTCAGAGAGTGTCAGAGAGTGAAAGAGAGTGTCACAGAGTGTCAGAGGGTTTCTGAGAGTGTCTGAGAGTGTCAGAGAGTGACAGAGAGTGTCAGAGTGTGTCAGAGAGTGTCAGAGAGTGTCAGAGGGTTTCTGAGAGTGTCTGAGAGTGTCAGAGAGTGACAGAGAGTGTCAGAGAGTGTCAGAGAGAGTCAGACAGTGACAGAGCGTGTCAGAGAGTGTCAGAGAGTGACAGAATGTGTCAGAGAGTGACAGAGAGTGTCTGAGAGTGTCAGAGAGTGTCAGAGAGTGTCAGAGAGTGTCAGAAAGTTTCTCAGAGTGTCTGAGGTTATCAGAGAGTGTCAGAGAGTGTTTGAGAGTGTCTGAGATTGTCAGAGAGTGTCAGAGTGTTTCAGTGAGTGTCAGAGAGTGTCAGAGTGTGACAGAGTGTGTCAGAGAGTGACAGAGAGATTCTGAGAGTGTCAGAGAGTGACAGAGTGTGTCAGAGAGTGTCTGAGAGTTTCAGAGTGTGTCAGAGAGTGACAGAGAGTCTCTGAGAGTGTCAGAGAGTGTCAGAGAGTGTCAGACGGTTTCTGAGAGAGTCAGAGAGTGACAGAGAGTGTCAGAGAGTGTCAGAGAGTGACAGATTTTGTCAGAGAGTTTCTGAGAGTGTCAGAGAGTGTCAGAGAGTGACAGAGAGTGTCAGAAAGTTTCAGAGAGTTTCAGAGAGTGACAGAGAGTGACAGAGAGTGTCAGAAAGTTTCAGAGAGTTTCAGAGAGTGTCAGAGAGTGACAGAATGTGTCAGAGAGTGACAGAGAGTGTCTGAAGGTGTCAGAGAGTGTCAGAGAGTGTCAGAGAGTTTCTGAGAGTGTCTGAGATTATCAGAGAGTGTCAGAGAGTGTCAGAGAGTTTCTGAGAGTGTCTGAGAGTGTCAGAGACTGTCAGAGAATGTCAGAGAGTTTCAGATGAGTCTGAGAGTGTCTGAGAGTGTCAGAGAGTGTCAGACAGTTTCTGAGAGTGTCTGAGAGTGTCAGAGACTGTCAGAGAATGTCAGAGAGTTTCAGATGAGTCTGAGAGTGTCTGAGAGTGTCAGAGAGTGTCAGAGAGTGTCAGAGACATTCGGAGAGTGTCAGAGAGTGTCAGAGAGTTACAGAGAGTGTCAGAGAGTTTCAGAGAGTGTCAGAGTGTGTCAGAGAGTTTCAGAGAGTGACAGAATGTGTCAGAGAGTGTCCGAGAGTTTCAGAGAGAGTCAGACTGTGACAGAGTGTGTCAGAGAGTGACAGAGAGATTCTGAGAGTGTCAGAGAGTGTCAGAGGTGTCAGAGAGTGACAGAGAGTGTCAGAGAGTGACAGAGTGTGTCAGAAAGTGACAGAGAGTATCTGAGAGTGTCAGAGAGTGTCAGCGAGTTTCTGAGAGTGTCAGAGAGTGACAGAGTGTGTCAGAGAGTGTCTGAGAGTGTCAGAGAGTGTCAGAGTGTGTCTGAGATTGTCAGAGAGTGTCTGAGAGTGTCAGAGAGTGTCAGAGAGTGAAAGAGAGTGTCACAGAGTGTCAGAGGGTTTCTGAGAGTGTCTGAGAGTGTCAGAGAGTGACAGAGAGTGTCAGAGTGTGTCAGAGAGTGTCAGAGAGTGTCAGAGGGTTTCTGAGAGTGTCTGAGAGTGTCAGAGAGTGACAGAGAGTGTCAGAGAGTGTCAGAGAGAGTCAGACAGTGACAGAGCGTGTCAGAGAGTGTCAGAGAGTGACAGAATGTGTCAGAGAGTGACAGAGAGTGTCTGAGAGTGTCAGAGAGTGTCAGAGAGTGTCAGAGAGTGTCAGAAAGTTTCTCAGAGTGTCTGAGGTTATCAGAGAGTGTCAGAGAGTGTTTGAGAGTGTCTGAGATTGTCAGAGAGTGTCAGAGTGTTTCAGTGAGTGTCAGAGAGTGTCAGAGTGTGACAGAGTGTGTCAGAGAGTGACAGAGAGATTCTGAGAGTGTCAGAGGGTGTCAGAGAGTGACAGAGAGTGTCAGAGAGTGACAGAGTGTGTCAGAGAGTGTCAGCGAGATTCTGAGAGTGTCAGAGAGTGACAGAGTGTGTCAGAGAGTGTCTGAGAGTTTCAGAGTGTGTCAGAGAGTGACAGAGAGTGTCTGAGAGTGTCAGAGTGTGTCAGAGAGTGTCAGACGGTTTCTGAGAGAGTCAGAGAGTGACAGAGAGTGTCAGAGAGTGTCAGAGAGTGACAGATTTTGTCAGAGAGTTTCTGAGAGTGTCAGAGAGTGTCAGAGAGTGACAGAGAGTGTCAGAAAGTTTCAGAGAGTTTCAGAGAGTGACAGAGAGTGACAGAGAGTGTCAGAAAGTTTCAGAGAGTTTCAGAGAGTGTCAGAGAGTGACAGAATGTGTCAGAGAGTGACAGAGAGTGTCTGAAGGTGTCAGAGAGTGTCAGAGAGTGTCAGAGAGTTTCTGAGAGTGTCTGAGATTATCAGAGAGTGTCAGAGAGTGTCAGAGAGTTTCTGAGAGTGTCTGAGAGTGTCAGAGACTGTCAGAGAATGTCAGAGAGTTTCAGATGAGTCTGAGAGTGTCTGAGAGTGTCAGAGAGTGTCAGACAGTTTCTGAGAGTGTCTGAGAGTGTCAGAGACTGTCAGAGAATGTCAGAGAGTTTCAGATGAGTCTGAGAGTGTCTGAGAGTGTCAGAGAGTGTCAGAGAGTGTCAGAGACATTCTGAGAGTGTCAGAGAGTGTCAGAGAGTGACAGAGAGTGTCAGAGAGTTTCAGAGAGTGTCAGAGTGTGTCAGAGAGTTTCAGAGAGTGACAGAATGTGTCAGAGAGTGTCAGAGAGTTTCAGAGAGAGTCAGACTGTGACAGAGTGTGTCAGAGAGTGACAGAGAGATTCTGAGAGTGTCAGAGAGTGTCAGAGGTGTCAGAGAGTGACAGAGAGTGTCAGAGAGTGACAGAGTGTGTCAGAAAGTGACAGAGAGTATCTGAGAGTGTCAGAGAGTGTCAGCGAGTTTCTGAGAGTGTCAGAGAGTGACAGAGTGTGTCAGAGAGTGTCTGAGAGTGTCAGAGAGTGTCAGAGTGTGTCTGAGATTGTCAGAGAGTGTCTGAGAGTGTCAGAGAGTGTCAGAGAGTGAAAGAGAGTGTCACAGAGTGTCAGAGGGTTTCTGAGAGTGTCTGAGAGTGTCAGAGAGTGACAGAGAGTGTCAGAGTGTGTCAGAGAGTGTCAGAGAGTGTCAGAGGGTTTCTGAGAGTGTCAGAGAGTGTCAGAGAGTGACAGAGAGTGTCAGAGAGTGTCAGAGAGAGTCAGACAGTGACAGAGCGTGTCAGAGAGTGTCAGAGAGTGACAGAATGTGTCAGAGAGTGACAGAGAGTGTCTGAGAGTGTCAGAGAGTGTCAGAGAGTGTCAGAGAGTGTCAGAAAGTTTCTCAGAGTGTCTGAGGTTATCAGAGAGTGTCAGAGAGTGTTTGAGAGTGTCTGAGATTGTCAGAGATTGTCAGAGTGTTTCAGTGAGTGTCAGAGAGTGTCAGAGTGTGACAGAGTGTGTCAGAGAGTGACAGAGAGATTCTGAGAGTGTCAGAGGGTGTCAGAGAGTGACAGAGAGTGTCAGAGAGTGACAGAGTGTGTCAGAGAGTGTCAGCGAGATTCTGAGAGTGTCAGAGAGTGACAGAGTGTGTCAGAGAGTGTCTGAGAGTTTCAGAGTGTGTCAGAGAGTGACAGAGAGTGTCTGAGAGTGTCAGAGTGTGTCAGAGAGTGTCAGACGGTTTCTGAGAGAGTCAGAGAGTGACAGAGAGTGTCAGAGAGTGTCAGAGAGTGACAGATTTTGTCAGAGAGTTTCTGAGAGTGTCAGAGAGTGTCAGAGAGTGACAGAGAGTGTCAGAAAGTTTCAGAGAGTTTCAGAGAGTGTCAGAGAGTGACAGAGAGTGACAGAGAGTGTCAGAAAGTTTCAGAGAGTTTCAGAGAGTGTCAGAGAGTGACAGAATGTGTCAGAGAGTGACAGAGAGTGTCTGAAGGTGTCAGAGAGTGTCAGAGAGTGTCAGAGAGTTTCTGAGAGTGTCTGAGATTATCAGAGAGTGTCAGAGAGTGTCAGAGAGTTTCTGAGAGTGTCTGAGAGTGTCAGAGACTGTCAGAGAATGTCAGAGAGTTTCAGATGAGTCTGAGAGTGTCTGAGAGTGTCAGAGAGTGTCAGACAGTTTCTGAGAGTGTCTGAGAGTGTCAGAGACTGTCAGAGAATGTCAGAGAGTTTCAGATGAGTCTGAGAGTGTCTGAGAGTGTCAGAGAGTGTCAGAGAGTGTCAGAGACATTCTGAGAGTGTCAGAGTGTGTCTGAGAGTGTCAGATAGTGACAGAGTGTGTCTGAGAGTGTCAGAGAGAGTCAGAGAATGTCAGAGTGTGTCAGAGAGTGTCTGACCGTGTCAGAGAGTGTCAGAGAGTGTCAGAGAGTTTCTGTGAGTGTCAGAGTGTGTCACAGAGTGACAATGTGTGTTAGAGTGTGTCAGAGAGTGTCCGAGAGTGTCAGAGAGTTTCTGAGAGTTTCTGAGAGTGTCAGAGAGTGTCAGAGAGTGACAGAGCGTGTCAGAGACTGTCAGAGAGTGTCAGAGAATGTCAGAGAGTATCAGAGAGTTTCTGAGAGTGTCTGAGAGTGTCAGAAAGTGACAGAGAGTGACAGAGAGTGTCAGAGAGTGTCAGAGAGTTTCAGAGAGTGTCAGAGTGTGTCAGAGAGTGTCAGAGAGTGTCAGAGAGAGACAGAGTGTGTCAGAGAGTGAAAGAGAATGTCTGAGAGTGTCAGAGAATGTCTGAGAGTGTCAGAGAGTTTCTGAGAGTGTCAGAGTGTGTCTGAGAGTGTCAGATAGTGACAAAGTGTGTCAGAGTGTGTCTGAGAGTGTCAGAGAGAGTCAGAGAATGTCAGAGAGTGTCAGAGAGTTTCTGAGAGTGTCAGAGTGTGTCACAGAGTGACAGTGTGTATCAGAGTTTGTCAGAGAGTGTCCGAGAGAGTAAGAGAGTCTCTGAGAGTTTATGTGAGTGTCAGAGAGGTTCCGAGAGTGTCCGAGAGTGTCAGAGTGTCACAGAGTGTCAGAGAGTGTCTGAACGTGTCAGAGAGTTTCTGAGAGTGTCTGAGAGTGACAGAGAGTGTCAGAGCGTGACATCGAGTGTCAGAGAATGTCAGAGAGTGTCAGAGAGTTTCTGAGAGTGTCAGAGTGTGTCAGAGAGTGAAAGAGAGTGACAGAGAGTGACAGAGAGTGTCAGAGACTGTCAGAGAGTGTCAGAGAATGTCAGAGAGTATCAGAGAGTTTCTGAGAGTGTCTCAGAGTGTCAGAGAGTGACAGAGAGTGACAGAGAGTGTCAGAGAGTGTCAGAGAGTGTCAGAGAGTTTCAGAGAGTGTCAGAGTGTGTCAGAGAGTGTCAGAGAGTGTCAGAGAGTGTCAGAGTGTGTCAGAGAGTGTCAGAGTGTGTCAGTGAGTGTCAGAGAGTGTCAGAGAGTGAAAGAGTGTGTCAGAGAGTGACAGAGAGTATCTGAGAGTGTCAGAGAGTGTCAGCGAGTTTCTGAGAGTGTCAGAGAGTGACAGAGTGTGTCAGAGAGTGTCTGAGAGTGTCAGAGAGTGTCAGACAGTGACAGAGAGTGTCAGAGAGATTCTGAGAGTGTCAGAGTGTGTCAGAGGGTGTCAGAGAGTGACAGAGTGTTTCTGAGAGTGTCAGAGAGTGTCAGAGAGTTTCAGAGAGTTTCTGAGAGTTTCTGAGATTGTCAGAGAGTGTCAGAGAGTTTCTGAGAGTGTCAGAGCGTGTCAGAGTGTGTCAGAGAGTGACAGAGTGTGTCAGAGAGTGACAGAGAGTTTCAGAGAGTGTCAGAGTGTGTCAGACGTTTTCTGAGAGAGTCAGAGAGTGACAGAGAGTGTCAGAGAGTGTCAGAGAGTGACAGAGTTTGTCAGAGAGTTTCTGAGAGTGTCAGAGAGTGTCAGAGAGTGAAAGAGAGTGTCAGAGAGTTTCAGAGAGTGTCAGAGTGTGTCAGAGAGTGTCAGAGAGTGACAGAGAGTGTCAGAGAGTGACAGAGAGTTTCAGAGAGTGTCAGAGAGTGTCCGAGAGTGTCAGAGAGTGACAGAGAGTGTCAGAGAGTGACAGAGTGTGTCAGAGTGTGACAGAGAGTATCTGAGAGTGTCAGAGAGTGTCAGCGAGTTTCTGAGAGTGTCAGAGAGTGACAGTGTGTCAGAGAGTGTCTGAGAGTGTCAGAGAGTGTCAGACAGTGACAGAGAGTGTCAGAGAGATTCTGAGAGTGTCAGAGAGTGTCAGAGAGTGTCAGAGAGTTTCTGAGATTTTCTGAGATTGTCAGAGAGTGTCAGAGAGTTTCTGAGAGAGTCAGAGCGTGTCAGAGAGTGACAGAGTGTGTCAGAGAGTGACAGAGAGTGCCTGAGAGTGTCAGAGTGTGTCAGAGAGTGTCAGACGGTTTCTGAGAGAGTCAGAGAGTGACAGAGAGTGTCAGAGAGTGTCAGAGAGTGACAGAGTTTGTCAGAGAGTTTCTGAGAGTGTCAGAGAGTGTCAGAGAGTGACAGAGACTGTCAGAGAGTTTCAGAGAGTGTCAGAGTGTGTCAGAGAGTTTCAGAGAGTGACAGAATGTGTCAGAGAGTGTCAGAGAGTTTCAGAGAGTGTCAGAGTGTGTCAGAGAGTGTCAGAGAGTGTCAGACTGTGACAGAGTGTGTCAGAGAGTGACAGAGAGTATCTGAGAGTGTCAGAGAGTGTCAGCGAGTTTCTGAGAGTGTCAGAGAGTGACAGAGTGTGTCAGAAAGTGACAGAGAGTATCTGAGAGTGTCAGAGAGTGTCAGCGAGTTTCTGAGAGTGTCAGAGAGTGACAGAGTGTGTCAGAGAGTGTCTGAGAGTGTCAGGGAGTGTCAGAGAGTGTCTGAGATTGTCAGAGAGTGTCTGAGAGTGTCAGAGAGTAAAAGAGAGTGTCACAGAGTGTCAGAGGGTTTCTGAGAGTGTCTGAGAGTGTCAGAGAGTGACAGAGAGTGTCAGAGTGTGTCAGAGAGTGTCAGAGAGTGTCAGAGGGTTTCTGAGAGTGTCTGAGAGTGTCAGAGAGTGACAGAGAGTGTCAGAGAGTGTCAGAGAGAGTCAGACAGTGACAGAGCGTGTCAGAGAGTGTCAGAGAGTGACAGAATGTGTCAGAGAGTGACAGAGAGTGTCTGAGAGTGTCAGAGAGTGTCAGAGAGTGTCAGAAAGTTTCTCAGAGTGTCTGAGGTTATCAGAGAGTGTCAGAGAGTGTTTGAGAGTGTCTGAGATTGTCAGAGAGTGTCAGAGTGTTTCAGTGAGTGTCAGAGAGTGTCAGAGTGTGACAGAGTGTGTCAGAGAGTGACAGAGAGATTCTGAGAGTGTCAGAGGGTGTCAGAGAGTGACAGAGAGTGTCAGAGAGTGACAGAGTGTGTCAGAGAGTGTCAGCGAGATTCTGAGAGTGTCAGAGAGTGACAGAGTGTGTCAGAGAGTGTCTGAGAGTTTCAGAGTGTGTCAGAGAGTGACAGAGAGTGTCTGAGAGTGTCAGAGAGTGTCAGAGAGTGTCAGGCGGTTTCTGAGAGAGTCAGAGAGTGACAGAGAGTGTCAGAGAGTGTCAGAGAGTGACAGATTTTGTCAGAGAGTTTCTGAGAGTGTCAGAGAGTGTCAGAGAGTGACAGAGAGTGTCAGAAAGTTTCAGAGAGTTTCAGAGAGTGTCAGAGAGTGACAGAGAGTGACAGAGAGTGTCAGAAAGTTTCAGAGAGTTTCAGAGAGTGTCAGAGAGTGACAGAATGTGTCAGAGAGTGACAGAGAGTGTCTGAAGGTGTCAGAGAGAGTCAGAGAGTGTCAGAGAGTTTCTGAGAGTGTCTGAGATTATCAGAGAGTGTCAGAGAGTGTCAGAGAGTTTCTGAGAGTGTCTGAGAGTGTCAGAGACTGTCAGAGAATGTCAGAGAGTTTCAGATGAGTCTGAGAGTGTCTGAGAGTGTCAGAGAGTGTCAGACAGTTTCTGAGAGTGTCTGAGAGTGTCAGAGACTGTCAGAGAATGTCAGAGAGTTTCAGATGAGTCTGAGAGTGTCTGAGAGTGTCAGAGAGTGTCAGAGAGTGTCAGAGACATTCTGAGAGTGTCAGAGTGTGTCTGAGAGTGTCAGATAGTGACAGAGTGTGTCTGAGAGTGTCAGAGAGAGTCAGAGAATGTCAGAGTGTGTCAGAGAGTGTCTGACCGTGTCAGAGAGTGTCAGAGAGTGTCAGAGAGTTTCTGTGAGTGTCAGAGTGTGTCACAGAGAGACAATGTGTGTTAGAGTGTGTCAGAGAGTGTCCGAGAGTGTCAGAGAGTTTCTGAGAGTTTATGTGAGTGTCAGAGAGGTTCTGAGAGTGTCTGAGAGTGTCAGAGTGTCACAGAGTGTCAGAGAGTGTCTGAACGTGTCAGAGAGTTTCTGAGAGTGTCTGAGAGTGAGAGAGATTGTCAGAGAGTGTCTGAGAGTGTCAGAGAGTGTCAGAGAATGTCAGAGAGTGTCAGAGAGTGTCAGAGAGTTTCTGAGAGTGTCAGAGTGTGTCAGAGAGTGTCAGAGAGTGACAGAGAGTGACAGAGAGTGACAGAGAGTATCAGAGAGGGTCAGAGATTGTCAGAGAGTTTCTGAGAGTGTCAGAGAGTGTCAGAGAGTGACAGAGCGTGTCAGAGACTGTCAGAGAGTGTCAGAGAATGTCAGAGAGTATCAGAGAGTTTCTGAGAGTGTCTGAGAGTGTCAGAGAGTGACAGAGAGTGACAGAGAGTGACAGAGAGTGTCAGAGAGTGTCAGAGAGTTTCAGAGAGTGTCAGAGTGTGTCAGAGAGTGTCAGAGAGTGTCAGAGAGAGACAGAGTGTGTCAGAGAGTGAAAGAGAATGTCTGAGAGTGTCAGAGAATGTCTGAGAGTGTCAGAGAGTTTCTGAGAGTGTCAGAGTGTGTCTGAGAGTGTCAGATAGTGACAAAGTGTGTCAGAGTGTGTCTGAGAGTGTCAGAGAGAGTCAGAGAATGTCAGAGAGTGTCAGAGAGTTTCTGAGAGTGTCAGAGTGTGTCACAGAGTGACAGTGTGTGTCAGAGTTTGTCAGAGAGTGTCCGAGAGAGTAAGAGAGTCTCTGAGAGTTTATGTGAGTGTCAGAGAGGTTCCGAGAGTGTCCGAGAGTGTCAGAGTGTCACAGAGTGTCAGAGAGTGTCTGAACGTGTCAGAGAGTTTCTGAGAGTGTCTGAGAGTGACAGAGAGTGTCAGAGCGTGACATCGAGTGTCAGAGAATGTCAGAGAGTGTCAGAGAGTTTCTGAGAGTGTCAGAGTGTGTCAGAGAGTGAAAGAGAGTGACAGAGAGTGACAGAGAGTGTCAGAGACTGTCAGAGAGTGTCAGAGAATGTCAGAGAGTATCGGAGAGTTTCTGAGAGTGTCTCAGAGTGTCAGAGAGTGACAGAGAGTGACAGAGAGTGTCAGAGAGTGTCAGAGAGTGTCAGAGAGTTTCAGAGATTGTCAGAGTGTGTCAGAGAGTGTCAGAGAGTGTCAGAGAGTGTCAGAGTGTGTCAGAGAGTGTCAGAGTGTGTCAGTGAGTGTCAGAGAGTGTCAGAGAGAGACAGAGTGTGTCAGAGAGTGATAGAGAATGTCTGAGAGTGTCAGAGAGTGTCTGAGAGTGTCAGAGATTGTCAGAGAGTTTTTGAGAGTGTCAGAGAGTGGCAGAGAGTGACAGATAGTATCAGAGAGGGTCTGAGAGTTTCTGAGAGTGTCAGAGAGTGTCAGAGACTGTCAGAGAGTGTCAGAGAGTATCAGAGAATGTCAGAGAGTATCAGAGAGTTTCTGAGAGTATCAGAGAGTGTCAGAGAGTTTCAGAGAGTGTCAGAGTGTGTCAGAGAATGTCTGAGAGTGTCAGAGAGTGTAAGAGCGTTTCTGAGAGTGTCAGAGAGTGTCAGAGAGTTTCTGAGAGTGTCAGAGAGTGACAGAGTGTGTCAGAGAGTTTCAGAGAGTGTCTGAGATTGTCAGAGTGTGTCTGAGTTTGTCAGAGTGTGTCAGAGAGTTTCAGAAAGTGTCAGAGAGTTTCTGAGAGTGTCTGAGAGTGTCTGAGAGTGTCAGAGAGTGTCACAGAGTGTCAGAGAGTGTCAGAAAGTGTCAGATAGTTTCTGAGAGTGTCAGAGAATGTCAGAGTGTGCCAGAGAGTGACAGAGTGTGTCAGAGAGAGTCAGAGAGTGTCAGAGAGATTCTGAGAGTGTCACAGTGTGTCAGAGAGAGTCAGAGAGTGACAGAGTGTGTCAGAGACTGTCAGAGAGTGTCAGAGAGTATCAGAGAGGGTCAGAGAGTGTCAGAGACAGAGTGTGTCAGAGAGTGAAAGAGAGTGTCTGAGAGTGTCAGAGAGTGTCTGAGAGTGTCAGAGATTGTCAGAGAGTTTCTGAGAGTGTCAGAGAGTGTCAGAGAGTGACAGAGAGTATCAGAGAGGGTCTGAGAGTTTCTGAGAGTGTCAGAGAGTGTCAGAGAGTGACAGAGTGTGTCAGAGACTGTCAGAGAGTGTCAGAGAGTATCAGAGAATGTCAGTGAGTATCAGAGAGTTTCTGAGAGTGTCTGAGAGTGTCAGAGAGTGACAGAGAGTGACAGAGAGTGACAGAGAGTATCAGAGAGTGTCAGAGAGTTTCAGAGAGTGTCAGAGTGTGTCAGAGAATGTCTGAGAGTGTCAGAGAGTTTCAGAGCGTTTCTGAGAGTGTCAGAGAGTGTCAGAGAGTTTCTGAGAGTGTCAGAGAGTGACAGAGTGTGTCAGAGAGTTTCAGAGAGTGTCTGAGATTGTCAGAGTGTGTCTGAGTTTGTCAGAGTGTGTCAGAGAGTTTCAGAAAGTGTCAGAGAGTTTCTGAGAGTGTCTGAGAGTGTCTGAGAGTGTCAGAGAGTGTCACAGAGTGTCAGAGAGTGTCAGAAAGTGTCAGATAGTTTCTGAGAGTGTCAGAGAATGTCAGAGTGTGCCAGAGAGTGACAGAGTGTGTCAGAGAGAGTCAGAGAGTGTCAGAGAGATTCTGAGAGTGTCACAGTGTGTCAGAGAGAGTCAGAGAGTGACAGAGTGTGTCAGAGACTGTCAGAGAGTGTCAGAGAGTATCAGAGAGGGTCAGAGAGTGTCTGAGAGTGTCAGAGAGTGTCAGTGAGTGACAGAGTGTGTCAGAGACTATCAGAGAGTGTCAGAGAGTTTCTGAAAGTGTCAGAGTGTGTCAGAGAATGTCAGAGAGTGCCAGAGTGTTTCAGAGAGTATCAGAGAGTGACAGAGAGTTTCTGAGAATGTCAGAGTGTGTCAGAGAGTGTCAGAGAGTGACAGAGTCTGTCAGAGAGTTTCTGAGAGTGTCAGAGAGTGTCAGAGAATGTCAGAGAATTTCAGATGAGTCTGAGAGTGTCTGAGAGTGTCAGAGAGTGTCAGAGAGTGTCAGAGACATTCTGAGAGTGTCAGAGTGTGTCTGAGAGTGTCAGATAGTGACAGAGTGTCTGAGAGTGTCAGAGAGAGTCAGAGAATGTCAGAGTGTGTCAGAGAGTGTCTGACCGTGTCAGAGAGTGTCAGAGAGTGTCAGAGAGTTTATGTGAGTGTCAGAGTGTGTCACAGAGTGACAATGTGTGTCAGAGTGTGTCAGAGAGTGTCCGAGAGTGTCAGAGAGTTTCTGAGAGTTTATGTGAGTTTCAGAGAGGTTCTGAGAATGTCTGAGAGTGTCAGCGTGTCACAGAGTGTCAGAGAGTGTCTGAACGTGTCAGAGAGTTTCTGAGAGTGTCTGAGAGTGAGAGAGATTGTCAGAGAGTGTCTGAGAGTGTCAGAGAGTGTCAGAGCGGGACATAGAGTGTCAGAGAATGTCAGAGAGTGTCAGAGAGTTTCTGAGAGTGTCAGAGTGTGTCAGAGAGTGTCAGAGAGTGACAGAGAGTGACAGAGAGTGACAGAGAGTATCAGAGAGGGTCAGAGATTGTCAGAGAGTTTCTGAGAGTGTCAGAGAGTGTCAGAGAGTGACAGAGCGTGTCAGAGACTGTCAGAGAGTGTCAGAGAATGTCAGAGAGTATCAGAGAGTTTCTGAGAGTGTCTGAGAGTGTCAGAGAGTATCAGAGAGTGACAGAGAGTGACAGAGAGTGTCAGAGATTGTCAGAGAGTTTCAGAGAGTGTCAGAGTGTGTCAGAGAGTGTCAGAGAGTGTCAGAGAGAGACAGAGTGTGTCAGAGAGTGAAAGAGAATGTCTGAGAGTGTCAGAGAATGTCTGAGAGTGTCAGAGAGTGTCAGAGAGTTTCTGAGAGTGTCAGAGTGTGTCTGAGAGTGTCAGATAGTGACAAAGTGTGTCAGAGTGTGTCTGAGAGTGTCAGAGAGAGTCAGAGAATGTCAGAGAGTGTCAGAGAGTTTCTGAGAGTGTCAGAGTGTGTCACAGAGTGACAGTGTGTGTCAGAGTGTGTCAGAGAGTGTCCGAGAGAGTCAGAGAGTCTCTGAGAGTTTATGTGAGTGTCAGAGAGGTTCTGAGAGTGTCCGAGAGTGTCAGAGTGTCACAGAGTGTCAGAGAGTGTCTGAACGTGTCAGAGAGTTTCTGAGAGTGTCTGAGAGTGAGAGAGATTGTCAGAGAGTGTCTGAGAGTGTCAGAGAGTGTCAGTGAGTGACAGAGTGTGTCAGAGACTATCAGAGAGTGTCAGAGAGTTTCTGAAAGTGTCAGAGTGTGTCAGAGAATGTCAGAGAGTGCCAGAGTGTTTCAGAGAGTATCAGAGAGTGACAGAGAGTTTCTGAGAATGTCAGAGTGTGTCAGAGAGTGTCAGAGAGTGACAGAGTCTGTCAGAGAGTTTCTGAGAGTGTCAGAGAGTGTCAGAGAATGTCAGAGAATTTCAGATGAGTCTGAGAGTGTCTGAGAGTGTCAGAGAGTGTCAGAGAGTGTCAGAGACATTCTGAGAGTGTCAGAGTGTGTCTGAGAGTGTCAGATAGTGACAGAGTGTCTGAGAGTGTCAGAGAGAGTCAGAGAATGTCAGAGTGTGTCAGAGAGTGTCTGACCGTGTCAGAGAGTGTCAGAGAGTGTCAGAGAGTTTATGTGAGTGTCAGAGTGTGTCACAGAGTGACAATGTGTGTCAGAGTGTGTCAGAGAGTGTCCGAGAGTGTCAGAGAGTTTCTGAGAGTTTATGTGAGTTTCAGAGAGGTTCTGAGAGTGTCTGAGAGTGTCAGCGTGTCACAGAGTGTCAGAGAGTGTCTGAACGTGTCAGAGAGTTTCTGAGAGTGTCTGAGAGTGAGAGAGATTGTCAGAGAGTGTCTGAGAGTGTCAGAGAGTGTCAGAGCGGGACATAGAGTTTCGGAGAATGTCAGAGAGTGTCAGAGAGTTTCTGAGAGTGTCAGAGTGTGTCAGAGAGTGTCAGAGAGTGACAGAGAGTGACAGAGAGTGACAGAGAGTATCAGAGAGGGTCAGAGATTGTCAGAGAGTTTCTGAGAGTGTCAGAGAGTGTCAGAGAGTGACAGAGCGTGTCAGAGACTGTCAGAGAGTGTCAGAGAATGTCAGAGAGTATCAGAGAGTTTCTGAGAGTGTCTGAGAGTGTCAGAGAGTGACAGAGAGTGACAGAGAGTGACAGAGAGTGTCAGAGATTGTCAGAGAGTTTCAGAGAGTGTCAGAGTGTGTCAGAGAGTGTCAGAGAGTGTCAGAGAGTGACAGAGAGTGACAGAGAGTGTCAGAGATTGTCAGAGAGTTTCAGAGAGTGTCAGAGTGTGTCAGAGAATGTCAGAGAGTATCAGAGAGTTTCTGAGAGTGTCTGAGAGTGTCAGAGAGTGACAGAGAGTGACAGAGAGTGACAGAGAGTGTCAGAGATTGTCAGAGAGTTTCAGAGAGTGTCAGAGTGTGTCAGAGAGTGTCAGAGAGTGTCAGAGAGAGACAGAGTGTGTCAGAGAGTGAAAGAGAATGTCTGAGAGTGTCAGAGAATGTCTGAGAGTGTCAGAGAGTGTCAGAGAGTTTCTGAGAGTGTCAGAGTGTGTCTGAGAGTGTCAGATAGTGACAAAGTGTGTCAGAGTGTGTCTGAGAGTGTCAGAGAGAGTCAGAGAATGTCAGAGAGTGTCAGAGAGTTTCTGAGAGTGTCAGAGTGTGTCACAGAGTGACAGTGTGTGTCAGAGTGTGTCAGAGAGTGTCCGAGAGAGTCAGAGAGTCTCTGAGAGTTTATGTGAGTGTCAGAGAGGTTCTGAGAGTTTCCGAGAGTGTCAGAGTGTCACAGAGTGTCAGAGAGTGTCTGAACGTGTCAGAGAGTTTCTGAGAGTGTCTGAGAGTGAGAGAGATTGTCAGAGAGTGTCTGAGAGTGACAGAGAGTGTCAGAGTGTGACATCGAGTGTCAGAGAATGTCAGAGAGTGTCAGAGAGTTTCTGAGAGTGTCAGAGTGTGTCAGAGAGTGAAAGAGATTGACAGAGAGTGACAGAGAGTGTCAGAGACTGTCAGAGAGTGTCAGAGAATGTCAGAGAGTATCGGAGAGTTTCTGAGAGTGTCTCAGAGTGTCAGAGAGTGACAGAGAGTGACAGAGAGTGTCAGAGAGTGTCAGAGAGTGTCAGAGAGTTTCAGAGAGTGTCAGAGTGTGTCAGAGAGTGTCAGAGAGTGTCAGAGAGTGTCAGAGTGTGTCAGAGAGTGTCAGAGTGTGTCAGTGAGTGTCAGAGAGTGTCAGAGAGAGACAGAGTGTGTCAGAGAGTGAAAGAGAGTGTCTGAGAGTGTCAGAGAGTGTCTGAGAGTGTCAGAGATTGTCAGAGAGTTTCTGAGAGTGTCAGAGCGTGTCAGAGAGTGACAGAGAGTATCAGAGAGGGTCTGAGAGTTTCTGAGAGTGTCAGAGAGTGTCAGAGAGTGACATAGTGTGTCAGAGACTGTCAGAGAGTGTCAGAGAGGATCAGAGAATGTCAGAGAGTATCAGAGAGTTTCTGAGAGTGTCTGAGAGTGTCAGAGAGTGACAGAGAGTGACAGAGAGTGACAGAGAGTATCAGAGAGTGTCAGAGAGTTTCAGAGAGTGTCAGAGTGTGTCAGAGAATGTCTGAGAGTGTCAGAGAGTGTCAGAGCTTTTCTGAGAGTGTCAGAGAGTGTCAGAGAGTTTCTGAGAGTGTCAGAGAGTGACAGAGTGTGTCAGAGAGTTTCAGAGAGTGTCTGAGATTGTCAGAGTGTGTCTGAGTTTGTCAGAGTGTGTCAGAGAGTTTCAGCAAGTGTCAGAGAGTTTCTGAGAGTGTCTGAGAGTGTCTGAGAGTGCCAGAGAGTGTCACAGAGTGTCAGAGAGTGTCAGAAAGTGTCAGATAGTTTCTGAGAGTGTCAGAGAATGTCAGAGTGTGCCAGAGAGTGACAGAGTGTGTCAGAGAGAGTCAGAGAGTGTCAGAGAGATTCTGAGAGTGTCACAGTGTGTCAGAGAGAGTCAGAGAGAGACAGAGTGTGTCAGAGAGTGAAAGAGAGTGTCTGAGAGTGTCAGAGGGTGTCTGAGAGTGTCAGAGATTGTCAGAGAGTTTCTGAGAGTGTCAGAGAGTGTCAGAGAGTGACAGAGAGTATCAGAGATGGTCTGAGAGTTTCTGAGAGTGTCAGAGAGTGTCAGAGAGTGACAGAGTGTGTCAGAGACTGTCAGAGAGTGTCAGAGAGTATCAGAGAATGTCAGACAGTATCAGAGAGTTTCTGAGAGTGTCTGAGAGTGTCAGAGAGTGACAGAGAGTGACAGAGAGTAACAGAGAGTATCAGAGAGTGTCAGAGAGTTTCAGAGAGTGTCAGAGTGTGTCAGAGAATGTCTGAGAGTGTCAGAGAGTGTCAGAGCGTTTCTGATAGTGTCAGAGAGTGTCAGAGAGTTTCTGAGAGTGTCAGAGGGTGACAGAGTGTGTCAGAGAGTTTCAGAGAGTGTCTGAGATTGTCAGAGAGTGTCAGAGAGTGTCACAGAGTGTCAGAGAGTGTCAGAAAGTGTCAGATAGTTTCTGAGAGTGTCAGAGAATGTCAGAGTGTGCCAGAGAGTGACAGAGTGTGTCAGAGAGAGTCAGAGAGTGTCAGAGAGATTCTGAGAGTGTCACAGTGTGTCAGAGAGAGTCAGAGAGTGACAGAGTGTGTCAGAGACTGTCAGAGAGTGTCAGAGAGTATCAGAGAGGGTCAGAGAGTGTCAGTGAGTGTCTGAGAGTGTCAGAGAGTGTCAGTGAGTGACAGAGTGTGTCAGAGACTATCAGAGAGTGTCAGAGAGTTTCTGAAAGTGTCAGAGTGTGTCAGAGAATGTCAGAGAGTGCCAGAGTGTTTCAGAGAGCATCAGAGAGTGACAGAGAGTTTCTGAGAATGTCAGAGTGTGTCAGAGAGTGTCAGAGAGTGACAGAGTCTGTCAGAGAGTTTCTGAGAGTGGCAGAGAGTGTCAGAGAATGTCAGAGAGTTTCAGATGAGTCTGAGAGTGTCTGAGAGTGTCAGAGAGTGTCAGAGAGTGTCAGAGACATTCTGAGAGTGTCAGAGTGTGTCTGAGAGTGTCAGATAGTGACAGAGTGTCTGAGAGTGTCAGAGAGAGTCAGAGAATGTCAGTGTGTCAGAGAGTGTCTGACCGTGTCAGAGTGTCAGAGAGTGTCAGAGAGATTCTGTGAGTGTCAGAGTGTGTCACAGAGTGACAATGTGTGTCAGGTGTGTCAGAGAGTGTCCGAGACTGTCAGAGAGTTTCTGAGAGTTTATGTGAGTTTCAGAGAGGTTCTGAGATTGTCTGAGAGTGACAGAGAGTGACAGAGAGTTTCTGAGAATGTCAGAGTATGTCAGAGAGTTTCAGAGAGTGACAGAGTCTGTCAGAGAGTTTCTGAGAGTGTCAGAGAGTGTCAGAGAATGTCAGAGAGTTTCAGATGAGTCTGAGAGTGTCTGAGAGTGTCAGAGAGTGTCAGAGAGTGTCAGAGACATTCTGAGAGTGTCAGAGTGTGTCTGAGAGTGTCAGATAGTGACAGAGTGTCTGAGAGTGTCAGAGAGAGTCAGAGAATGTCAGAGTGTGTCAGAGAGTGTCTGACCGTGTCAGAGAGTGTCAGAGAGTGTCAGAGAGTTTCTGTGAGTGTCAGAGTGTGTCACAGAGTGACAATGTGTGTCAGAGTGTGTCAGAGAGTGTCCGAGAGTGTCAGAGAGTTTCTGAGAGTTTATGTGAGTTTCAGAAAGGTTCTGAGAGTGTCTGAGAGTGTCAGAGTGTCACAGAGTGTCAGAGAGTGTCTGAACGTGTCAGAGAGTTTCTGAGAGTGTCTGAGAGTGAGAGAGATTGTCAGAGAGTGTCTGAGAGTGTCAGAGAGTGTCAGAGCGGGACATAGAGTGTCAGAGAATGTCAGAGAGTGTCAGAGAGTTTCTGAGAGTGTCAGAGTGTGTCAGAGAGTGTCAGAGAGTGACAGAGAGTGACAGAGAGTGACAGAGAGTATCAGAGAGGGTCAGAGATTGTCAGAGAGTTTCTGAGAGTGTCAGAGAGTGTCAGAGAGTGACAGAGCGTGTCAGAGACTGTCAGAGAGTGTCAGAGAATGTCAGAGAGCATCAGAGAGTTTCTGAGAGTGTCTGAGAGTGTCAGAGAGTGACAGAGAGTGACAGAGAGTGACAGAGAGTGTCAGAGAGTGTCAGAGAGTTTCAGAGAGTGTCAGAGTGTGTCAGAGAGTGTCAGAGAGTGTCAGAGAGAGACAGAGTGTGTCAGAGAGTGAAAGAGAATGTCTGAGAGTGTCAGAGAGTGTCTGAGAGTGTCAGAGAGTGTCAGAGAGTTTCTGAGAGTGTCAGAGTGTGTCTGAGAGTGTCAGATAGTGACAGAGTGTGTCAGAGTGTGTCTGAGAGTGTCAGAGAATGTCAGAGAGTGTCAGAGAGTTCCTGAGAGTGTCAGAGTGTGTCACAGAGTGACAGTGTGTGTCAGAGTGTGTCAGAGAGTGTCCGAAAGAGTCAGAGAGGTTCTGAGAGTGTCCGAGAGTGTCAGAGTGTCACGGAGTGTCAGAGAGTGTCTGTACGTGTCAGAGAGTTTCTGAGAGTGTCTGAGAGTGAGAGAGATTGTAAGAGAGTGTCTGAGAGTGTCAGAGAGTGTCAGAGCGTGACATCGAGTGTTAGAGAATGTCAGAGAGTGTCAGAGAGTTTCTGAGAGTGTCAGAGTGTGTCAGAGAGTGAAAGAGAGTGACAGAGAGTGACAGAGAGTGTCAGAGACTGTCAGAGAGTGTCAGAGAATGTCAGAGAGTATCAGAGAGTTTCTGAGAGTGTCTGAGAGAGTCAGAGAGTGACAGAGAGTGACAGAGAGTGTCAGAGAGTGTCAGAGAGTGTCAGAGTGTGTCAAAGAGTGTCAGAGTGTGTCAGTGAGTGTCAGAGAGTGTCAGGGAGAGACAGAGTGTGTCAGAGAGTGAAAGAGAGTGTCTGAGAGTGTCAGAGAGTGTCTGAGAATGTCAGAGATTGTCAGAGAGATTCTGAGAGTTTCAGAGTGTGTCAGAGAGTGACAGAGAGTATCAGAGAGGGTCAGAGATTGTCAGAGAGATTCTGAGAGTGTCAGAGAGTGTCAGAGAGTGACAGAGTGTGTCAGAGACTGTCAGAGAGTGTCAGAGAGTATCAGAGAATGTCAGAGAGTATCAGAGAGTTTCTGAGAGTGTCTGAGAGTGTCAGAGAGTGACAGAGAGTGACAGAGAGTGACAGAGAGTATCAGAGAGTGTCAGAGAGTTTCAGAGAGTGTCAGAGTGTGTCAGAGAATGTCTGAGAGTGTCAGAGAGTGTCAGAGAGTTTCTGAGAGTGTCAGAGAGTGACAGAGTGTGTCAGAGAGTTTCAGAGAGTGTCTGAGATTGTCAGAGTGTGTCTGAGTTTGTCAGAGTGTGTCAGAGAGTTTCAGAAAGTGTCAGAGAGTTTCTGAGAGTGTCTGAGAGTGTCTGAGAGTGTCAGAGAGTGTCACAGAGTGTCAGAGAGTGTCAGAAAGTGTCAGATAGTTTCTGAGAGTGTCAGAGAATGTCAGAGTGTGCCAGAGAGTGACAGAGTGTGTCAGAGAGAGTCAGAGAGTGTCAGAGAGATTCTGAGAGTGTCACAGTGTGTCAGATAGAGTCAGAGAGTGACAGAGTGTGTCAGAGACTGTCAGAGAGTGTCAGAGAGTATCAGAGAGGGTCAGAGAGTATCAGAGAGTGTCAGAGAGTGTCAGAGAGTTTCTGAAAGTGTCAGAGTGTGTCAGCGAATGTCAGAGAGTGCCAGAGTGTTTCAGAGAGTATCAGAGAGTGACAGAGAGTTTCTGAGAATGTCAGAGTGTGTCAGAGAGTGTCAGAGAGCGACAGAGTCTGTCAGAGAGTGTCTGAGAGTGTCAGGGAGTGACAGACAGTGTCAGAGAGTGTCAGAGAGTTTCCGACAGTATCAGAGCGTGTCATAGAGTGTCAGAGAGTGACAGAGTGTGTCAGAGAGTGACAGAGAGTGACAGAGTTTGTCAGAGAGTTTCTGAGAGTGTCAGAGAGTGTCAGAGATTGACAGAGAGTGTCAGAGAGTTTCAGAGAGTGTCAGAGTGTGTCAGAGAGTGTCAGAAAGTGACAGAGATTGTCAGAGAGTGTCAGAGAGTTTCAGAGAGTGTCAGAGTGTGTCAGAGAGTGTCAGAGAGTGTCAGAGTGTGACAGAGTGTGTCAGAGAGTGACAGAGAGATTCTGAGAGTGTCAGAGAGTGTCCGAGACTGTCAGAGAGTGTCAGAGAATGTCAGAGAGTATCAGAGAGTTTCTGAGAGTGTCTGAGAGTGTCAGAGAGTGACAGAGAGTGACAGAGAGTGACAGAGAGTGTCAGAGAGTGTCAGAGAGTTTCAGAGAGTGTCAGAGTGTGTCAGAGAGTGTCAGAGAGTGTCAGAGAGAGACAGAGTGTGTCAGAGAGTGAAAGAGAATGTCTGAGAGTGTCAGAGAATGTCTGAGAGTGTCAGAGAGTGTCAGAGAGTTTCTGAGAGTGTCAGAGTGTGTCTGAGAGTGTCAGATAGTGACAGAGTGTGTCAGAGTGTGTCTGAGAGTGTCAGAGAGAGTCAGAGAATGTCAGAGAGTGTCAGAGAGTTCCTGAGAGTGTCAGAGTGTGTCACAGAGTGACAGTGTGTGTCAGAGTGTGTCAGAGAGTGTCCGAGAGAGTCAGAGAGTTTCTGAGAGTTTATGTGAGTGTCAGAGAGGTTCTGAGAGTGTCCGAGAGTGTCAGAGTGTCACGGAGTGTCAGAGAGTGTCTGAACGTGTCAGAGAGTTTCTGAGAGTGTCTGAGAGTGAGAGAGATTGTAAGAGAGTGTCTGAGAGTGTCAGAGAGTGTCAGAGCGTGACATCGAGTGTTAGAGAATGTCAGAGAGTGTCAGAGAGTTTCTGAGAGTGTCAGAGTGTGTCAGAGAGTGAAAGAGAGTGTCAGAGAGTGTCAGAGAGTGTCAGAGTGTGTCAAAGAGTGTCAGAGTGTGTCAGTGAGTGTCAGAGAGTGTCAAAGAGTGTCAGAGTGTGTCAGTGAGTGTCAGAGAGTGTCAGAGAGAGACAGAGTGTGTCAGAGAGTGAAAGAGAGTGTCTGAGAGTGTCAGAGAGTGTCTGAGAATGTCAGAGATTGTCAGAGAGTTTCTGAGAGTTTCAGAGTGTGTCAGAGAGTGACAGAGAGTATCAGAGAGGGTCAGAGATTGTCAGAGAGTTTCTGAGAGTGTCAGAGAGTGTCAGAGAGTGACAGAGTGTGTCAGAGACTGTCAGAGAGTGTCAGAGAGTATCAGAGAATGTCAGAGAGTATCAGAGAGTTTCTGAGAGTGTCTGAGAGTGTCAGAGAGTGACAGAGAGTGACAGAGAGTGACAGAGAGTATCAGAGAGTGTCAGAGAGTTTCAGAGAGTGTCAGAGTGTGTCAGAGAATGTCTGAGAGTGTCAGAGAGTGTCAGAGAGTTTCTGAGAGTGTCAGAGAGTGACAGAGTGTGTCAGAGAGTTTCAGAGAGTGTCTGAGATTGTCAGAGTGTGTCTGAGTTTGTCAGAGTGTGTCAGAGAGTTTCAGAAAGTGTCAGAGAGTTTCTGAGAGTGTCTGAGAGTGTCTGAGAGTGTCAGAGAGTGTCACAGAGTGTCAGAGAGTGTCAGAAAGTGTCAGATAGTTTCTGAGAGTGTCAGAGAATGTCAGAGTGTGCCAGAGAGTGACAGAGTGTGTCAGAGAGAGTCAGAGAGTGTCAGAGAGATTCTGAGAGTGTCACACTGTGTCAGAGAGAGTCAGAGAGTGACAGAGTGTGTCAGAGACTGTCAGAGAGTGTCAGAGAGTATCAGAGAGGGTCAGAGAGTATCAGAGAGTGTCTGAGAGTGTCAGAGAGTGTCAGTGAGTGACAGAGTGTGTCAGAGACTATCAGAGAGTGTCAGAGAGTGTCAGAGAGTTTCTGAAAGTGTCAGAGTGTGTCAGCGAATGTCAGAGAGTGCCAGAGTGTTTCAGAGAGTATCAGAGAGTGACAGAGAGTTTCTGAGAATGTCAGAGTGTGTCAGAGAGTGTCAGAGAGCGACAGAGTCTGTCAGAGAGTGTCTGAGAGTGTCAGGGAGTGACAGACAGTGTCAGAGAGTGTCAGAGAGTTTCCGACAGTATCAGAGCGTGTCATAGAGTGTCAGAGAGTGACAGAGTGTGTCAGAGAGTGACAGAGAGTGACAGAGTTTGTCAGAGAGTTTCTGAGAGTGTCAGAGAGTGTCAGAGATTGACAGAGAGTGTCAGAGAGTTTCAGAGAGTGTCAGAGTGTGTCAGAGAGTGTCAGAAAGTGACAGAGATTGTCAGAGAGTGTCAGAGAGTTTCAGAGAGTGTCAGAGTGTGTCAGAGAGTGTCAGAGAGTGTCAGAGTGTGACAGAGTGTGTCAGAGAGTGACAGAGAGATTCTGAGAGTGTCAGAGAGTGTCCGAGAGTGTCAGAGAGTGACAGAGAGTATCTGAGAGTGTCAGAGTGTGTCAGCGAGTTTCTGAGAGTGTCAGAGAGTGACAGAGTGTGTCAGAGAGTGTCTGAGAGTGTCAGGGAGTGTCAGAGAGTGTCTGAGATTGTCAGAGAGTGTCAGAGCGGGACACAGAGTGTCAGAGAATGTCAGAGAGTGTCAGAGAGTTTCTGAGAGTGTCAGAGTGTGTCAGAGAGTGTCAGAGAGTGACAGAGAGTGACAGAGTGTGTGAGAGAGTGACTGAGAGTATCAGAGAGGGTCAGAGATTGTCAGAGAGTTTCTGAGAGTGTCAGAGACAGAGTGTGTCAGAGAGTGAAAGAGAGTGTCTGAGAGTGTCAGAGAGTGTCTGAGAGTGTCAGAGAGTGTCAGTGTGTGTCAGAGAGTGTCAGAGAGTGGCAGAGAGTGACAGAGAGTGACAGAGAGTGTCAGAGAGTGTCAGAGGGTTTCTGAGAGTGTCAGAGTGTGTCACAGAGTGACAGTGTGCGTCAGAGTGTGTCAGAGAGTGTCCGAGAGAGTCAGAGAGTTTCTGAGAGTTTATGTGAGTGTCAGAGAGGTTCTGAGAGTGTCTGAGAGTGTCAGAGTGTCACAGAGTGTCAGAGAGTGTCTGAACGTGTCAGAGAGTTTCTGAGAGTGTCTGAGAGTGAGAGAGAGTGTCTGAGAGTGTCAGAGAGTGTCAGAGCGTGACATCGAGTGTCAGAGAATGTCAGAGAGTGTCAGAGAGTTTCTGAGAGTGTCAGAGTGTGTCAGAGAGTGACAGAGAGTGACAGAGAGTGACAGAGAGTGTCAGAGAGTGTCAGAGAGTTTCAGAGAGTGTCAGAGTGTGTCAGAGAGTGTCAGAGAGTGTCAGAGACAGAGTGTGTCAGAGAGTGAAAGAGAGTGTCTGAGAGTGTCAGAGAGTGTCTGAGAGTGTCAGAGAGTGTCAGAGAGTTTCTGAGAGTGTCAGAGAGTGTCAGAGAGTGACAGAGAGTATCAGAGAGGGTCAGAGATTGTCAGAGAGTTTCTGAGAGTGTCAGAGAGTGTCAGAGAGTGACAGAGTGTGTCAGAGACTGTCAGAGAGTGTCAGAGAGTATCAGAGAATGTCAGAGAGTATCAGAGAGTTTCTGAGAGTGTCTGAGAGTGTCAGAGAGTGACAGAGAGTGACAGAGAGTGACAGAGAGTGTCAGAGAGTTTCAGAGAGTGTCAGAGTGTGTCAGAGAGTGTCAGAGAGTGTCAGAGAGAGACAGAGTGTGTCAGAGAGTGAAATCGAGTGTCAGTGAGAGACAGAGTGTGTCAGAGAGTGAAAGAGAGTGTCTGAGAGTGTCAGAGAGTTTCTGAGAGTGTCAGAGAGTGTCAGACAGTTTCTGGGAGTGTCAGAGAGTGACAGAGTGTGTCAGAGAGTTTCAGAGAGTGTCTGAGATTGTCAGAGTGTGTCAGAGAGTTTCAGAAAGTGTCAGAGAGTTTCTGAGAGTGTCTGAGATTGTCTGAGAGTGTCAGAGAGTGTCAGAAAGTGTCAAATAGTTTCTGAGAGTGTCAGAGAATGTCAGAGTGTGCCAGAGAGTGACAGAGTGTGTTAGAGAGAGTCAGAGAGTGTCAGAGAGATTCTGAGAGTGTCACAGTGTGTCAGAGAGAGTTAGAGAGTGACAGAGTGTGTCAGAGACTGTCAGAGAGTGTCAGAGAGTATCAGAGAGGGTCAGAGAGTGTCAGAGAGTGTCTGACAGTGTCAGAGAGTGTCAGTGAGTGACAGAGTGTGTCAGAGACTATCAGAGAGTGTCAGAGCGTGTCAGAGACTTTCTGAGAGTGTCAGAGTGTGTCAGCGAGTGTCAGAGAGTGCCAGAGTGTTTCAGAGAGTATCAGAGAGTGACAGAGAGTTTCTGAGAATGTCAGAGTGTGTCAGAGAGTGTCAGAGAGTGACAGAGTCTGTCAGAGAGAGTCTGTGAGTGTCTGAGAGTGTCAGAGAGTGTCCGAGAGTGTCAGAGAGTGACAGAGAGTGTCAGAGAGTGACAGAGTGTGTCAGAGAGTGACAGAGAGTATCTGAGAGTGTCAGAGAGTGTCAGCGAGTTTCTGAGAGTGTCAGAGAGTGACAGAGTGTGTCAGAGAGTGTCTGAGAGTGTCATAGAGTGTCAGACAGTGACAGAGAGTGTCAGAGAGATTCTGAGAGTGTCAGAGAGTGTCAGAGAGTTTCAGAGAGTTTCTGAGATTGTCAGAGAGTGTCAGAGAGTTTCTGAGAGTGTCAGAGAGTGTCAGAGTGTGTCAGAGAGTGACAGAGTGTGTCAGAGAGTGACAGAGAGTGTCAGACGGTTTCTGAGAGAGTCAGAGAGTGACAGAGAGTGTCAGAGAGTGTCAGAGAGTGACAGAGTTTGTCAGAGAGTTTCTGAGAGTGTCAGAGAGTGTCAGAGAGTGATAGAGAGTGTCAGAGAGTTTCAGAGAGTGTCTGAGAGTGCCAGAGATTGTCAGAGAGTGTCAGAGGGTTTCGGAGAGTGTCAGAAAATTGTCAGAGAGTGACAGAGTGTGTCAGAGAGTGTCAGAGAGAGCCAGACAGTGACAGAGCATGTCAGAGAGTGTCAGAGAGTGATAGAGAGTGTCAGAGAGATTCAGAGAGTGTCTGAGAGTGCCAGAGAGTGTCAGAGAGTGTCAGAGGGTTTCTGAGAGTGTCTGAGAGTGTCAGAGAGTGACAGAGTGTGTCAGAGAGTGTCTGAGAGTGTCAGAGAGTGTCAGAGAGTGAAAGAGAGTGTCACAGAGTGTCAGAGAGTTTCAGAGAGTGTCAGAGTGTGTCAGAGAGTGTCAGAGAGTGACAGAATGTGTCAGAGAGTGACAGAGAGTGTCTGAGAGTGTCAGAGAGTTTCTCAGAGTGTCTGAGGTTATCAGAGAGTGTCAGAGAGTGTTTGAGAGTGTCTGAAATTGTCAGAGAGTGTCAGAGCGTGACAGAGAGTGTCAGAGAGTGTCAGAGAGTTTCAGAGAGTGTCAGAGTGTGTCAGAGAGTGTCAGAGAGTGTCAGAGTGTGACAAGGTGTGTCAGAGAGTGACAGAGAGATTCTGAGAGTGTCAGAGAGTGTCCGAGAGTGTCAGAGAGTGACAGAGAGTGTCAGAGAGTGACAGAGTGTGTCAGAGAGTGACAGAGAGTATCTGAGAGTGTCAGAGAGAGTCAGCGAGTTTCTGAGAGTGTCAGAGAGTGACAGAGTGTGTCAGAGAGTGTCTGAGAGTGTCAGAGAGTGTCAGACAGTGACAGAGAGTGTCAGAGAGATTCTGAGAGTGTCAGAGTCTGTCAGAGGGTGTCAGAGAGTGACAGAGTGTTTCTGAGAGTGTCAGAGAGTGTCAGAGATTTTCAGAGAGTTTCTGAGAGTTTCTGAGATTGTCAGAGAGTGTCAGAGAGTTTCTGAGAGTGTCAGAGCGTGTCAGAGAGTGTCAGAGAGTGACAGAGTGTGTCAGAGAGTGACAGAGAGTGTCAGAGAGTGTCAGAGAGTGTCAGACGGTTTCTGAGAGAGTCAGAGAGTGACAGAGAGTGTCCGAGAGTGTCAGAGAGTGACAGAGTTTGTCAGAGAGTTTCTGAGAGTGTCAGAGAGTGTCAGAGAGTGATAGAGAGTGTCAGAGAGTTTCAGAGAGTGTCAGAGTGTGTCAGAGAGTGTCAGAGAGTGACAGATAGTGTCAGAGAGTGACAGAGAGTTTCAGAGACTGTCAGAGTGTGTCAGAGAGTGTCAGAGAGTGTCAGAGTGTTACAGATTGTGTCAGAGAGCGACAGAGTGATTCTGAGAGTGTCAGAGAGTGTCCCAGAGTGTCAGAGAGTGACAGAGAGTATCTGAGAGTGTCAGAGAGTGTCAGCGAGTTTCTGAGAGTGTCAGAGAGTGACAGAGTTTGTCAGAGAGTGTCTGAGAGTGTCAGAGAGTGTCAGAGAGTGTCAGAGTGTGACAGAGTGTGTCAGCGAGTGACAGAGAGATTCTGAGAGTGTCAGAGTGTGTCAGAGAGTTTCAGAGAGTTTCTGAGAGTTTCTGAGATTGTCAGAGAGTGTCAGAGAGTTTCTGAGAGCTTCTGAGATTGTCAGAGAGTGTCAGAGAGTTTCTGAGAGAGTCAGAGCGTGTCAGAGTGTGTCAGAGAGTGACAGAGTGTGTCAGAGAGTGACAGAGAGTGTCAGAGAGTGTCAGAGAGTGTCAGACGGTTTCTGAGAAAGTCAGAGAGTGACAGAGAGTGTCAGAGAGTGTCAGAGAGTGACAGAGTTTGTCAGAGAGTTTCTGAGAGTGTCAGAGAGTGTCAGAGAGTGTCAGACGGTTTCTGAGAAAGTCAGAGAGTGACAGAGAGTGTCAGAGAGTGTCAGAGAGTGACAGAGTTTGTCAGAGAGTTTCTGAGAGTGTCAGAGAGTGTCAGAGAGTGACAGAGAGTGTCAGAGAGTTTCAGAGAGTGTCAGAGTGTGTCAGAGAGTGTCAGAGAGTGACAGAATGTGTCAGAGAGTGACAGAGAGTGTCTGAAGGTGTCAGAGAGTGTCAGAGACATTCTGAGAGTGTCAGAATGTGTCAGAGAGTTTCAGAGAGTTTCTGAGAGTTTCTGAGAGTGTCAGAGAGTGTCAGTGAGTGACAGAGTGTCTCAGAGACTATCAGAGAGTGTCAGAGAGTGTCAGAGAGTTTCTGAAAGTGTCAGAGTGTTTCAGAGAATGTCAGAGAGTGCCAGAGTGTTTCAGAGAGTATCAGAGAGTGACAGAGAGTTTCTGAGAATGTCAGAGTGTGTCAGAGAGTGTCAGAGAGTGACAGAGTCTGTCAGAGAGTGTCTGAGAGTGTCTGAGAGTGTCACAGAGTTTCTGAGAGAGTCTGAGAGTGTCTGAGATTGTCAGAGTGTGTCAGAGAGTGTCAGAGATTGTCAGAGTGTGACAGAGTGTGTCAGAGAGTGACAGAGAGATTCTGAGAGTGTCAGAGAGTGTCCGAGAGTGTCAGAGAGTGACAGAGAGTGTCAGAGAGTGACAGAGTGTGTCAGAGAGTGACAGAGAGTATCTGAGAGTGTCAGAGTGTGTCAGCGAGTTTCTGAGAGTGTCAGAGAGTGACAGAGTGTGTCAGAGAGTGTCTGAGAGTGTCAGGGAGTGTCAGAGAGTGTCTGAGATTGTCAGAGAGTGTCAGAGCGGGACACAGAGTGTCAGAGAATGTCAGAGAGTGTCAGAGAGTTTCTGAGAGTGTCAGAGTGTGTCAGAGAGTGTCAGAGAAAGACAGAGAGTGACAGAGTGTGTGAGAGAGTGACTGAGAGTATCAGAGAGGGTCAGAGATTGTCAGAGAGTTTCTGAGAGTGTCAGAGAGTGTCAGAGAGTGACAGAGCGTGTCAGAGACTGTCAGAGAGTGTCAGAGAATGTCTGAAAGTGTCAGAGAGTTTCTGAGAGTGTCTGAGAGTGAGAGAGATTGTCAGAGAGTGTCTGAGAGTGTCAGAGAGTGTCAGAGCGTGACATCGAGTGTCAGAGAATGTCAGAGAGTGTCAGAGAGTTTCTGAGAGTGTCAGAGTGTGTCAGAGAGTGAAAGAGAGTGATAGAGAGTGAGAGTGAGTGTCAGAGACTGTCAGAGAGTGTCAGAGAATGTCAGAGAGTATCAGAGAGTTTCTGAGAGTGTCTGAGAGTGTCAGAGAGTGACAGAGAGTGACAGAGAGTGTCAGAGAGTGTCAGAGAGTGTCAGAGAGTTTCAGAGAGTGTCAGAGTGTGTCAGAGAGTGTCAGAGAGTGTCAGAGAGTGTCAGAGTGTGTCAGAGAGTGTCAGAGTGTGTCAGTGAGTGTCAGAGAGTGTCAGAGAGAGACAGAGTGTGTCAGAGAGTGTCAGAGAAAGACAGAGAGTGACAGAGTGTGTGAGAGAGTGACTGAGAGTATCAGAGAGGGTCAGAGATTGTCAGAGAGTTTCTGAGAGTGTCAGAGATTGTCAGAGAGTGACAGAGCGTGTCAGAGACTGTCAGAGAGTGTCAGAGAATGTCTGAAAGTGTCAGAGAGTTTCTGAGAGTGTCTGAGAGTGAGAGAGATTGTCAGAGAGTGTCTGAGAGTGTCAGAGAGTGTCAGAGCGTGACATCGAGTGTCAGAGAATGTCAGAGAGTGTCAGAGAGTTTCTGAGAGTGTCAGAGTGTGTCAGAGAGTGAAAGAGAGTGACAGAGTGTGTCAGAGAGTGACAGAGAGTGTCAGAGAGTGTCAGAGAGTGTCAGACGGTTTCTGAGAAAGTCAGAGAGTGACAGAGAGTGTCAGAGAGTGTCAGAGAGTGACAGAGTTTGTCAGAGAGTTTCTGAGAGTGTCAGAGAGTGTCAGAGAGTGTCAGACGGTTTCTGAGAAAGTCAGAGAGTGACAGAGAGTGTCAGAGAGTGTCAGAGAGTGACAGAGTTTGTCAGAGAGTTTCTGAGAGTGTCAGAGAGTGTCAGAGAGTGACAGAGAGTGTCAGAGAGTTTCAGAGAGTGTCAGAGTGTGTCAGAGAGTGTCAGAGAGTGACAGAATGTGTCAGAGAGTGACAGAGAGTGTCTGAAGGTGTCAGAGAGTGTCAGAGACATTCTGAGAGTGTCAGAGTGTGTCAGAGAGTTTCAGAGAGTTTCTGAGAGTTTCTGAGAGTGTCAGAGAGTGTCAGTGAGTGACAGAGTGTCTCAGAGACTATCAGAGAGTGTCAGAGAGTGTCAGAGAGTTTCTGAAAGTGTCAGAGTGTGTCAGAGAATGTCAGAGAGTGCCAGAGTGTTTCAGAGAGTATCAGAGAGTGACAGAGAGTTTCTGAGAATGTCAGAGTGTGTCAGAGAGTGTCAGAGAGTGACAGAGTCTGTCAGAGAGTGTCTGAGAGTGTCTGAGAGTGTCACAGAGTTTCTGAGAGAGTCTGAGAGTGTCTGAGATTGTCAGAGTGTGTCAGAGAGTTTCAGAGAGTGTCAGAGTGTGTCAGAGAGTGTCAGAGATTGTCAGAGCGTGACATCGAGTGTCAGAGAATGCCAGAGAGTGTCAGAGAGTTTCTGAGAGTGTCAGAGTGTGTCAGAGAGTGACAGAGAGTGACAGAGAGTGTCAGAGAGTGTCAGAGAGTTTCAGAGAGTGTCAGAGTGTGTCAGAGAGTGTCAGAGAGTGTCAGAGACAGAGTGTGTCAGAGAGTGAAAGAGAGTGTCTGAGAGTGTCAGAGAGTGTCTGAGAGTGTCAGAGAGTGTCAGAGAGTTTCTGAGAGTGTCAGAGAGTGTCAGAGAGTGACAGAGAGTATCAGAGAGGGTCAGAGATTGTCAGAGAGTTTCTGAGAGTGTCAGAGAGTGTCAGAGAGTGACAGAGTGTGTCAGAGACTGTCAGAGAGTGTCAGAGAGTATCAGAGAATGTCAGAGAGTATCAGAGAGTTTCTGAGAGTGTCTGAGAGTGTCAGAGAGTGACAGAGAGTGACAGAGAGTGACAGAGAGTGTCAGAGAGTTTCAGAGAGTGTCAGAGTGTGTCAGAGAGTGTCAGAGAGTGTCAGAGAGAGACAGAGTGTGTCAGAGAGTGAAATAGAGTGTCAGTGAGAGACAGAGTGTGTCAGAGAGTGAAAGAGAGTGTCTGAGAGTGTCAGAGAGTTTCTGAGAGTGTCAGAGAGTGTCAGACAGTTTCTGGGAGTGTCAGAGAGTGACAGAGTGTGTCAGAGAGTTTCAGAGAGTGTCTGAGATTGTCAGAGTGTGTCAGAGAGTTTCAGAAAGTGTCAGAGAGTTTCTGAGAGTGTCTGAGATTGTCTGAGAGTGTCAGAGAGTGTCAGAAAGTGTCAAATAGTTTCTGAGAGTGTCAGAGAATGTCAGAGTGTGCCAGAGAGTGACAGAGTGTGTTAGAGAGAGTCAGAGAGTGTCAGAGAGATTCTGAGAGTGTCACAGTGTGTCAGAGAGAGTTAGAGAGTGACAGAGTGTGTCAGAGACTGTCAGAGAGTGTCAGAGAGTATCAGAGAGGGTCAGAGAGTGTCAGAGAGTGTCTGACAGTGTCAGAGAGTGTCAGTGAGTGACAGAGTGTGTCAGAGACTATCAGAGAGTGTCAGAGCGTGTCAGAGACTTTCTGAGAGTGTCAGAGTGTGTCAGCGAGTGTCAGAGAGTGCCAGAGTGTTTCAGAGAGTATCAGAGAGTGACAGAGAGTTTCTGAGAATGTCAGAGTGTGTCAGAGAGTGTCAGAGAGTGACAGAGTCTGTCAGAGAGTGTCTGTGAGTGTCTGAGAGTGTCAGAGAGTGTCCGAGAGTGTCAGAGAGTGACAGAGAGTGTCAGAGAGTGACAGAGTGTGTCAGAGAGTGACAGAGAGTATCTGAGAGTGTCAGAGAGTGTCAGCGAGTTTCTGAGAGTGTCAGAGAGTGACAGAGTGTGTCAGAGAGTGTCTGAGAGTGTCATAGAGTGTCAGACAGTGACAGAGAGTGTCAGAGAGATTCTGAGAGTGTCAGAGAGTGTCAGAGAGTTTCAGAGAGTTTCTGAGATTGTCAGAGAGTGTCAGAGAGTTTCTGAGAGTGTCAGAGAGTGTCAGAGTGTGTCAGAGAGTGACAGAGTGTGTCAGAGAGTGACAGAGAGTGTCAGACGGTTTCTGAGAGAGTCAGAGAGTGACAGAGAGTGTCAGAGAGTGTCAGAGAGTGACAGAGTTTGTCAGAGAGTTTCTGAGAGTGTCAGAGAGTGTCAGAGAGTGATAGAGAGTGTCAGAGAGTTTCAGAGAGTGTCTGAGAGTGCCAGAGATTGTCAGAGAGTGTCAGAGGGTTTCGGAGAGTGTCAGAAAATTGTCAGAGAGTGACAGAGTGTGTCAGAGAGTGTCAGAGAGAGCCAGACAGTGACAGAGCATGTCAGAGAGTGTCAGAGAGTGATAGAGAGTGTCAGAGAGATTCAGAGAGTGTCTGAGAGTGCCAGAGAGTGTCAGAGAGTGTCAGAGGGTTTCTGAGAGTGTCTGAGAGTGTCAGAGAGTGACAGAGTGTGTCAGAGAGTGTCTGAGAGTGTCAGAGAGTGTCAGAGAGTGAAAGAGAGTGTCACAGAGTGTCAGAGAGTTTCAGAGAGTGTCAGAGTGTGTCAGAGAGTGTCAGAGAGTGACAGAATGTGTCAGAGAGTGACAGAGAGTGTCTGAGAGTGTCAGAGAGTTTCTCAGAGTGTCTGAGGTTATCAGAGAGTGTCAGAGAGTGTTTGAGAGTGTCTGAAATTGTCAGAGAGTGTCAGAGCGTGACAGAGAGTGTCAGAGAGTGTCAGAGAGTTTCAGAGAGTGTCAGAGTGTGTCAGAGAGTGTCAGAGAGTGTCAGAGTGTGACAAGGTGTGTCAGAGAGTGACAGAGAGATTCTGAGAGTGTCAGAGAGTGTCCGAGAGTGTCAGAGAGTGACAGAGAGTGTCAGAGAGTGACAGAGTGTGTCAGAGAGTGACAGAGAGTATCTGAGAGTGTCAGAGAGAGTCAGCGAGTTTCTGAGAGTGTCAGAGAGTGACAGAGTGTGTCAGAGAGTGTCTGAGAGTGTCAGAGAGTGTCAGACAGTGACAGAGAGTGTCAGAGAGATTCTGAGAGTGTCAGAGTCTGTCAGAGGGTGTCAGAGAGTGACAGAGTGTTTCTGAGAGTGTCAGAGAGTGTCAGAGATTTTCAGAGAGTTTCTGAGAGTTTCTGAGATTGTCAGAGAGTGTCAGAGAGTTTCTGAGAGTGTCAGAGCGTGTCAGAGAGTGTCAGAGAGTGACAGAGTGTGTCAGAGAGTGACAGAGAGTGTCAGAGAGTGTCAGAGAGTGTCAGACGGTTTCTGAGAGAGTCAGAGAGTGACAGAGAGTGTCCGAGAGTGTCAGAGAGTGACAGAGTTTGTCAGAGAGTTTCTGAGAGTGTCAGAGAGTGTCAGAGAGTGATAGAGAGTGTCAGAGAGTTTCAGAGAGTGTCAGAGTGTGTCAGAGAGTGTCAGAGAGTGACAGATAGTGTCAGAGAGTGACAGAGAGTTTCAGAGACTGTCAGAGTGTGTCAGAGAGTGTCAGAGAGTGTCAGAGTGTTACAGATTGTGTCAGAGAGCGACAGAGTGATTCTGAGAGTGTCAGAGAGTGTCCCAGAGTGTCAGAGAGTGACAGAGAGTATCTGAGAGTGTCAGAGAGTGTCAGCGAGTTTCTGAGAGTGTCAGAGAGTGACAGAGTTTGTCAGAGAGTGTCTGAGAGTGTCAGAGAGTGTCAGAGAGTGTCAGAGTGTGACAGAGTGTGTCAGCGAGTGACAGAGAGATTCTGAGAGTGTCAGAGTGTGTCCGAGAGTTTCAGAGAGTTTCTGAGAGTTTCTGAGATTGTCAGAGAGTGTCAGAGAGTTTCTGAGAGTTTCTGAGATTGTCAGAGAGTGTCAGAGAGTTTCTGAGAGAGTCAGAGCGTGTCAGAGTGTGTCAGAGAGTGACAGAGTGTGTCAGAGAGTGACAGAGAGTGTCAGAGAGTGTCAGAGAGTGTCAGACGGTTTCTGAGAAAGTCAGAGAGTGACAGAGAGTGTCAGAGAGTGTCAGAGAGTGACAGAGTTTGTCAGAGAGTTTCTGAGAGTGTCAGAGAGTGTCAGAGAGTGTCAGACGGTTTCTGAGAAAGTCAGAGAGTGACAGAGAGTGTCAGAGAGTGTCAGAGAGTGACAGAGTTTGTCAGAGAGTTTCTGAGAGTGTCAGAGAGTGTCAGAGAGTGACAGAGAGTGTCAGAGAGTTTCAGAGAGTGTCAGAGTGTGTCAGAGAGTGTCAGAGAGTGACAGAATGTGTCAGAGAGTGACAGAGAGTGTCTGAAGGTGTCAGAGAGTGTCAGAGACATTCTGAGAGTGTCAGAGTGTGTCAGAGAGTTTCAGAGAGTTTCTGAGAGTTTCTGAGAGTGTCAGAGAGTGTCAGTGAGTGACAGAGTGTCTCAGAGACTATCAGAGAGTGTCAGAGAGTGTCAGAGAGTTTCTGAAAGTGTCAGAGTGTTTCAGAGAATGTCAGAGAGTGCCAGAGTGTTTCAGAGAGTATCAGAGAGTGACAGAGAGTTTCTGAGAATGTCAGAGTGTGTCAGAGAGTGTCAGAGAGTGACAGAGTCTGTCAGAGAGTGTCTGAGAGTGTCTGAGAGTGTCACAGAGTTTCTGAGAGAGTCTGAGAGTGTCTGAGATTGTCAGAGTGTGTCAGAGAGTGTCAGAGATTGTCAGAGTGTGACAGAGTGTGTCAGAGAGTGACAGAGAGATTCTGAGAGTGTCAGAGAGTGTCCGAGAGTGTCAGAGAGTGACAGAGAGTGTCAGAGAGTGACAGAGTGTGTCAGAGAGTGACAGAGAGTATCTGAGAGTGTCAGAGTGTGTCAGCGAGTTTCTGAGAGTGTCAGAGAGTGACAGAGTGTGTCAGAGAGTGTCTGAGAGTGTCAGGGAGTGTCAGAGAGTGTCTGAGATTGTCAGAGAGTGTCAGAGCGGGACACAGAGTGTCAGAGAATGTCAGAGAGTGTCAGAGAGTTTCTGAGAGTGTCAGAGTGTGTCAGAGAGTGTCAGAGAAAGACAGAGAGTGACAGAGTGTGTGAGAGAGTGACTGAGAGTATCAGAGAGGGTCAGAGATTGTCAGAGAGTTTCTGAGAGTGTCAGAGAGTGTCAGAGAGTGACAGAGCGTGTCAGAGACTGTCAGAGAGTGTCAGAGAATGTCTGAAAGTGTCAGAGAGTTTCTGAGAGTGTCTGAGAGTGAGAGAGATTGTCAGAGAGTGTCTGAGAGTGTCAGAGAGTGTCAGAGCGTGACATCGAGTGTCAGAGAATGTCAGAGAGTGTCAGAGAGTTTCTGAGAGTGTCAGAGTGTGTCAGAGAGTGAAAGAGAGTGATAGAGAGTGAGAGTGAGTGTCAGAGACTGTCAGAGAGTGTCAGAGAATGTCAGAGAGTATCAGAGAGTTTCTGAGAGTGTCTGAGAGTGTCAGAGAGTGACAGAGAGTGACAGAGAGTGTCAGAGAGTGTCAGAGAGTGTCAGAGAGTTTCAGAGAGTGTCAGAGAGTGTCAGAGAGTGTCAGAGAGTGTCAGAGTGTGTCAGAGAGTGTCAGAGTGTGTCAGTGAGTGTCAGAGAGTGTCAGAGAGAGACAGAGTGTGTCAGAGAGTGTCAGAGAAAGACAGAGAGTGACAGAGTGTGTGAGAGAGTGACTGAGAGTATCAGAGAGGGTCAGAGATTGTCAGAGAGTTTCTGAGAGTGTCAGAGATTGTCAGAGAGTGACAGAGCGTGTCAGAGACTGTCAGAGAGTGTCAGAGAATGTCTGAAAGTGTCAGAGAGTTTCTGAGAGTGTCTGAGAGTGAGAGAGATTGTCAGAGAGTGTCTGAGAGTGTCAGAGAGTGTCAGAGCGTGACATCGAGTGTCAGAGAATGTCAGAGAGTGTCAGAGAGTTTCTGAGAGTGTCAGAGTGTGTCAGAGAGTGAAAGAGAGTGACAGAGTGTGTCAGAGAGTGACAGAGAGTGTCAGAGAGTGTCAGAGAGTGTCAGACGGTTTCTGAGAAAGTCAGAGAGTGACAGAGAGTGTCAGAGAGTGTCAGAGAGTGACAGAGTTTGTCAGAGAGTTTCTGAGAGTGTCAGAGAGTGTCAGAGAGTGTCAGACGGTTTCTGAGAAAGTCAGAGAGTGACAGAGAGTGTCAGAGAGTGTCAGAGAGTGACAGAGTTTGTCAGAGAGTTTCTGAGAGTGTCAGAGAGTGTCAGAGAGTGACAGAGAGTGTCAGAGAGTTTCAGAGAGTGTCAGAGTGTGTCAGAGAGTGTCAGAGAGTGACAGAATGTGTCAGAGAGTGACAGAGAGTGTCTGAAGGTGTCAGAGAGTGTCAGAGACATTCTGAGAGTGTCAGAGTGTGTCAGAGAGTTTCAGAGAGTTTCTGAGAGTTTCTGAGAGTGTCAGAGAGTGTCAGTGAGTGACAGAGTGTCTCAGAGACTATCAGAGAGTGTCAGAGAGTGTCAGAGAGTTTCTGAAAGTGTCAGAGTGTGTCAGAGAATGTCAGAGAGTGCCAGAGTGTTTCAGAGAGTATCAGAGAGTGACAGAGAGTTTCTGAGAATGTCAGAGTGTGTCAGAGAGTGTCAGAGAGTGACAGAGTCTGTCAGAGAGTGTCTGAGAGTGTCTGAGAGTGTCACAGAGTTTCTGAGAGAGTCTGAGAGTGTCTGAGATTGTCAGAGTGTGTCAGAGAGTTTCAGAGAGTGTCAGAGTGTGTCAGAGAGTGTCAGAGATTGTCAGAGTGTGACAGAGTGTGTCAGAGAGTGACAGAGAGATTCTGAGAGTGTCAGAGAGTGTCCGAGAGTGTCAGAGAGTGACAGAGAGTGTCAGAGAGTGACAGAGTGTGTCAGAGAGTGACAGAGAGTATCTGAGAGTGTCAGAGTGTGTCAGCGAGTTTCTGAGAGTGTCAGAGAGTGACAGAGTGTGTCAGAGAGTGTCTGAGAGTGTCAGGGAGTGTCAGAGAGTGTCTGAGATTGTCAGAGAGTGTCAGAGCGGGACACAGAGTGTCAGAGAATGTCAGAGAGTGTCAGAGAGTTTCTGAGAGTGTCAGAGTGTGTCAGAGAGTGTCAGAGAAAGACAGAGAGTGACAGAGTGTGTGAGAGAGTGACTGAGAGTATCAGAGAGGGTCAGAGATTGTCAGAGAGTTTCTGAGAGTGTCAGAGAGTGTCAGAGAGTGACAGAGCGTGTCAGAGACTGTCAGAGAGTGTCAGAGAATGTCAGAGAGTATCAGAGAGTTTCTGAGAGTGTCTGAGAGTGTCAGAGAGTGACAGAGAGTGACAGAGAGTGTCAGAGAGTGTCAGAGAGTGTCAGAGAGTTTCAGAGAGTGTCAGAGTGTGTCAGAGAGTGTCAGAGAGTGTCAGAGAGTGTCAGAGTGTGTCAGAGAGTGTCAGAGTGTGTCAGTGAGTGTCAGAGAGTGTCAGAGAGAGACAGAGTGTGTCAGAGAGTGTCAGAGAAAGACAGAGAGTGACAGAGTGTGTGAGAGAGTGACTGAGAGTATCAGAGAGGGTCAGAGATTGTCAGAGAGTTTCTGAGAGTGTCAGAGAGTGTCAGAGAGTGACAGAGCGTGTCAGAGACTGTCAGAGAGTGTCAGAGAATGTCTGAAAGTGTCAGAGAGTTTCTGAGAGTGTCTGAGAGTGAGAGAGATTGTCAGAGAGTGTCTGAGAGTGTCAGAGAGTGTCAGAGCGTGACATCGAGTGTCAGAGAATGTCAGAGAGTGTCAGAGAGTTTCTGAGAGTGTCAGAGTGTGTCAGAGAGTGAAAGAGAGTGACAGAGAGTGAGAGTGAGTGTCAGAGACTGTCAGAGAGTGTCAGAGAATGTCAGAGAGTATCAGAGAGTTTCTGAGAGTGTCTGAGAGTGTCAGAGAGTGACAGAGAGTGACAGAGAGTGTCAGAGAGTGTCAGAGAGTGTCAGAGAGTTTCAGAGAGTGTCAGAGTGTGTCAGAGAGTGTCAGAGAGTGTCAGAGAGTGTCAGAGTGTGTCAGAGAGTGTCAGAGTGTGTCAGTGAGTGTCAGAGAGTGTCAGAGAGAGACAGAGTGTGTCAGAGAGTGAAAGAGAGTGTCTGAGAGTGTCAGAGAGTGTCTGAGAGTGTCAGAGATTGTCAGAGAGTTTCTGAGAGTGTCAGAGAGTGTCAGAGAGTGACAGAGAGTATCAGAGAGGGTCAGAGAGTTTCTGAGAGTGTCAGAGAGTGTCAGAGAGTGACAGAGTGTGTCAGAGACTGTCAGAGAGTGTCAGAGAGTATCAGAGAATGTCAGAGAGTATTGAGAGTTTCTGAGAGTGTCTGAGAGTGTCAGAGAGTGACAGAGAGTGACAGAGAGTGACAGAGAGTATCAGAGAGTGTCAGAGAGTTTCTGAGAGTGTCAGAGAGTGTCAGAGAGTGACAGAGAGTATCAGAGAGGGTCAGAGAGTTTCTGAGAGTGTCAGAGAGTGTCAGAGAGTGACAGAGTGTGTCAGAGACTGTCAGAGAGTGACAGAGAGTATCAGAGAGGGTCAGAGAGTATCAGAGAGTTTCTGAGAGTGTCTGAGAGTGTCAGAGAGTGACAGAGAGTGACAGAGAGTGACAGAGAGTATCAGAGAGTGTCAGAGAGTTTCAGAGAGTGTCAGAGTGTGTCAGAGAATGTCTGAGAGTGTCAGAGAGTGTCAGAGCGTTTCTGAGAGTGTCAGAGAGTGTCAGAGAGTTTCTGAGAGTGTCAGAGAGTGACAGAGTGTGTCAGAGAGTTTCAGAGAGTGTCTGAGATTGTCAGAGTGTGTCTGAGTTTGTCAGAGTGTGTCAGAGAGTTTCAGAAAGTGTCAAAGGGTTTCTGAGAGTGTCTGAGAGTGTCTGAGAGTGTCAGAGAGTGTCACAGAGTGTCAGAGAGTGTCAGAAAGTGTCAGATAGTTTCTGAGAGTGTCAGAGAATGTCAGAGTGTGCCAGAGAGTGACAGAGTGTGTCAGAGAGAATCAGAGAGTGTCAGAGAGATTCTGAGAGTGTCACAGAGTGTCAGAGAGAGTCAGAGAGTGACAGAGTGTGTCAGAGACTGTCAGAGAGTGTCAGAGAGTATCAGAGAGGGTCAGAGAGTGTCAGAGAGTGTCTGAGAGTGTCAGAGAGTGTCAGTGAGTGACAGAGTGTGTCAGAGACTATCAGAGAGTGTCAGAGAGTTTCTGAAAGTGTCAGAGTGTGTCAGAGAATGTCAGAGAGTGCCAGAGTGTTTCAGAGAGTATCAGAGAGTGACTGAGAGTGTCAGAGAGTGTCAGTGAGTGACAGAGTGTGTCAGAGACTATCAGAGAGTGTCAGAGAGTGTCAGAGAGTTTCTGAAAGTGTCAGAGTGTGTCAGAGAATGTCAGAGAGTGCCAGAGTGTTTCAGAGAGTATCAGAGAGTGACAGAGAGTTTCTGAGAATGTCAGAGTGTGTCAGAGAGTGTCAGAGAGTGACAGAGTCTGTCAGAGAGTTTCTGAGAGTGTCAGAGAGTGTCAGAGAATGTCAGAGAGTTTCAGATGAGTCTGAGAGTGTCTGAGAGTGTCAGAGAGTGTCAGAGACATTCTGAGAGTGTCAGAGTGTGTCTGAGAGTGTCACATAGTGACAGAGTGTGTCTGAGAGTGTCAGAGAGAGTCAGAGAATGTCAGAGTGTGTCAGAGAGTGTCTGACCGTGTCAGAGAGTGTCAGAGAGTTTCTGTGAGTGTCAGAGTGTGTCACAGAGTGACAATGTGTGTCAGAGTGTGTCAGAGAGTGTCCGAGAGTGTCAGAGAGTTTCTGAGAGTTTATGTGAGTGTCAGAGAGGTTCTGAGAGTGTCTGAACGTGTCAGAGAGTTTCTGAGAGTGTCTGAGAGTGAGAGAGATTGTCAGAGAGTGTCTGAGAGTGTCAGAGAGTGTCAGAGCGGGACATAGAGTGTCAGAGAATGTCAGAGAGTGTCAGAGAGATTCTGAGAGTGTCAGAGTGCGTCAGAGAGTGTCAGAGAGTGACAGAGAGTGACAGAGAGTGACAGAGAGTGTCAGAGAGTGTCAGAGAGTTTCAGAGAGTGTCAGAGTGTGTCAGAGAGTGTCAGAGAGTGTCAGAGAGAGACAGAGTGTGTCAGAGAGTGAAAGAGAATGTCTGAGAGTGTCAGAGAGTGTCTGAGAGTGTCAGAGAGTGTCAGAGAGTTTCTGAGAGTGTCAGAGTGTGTCTGAGAGTGTCAGATAGTGACAGAGTGTGTCAGAGTGTATCTGAGAGTGTCAGAGAGAGTCAGAGAATGTCAGAGAGTGTCAGATAGTTTCTGAGAGTGTCAGAGTGTGTCACAGAGTGACAGTGTGTGTCAGAGTGTGTCAGAGAGTGTCCGAGAGAGTCAGAGAGTTTCTGAGAGTTAGTGTGAGTGTCAGAAAGGTTCTGAGAGTGTCCGAGAGTGTCAGAGTGTCACAGAGTGTCAGAGAGTGTCTGAACGTGTCAGAGAGTTTCTGAGAGTGCCTGAGAGTGAGAGAGATTGCCAGAGAGTGTCTGAGAGTGTCACAGAGTGTCAGAGCGTGACATCGAGTGTCAGAGAATGTCAGAGAGTGTCAGAGAGTTTCTGAGAGTGTCAGAGTGTGTCAGAGAGTGAAAAAGAGTGACAGAGAGTGACAGAGACTGTCAGAGAGTGTCAGTGAATGTCAGAGAGTATCAGAGAGTTTCTGAGAGTGTCTGAGAGTGTCAGAGAGTGACAGAGAGTGACAGAGAGTGTCAGAGAGTGTCAGAGAGTGTCAGAGAGTGTCAGAGTGTGTCAGAGAGTGTCATAGTGTGTCAGTGAGTGTCAGAGAGTGTCAGAGAGAGACAGAGTGTGTCAGAGAGTGAAAGAGAGTGTCTGAGAGTGTCAGAGAGTGTCTGAGAGTGTCAGAGATTGTCAGAGAGTTTCTGAGAGTGTCAGAGTGTTTCAGAGAGTGACAGAGAGTATCAGAGAGGGTCAGAGATTGTCAGAGAGTTTCTGAGAGTGTCAGAGAGTGTCAGAGAGTGACAGAGTGTGTCAGAGACTGTCAGAGAGTGTCAGAGTGTATCAGAGAATGTCAGAGAGTATCAGAGAGTTTCTGAGAGTGTCTGAGAGTGTCAGAGAGTGACAGAGAGTGACAGAGAGTGACAGAGAGTATCAGAGAGTGTCAGAGAGTTTCAGAGAGTGTCAGAGTGTGTCAGAGAATGTCAGAGAGTGTCAGAGAGTGTCAGAGAGTTTCTGAGAGTGTCAGAGAGTGTCAGAGAGTTTCTGAGAGTGTCAGAGAGTGACAGAGTGTGTCAGAGAGTTTCAGAGAGTGTCTGAGATTGTCAGAGTGTGTCTGAGTTTGTCAGAGTGTGTCAGAGAGTTTCAGAAAGTGTCAGAGAGTTTCTGAGAGTGTCTGAGAGTGTCAGAGAGTGTCAGAAAGTGTCAGATAGTTTCTGAGAGTGTCAGAGAATGTCAGAGTGTGTCAGAGAGTGACAGAGTGTGTCAGAGAGAGTCAGAGAGTGTCAGAGAGATTCTGAGAGTGTCACAGTGTGTCAGAGAGAGTCAGAGAGTGACAGAGTGTGTCAGAGACTGTCAGAGAGTGTCAGAGAGTATCAGAGAGGGTCAGAGAGTATCAGAGAGTGTCTGAGAGTGTCAGAGAGTGTCAGTGAGTGACAGAGTGTGTCAGAGAATATCAGAGAGTGTCAGAGAGTGTCAGAGAGTTTCTGAAAGTGTCAGAGTGTGTCAGAGAATGTCAGAGAGTGCCAGAGTGTTTCAGAGAGTATCAGAGAGTGACAGAGAGTTTCTGAGAATGTCAGAGTGTGTCACAGAGTGTCAGAGAGTGACAGAGTCTGTCAGAGAGTGTCTGAGAGTGTCAGGGAGTGACAGACAGTGTCAGAGAGTGTCAGAGAGTTTCCGACAGTATCAGAGCGTGTCATAGAGTGTCAGAGAGTGACAGAGTGTGTCAGAGAGTGACAGAGAGTGACAGAGTTTGTCAGAGAGTTTCTGAGAGTGTCAGAGAGTGTCAGAGAGTGACAGAGAGTGTCAGAGAGTTTCAGAGAGTGTCAGAGTGTGTCAGAGAGTGTCAGAAAGTGACAGAGAGTGTCAGAGAGTGTCAGAGAGTTTCAGAGAGTGTCAGAGTGTGTCAGAGAGTGTCAGAGAGTGTCAGAGTGTGACAGAGTGTGTCAGAGAGTGACAGAGAGATTCTGAGAGTGTCAGAGAGTGTCCGAGAGTGTCAGAGAGTGACAGAGAGTGTCAGAGAGTGACAGAGTGTGTCAGAGAGTGACAGAGAGTATCTGAGAGTGTCAGAGTGTGTCAGCGAGTTTCTGAGAGTGTCAGAGAGTGACAGAGTGTGTCAGAGAGTGTCTGAGAGTGTCAGGGAGTGTCAGAGAGTGTCTGAGATTGTCAGAGAGTGTCAGTGCGGGACACAGAGTGTCAGAGAATGTCAGAGAGTGTCAGAGAGTTTCTGAGAGTGTCAGAGTGTGTCAGAGAGTGACAGAGAGTGACAGAGTGTGTGAGAGAGTGACTGAGAGTATCAGAGAGGGTCAGAGATTGTCAGAGAGTTTCTGAGAGTGTCAGAGAGTGTCAGAGAGTGACATAGCGTGTCAGAGACTGTCAGAGAGTGTCAGAGAATGTCAGAGAGTATCAGAGAGTTTCTGAGTGTGTCTGAGAGTGTCAGGGAGTGGCAGAGAGTGACAGAGAGTGACAGAGAGTGTCAGAGAGTGTCAGAGACTTTCAGAGAGTGTCAGTGTGTGTCAGAGAGTGTCAGAGAGTGTCAGAGAGAGACAGAGTGTGTCAGAGAGTGAAAGAGAGTGTCTGAGAGTGTCTGAGAGTTTCTGAGAGTGTCAGAGTGTGTCTGAGAGTGTCAGATCGTGACAGAGTGTGTCAGAGTGTGTCTGAGAGTGTCAGAGCGAGTCAGAGAATGTC
The DNA here is from genome assembly GCF_036365525.1 of Heterodontus francisci. Lineage (NCBI taxonomy): Eukaryota > Metazoa > Chordata > Chondrichthyes > Heterodontiformes > Heterodontidae > Heterodontus > Heterodontus francisci. Next base: position 236,693,373 of record NC_090371.1, read on the forward strand.
AGAGAGTGTCAGAGGGTTTCTGAGAGTGTCAGAGTGTGTCACAGAGTGACAGTGTGCGTCAGAGTGTGTCAGAGAGTGTCCGAGAGAGTCAGAGAGTTTCTGAGAGTTTATGTGAGTGTCAGAGAGGTTCTGAGAGTGTCTGAGAGTGTCAGAGTGTCACAGAGTGTCAGAGAGTGTCTGAACGAGTCAGAGAGTTTCTGAGAGTGCCTGAGAGTGAGAGAGAGTGTCAGAGAGTGTCAGAGCGTGACATCGAGTGTCAGAGAATGTCAGAGAGTGTCAGAGAGTTTCTGAGAGTGTCAGAGTGTGTCAGAGAGTGACAGAGAGTGACAGAGAGTGTCAGAGAGTGTCAGAGAGTTTCAGAGAGTGTCAGAGTGTGTCAGAGAGTGTCAGAGACAGAGTGTGTCAGAGAGTGAAAGAGAGTGTCTGAGAGTGTCAGAGAGTGTCAGAGAGTTTCTGAGAGTGTCAGAGAGTGTCAGAGAGTGACAGAGAGTATCAGAGAGGGTCAGAGATTGTCAGAGAGTTTCTGAGAGTGTCAGAGAGTGTCAGAGAGTGACAGAGTGTGTCAGAGACTGTCAGAGAGTGTCAGAGAGTATCAGAGAATGTCAGAGAGTATCAGAGAGTTTCTGAGAGTGTCTGAGAGTGTCAGAGAGTGACAGAGAGTGACAGAGATTGACAGAGAGTATCAGAGAGTGTCAGAGAGATTCAGAGATTGTCAGAGTGTGTCAGAGAGTGTCAGAGAGTGTCAGAGAGAGACAGAGTGTGTCAGAGAGTGAAAGAGAGTGTCAGAGAGAGACAGAGTGTGTCAGAGAGTGAAAGAGAGTGTCTGAGAGTGTCAGAGAGTTTCTGAGAGTGTCAGAGAGTGTCAGACAGTTTCTGAGAGTGTCAGAGAGTGACAGAGTGAGTCAGAGAGTTTCAGAGAGTGTCTGAGATTGTCAGATTGTGTCAGAGAGTTTCAGAAAGTGTCAGAGAGTTTCTGAGAGTGTCTGAGATTGTCTGAGAGTGTCAGAGAGTGTCAGAAAGTGTCAAATAGTTTCTGAGAGTGTCAGAGAATGTCAGAGTGTGCCAGAGAGTGACAGAGTGTGTCAGAGAGAGTCAGAGAGTGTCAGAGAGATTCTGAGAGTGTCACAGTGTGTCAGAGAGAGTCAGAGAGTGACAGAGTGTGTCAGAGACTGTCAGAGAGTGTCAGAGAGTATCAGAGAGGGTCAGAGAGTGTCAGAGAGTGTCAGTGAGTGACAGAGTGTGTCAGAGACTATCAGAGAGTGTCAGAGCGTGTCAGAGACTTTCTGAGAGTGTCAGAGTGTGTCAGCGAGTGTCAGAGAGTGCCAGCGTGTTTCAGAGAGTATCAGAGAGTGACAGAGAGTTTCTGAGAATGTCAGAGTGTGTCAGAGAGTGTCAGAGAGTGACAGAGTCTGTCAGAGAGTGTCTGTGAGTGTCTGAGAGTGTCAGAGAGTGTCCGAGAGTGTCAGAGAGTGACAGAGAGTGTCAGAGAGTGACAGAGTGTGTCAGAGAGTGACAGAGAGTATCTGAGAGTGTCAGAGAGTGTCAGCGAGATTCTGAGAGTGTCAGAGAGTGACAGAGTGTGTCAGAGAGTGTCTGAGAGTGTCAGAGAGTGTCAGACAGTGACAGAGAGTGTCAGAGAGATTCTGAGAGTGTCAGAGAGTGTCAGAGAGTTTCAGAGAGTTTCTGAGATTGTCAGAGAGTGTCAGAGAGTTTCTGAGAGTGTCAGAGAGTGTCAGAGTGTGTCAGAGAGTGACAGAGTGTGTCAGAGAGTGACAGAGAGTGTCAGACGGTTTCTGAGAGAGTCAGAGAGTGACAGAGAGTATCAGAGAGTGTCAGAGAGTGACAGAGTTTGTCAGAGAGTTTCTGAGAGTGTCAGAGATTGTCAGATAGTGATAGAGAGTGTCAGAGAGTTTCAGAGAGTGTCTGAGAGTGCCAGAGATTGTCAGAGAGTGTCAGAGGGTTTCTGAGAGTGTCAGAAAATTGTCAGAGAGTGACAGAGAGTGTCAGAGAGTGTCAGAGGGAGTCAGACAGTGACAGAGCATGTCAGAGAGTGTCAGAGAGTGATAGAGAGTGTCAGAGAGTTTCAGAGAGTGTCTGAGAGTGCCAGAGAGTGTCAGAGAGTGTCAGAGGGTTTCTGAGAGTGTCTGAGAGTGTCAGAGAGTGACAGAGAGTGTCAGAGAGTGTCAGAGAGTGACAGAGTGTGTCAGAGAGTGTCTGAGAGTGTCTGAGAGTGTCAGGGAGTGGCAGAGAGTGACAGAGAGTGACAGAGAGTGTCAGAGAGTGTCAGAGACTTTCAGAGAGTGTCAGTGTGTGTCAGAGAGTGTCAGAGAGTGTCAGAGAGAGACAGAGTGTGTCAGAGAGTGAAAGAGAGTGTCTGAGAGTGTCTGAGAGTTTCTGAGTGTGTCAGAGTGTGTCTGAGAGTGTCAGAGCGAGTCAGAGAATGTCAGAGAGTGTCAGAGGGTTTCTGAGAGTGTCAGAGTGTGTCACAGAGTGACAGTGTGCGTCAGAGTGTGTCAGATAGTGTCCGAGAGAGTCAGAGAGTTTCTGAGAGTTTATGTGAGTGTCAGAGAGGTTCTGAGAGTGTCTGAGAGTGTCAGAGTGTCACAGAGTGTCAGAGAGTGTCTGAACGAGTCAGAGAGTTTCTGAGAGTGCCTGAGAGTGAGAGAGAGTGTCTGAGAGTGTCAGAGAGTGTCAGAGCGTGACATCGAGTGTCAGAGAATGTCAGAGAGTGTCAGAGAGTTTCTGAGAGTGTCAGAGTGTGTCAGAGAGTGACAGAGAGTGACAGAGAGTGTCAGAGAGTGTCAGAGAGTTTCAGAGAGTGTCAGAGTGTGTCAGAGAGTGTCAGAGAGTGTCAGAGACAGAGTGTGTCAGAGAGTGAAAGAGAGTGTCTGAGAGTGTAAGAGAGTGTCTGAGAGTGTCAGAGAGTGTCAGAGAGTTTCTGAGAGTGTCAGAGAGTGTCAGAGAGTGACAGAGAGTATCAGAGAGGGTCAGAGATTGTCAGAGAGTTTCTGAGAGTGTCAGAGAGTGTCAGAGAGTGACAGAGTGTGTCAGAGACTGTCAGAGAGTGTCAGAGAGTATCAGAGAATGTCAGAGAGTATCAGAGAGTTTCTGAGAGTGTCTGAGAGTGTCAGAGAGTGACAGAGAGTGACAGAGAGTGACAGAGAGTATCAGAGAGTGTCAGAGAGTTTCAGAGAGTGTCAGAGTGTGTCAGAGAGTGTCAGAGAGTGTCAGAGAGAGACAGAGTGTGTCAGAGAGTGAAAGAGAGTGTCAGAGAGAGACAGAGTGTGTCAGAGAGTGAAAGAGAGTGTCTGAGAGTGTCAGAGAGTTTCTGAGAGTGTCAGAGAGTGTCAGACAGTTTCTGAGAGTGTCAGAGAGTGACAGAGTGTGTCAGAGAGTTTCAGAGAGTGTCTGAGATTGTCAGATTGTGTCAGAGAGTTTCAGAAAGTGTCAGAGAGTTTCTGAGAGTGTCTGAGATTGTCTGAGAGTGTCAGAGAGTGTCAGAAAGTGTCAAATAGTTTCTGAGAGTGTCAGAGAATGTCAGAGTGTGCAAGAGAGTGACAGAGTGTGTCAGAGAGAGTCAGAGAGTGTCAGAGAGATTCTGAGAGTGTCACAGTGTGTCAGAGAGAGTCAGAGAGTGACAGAGTGTGTCAGAGACTGTCAGAGAGTGTCAGAGAGTATCAGAGAGGGTCAGAGAGTGTCAGAGAGTGTCAGTGAGTGACAGAGTGTGTCAGAGACTATCAGAGAGTGTCAGAGCGTGTCAGAGACTTTCTGAGAGTGTCAGAGTGTGTCAGCGAGTGTCAGAGAGTGCCAGAGTGTTTCAGAGAGTATCAGAGAGTGACAGAGAGTTTCTGAGAATGTCAGAGTGTGTCAGAGAGTGTCAGAGAGTGACAGAGTCTGTCAGAGAGAGTCTGTGAGTGTCTGAGAGTGTCAGAGAGTGTCCGAGAGTGTCAGAGAGTGACAGAGAGTGTCAGAGAGTGACAGTGTGTCAGAGAGTGACAGAGAGTATCTGAGAGTGTCAGAGAGTGTCAGCGAGATTCTGAGAGTGTCAGAGAGTGACAGAGTGTGTCAGAGAGTGTCTGAGTGTGTCAGAGAGTGTCAGACAGTGACAGAGAGTGTCAGAGAGAATCTGAGAGTGTCAGAGAGTGTCAGAGAGTTTCAGAGAGTTTCTGAGATTGTCAGAGAGTGTCAGAGAGTTTCTGAGAGTGTCAGAGAGTGTCAGAGTGTGTCAGAGAGTGACAGAGTGTGTCAGAGAGTGACAGAGAGTGTCAGACGGTTTCTGAGAGAGTCAGAGAGTGACAGAGAGTGTCAGAGAGTATCAGAGAGTGACAGAGTTTGTCAGAGAGTTTCTGAGAGTGTCAGAGATTGTCAGAGAGTGATAGAGAGTGTCAGAGAGTTTCAGAGAGTGCCTGAGAGTGCCAGAGATTGTCAGAGAGTGTCAGAGGGTTTCTGAGAGTGTCAGAAAATTGTCAGAGAGTGACAGAGAGTGTCAGAGAGTGTCAGAGGGAGTCAGACAGTGACAGAGCATGTCAGAGAGTGTCAGAGAGTGATAGAGAGTGTCAGAGAGTTTCAGAGAGTGTCTGAGAGTGCCAGAGAGTGTCAGAGAGTGTCAGAGGGTTTCTGAGAGTGTCTGAGAGTGTCAGAGAGTGACAGAGAGTGTCAGAGAGTGTCCATGAGTGACAGAGTGTGTCAGAGAGAGTCAGAGAGTGAAAGAGAGTGTCACAGAGTGTCAGAGAGTTTCAGAGAGTGTCAGAGTGTGTCAGAGAGTGTCAGAGAGTGACAGAATGTGTCAGAGAGTGACAGAGAGTGTCTGAGAGTGTCAGAGAGTTTCTCAGAGGGTCTGAGGTTATCAGAGAGTGTCAGAGAGTGTTTGAGAGTGTCTGAAATTGTCAGAGAGTGTCAGAGCGTGACAGAGAGTGTCAGAGAGTGTCAGAGAGTTTCAGAGAGTGTCAGAGTGTGTCAGAGAGTGTCAGAGAGTGTCAGAGCGTGACAGAGAGTGTCAGAGAGTGTCAGAGAGATTCTGAGAGTGTCAGAGAGTGTCCGAGAGTGTCAGAGAGTGACAGAGTGTGTCAGAGAGTGACAGAGAGTATCTGAGAGTGTCAGAGAGAGTCAGCGAGTTTCTGAGAGTGTCAGAGAGTGACAGAGTGTGTCAGAGAGTGTCTGAGAGTGTCAGAGAGTGTCAGACAGTGACAGAGAGTGTCAGAGAGATTCTGAGAGTGTCAGAGTCTGTCAGAGGGTGTCAGAGAGTGACAGAGTGTTTCTGAGAGTGTCAGAGAGTGTCAGAGATTTTCAGAGAGTTTCTGAGAGTTTCTGAGATTGTCAGAGAGTGTCAGAGAGTTTCTGAGAGTGTCAGAGCGTGTCAGAGTGTGTCAGAGAGTGACAGAGTGTGTCAGAGAGTGACAGAGAGTGTCAGAGAGTGTCAGAGAGTGTCAGACGGTTTCTGAGAGAGTCAGAGAGTGACAGAGAGTGTCTGAGAGTGTCAGAGAGTGACAGAGTTTGTCAGAGAGTTTCTGAGAGTGTCAGAGAGTGTCAGAGAGTGATAGAGAGTGTCAGAGAGTTTCAGAGAGTGTCAGAGTGTGTCAGAGAGTGTCAGAGAGTGACAGAGAGTGTCAGAGAGTGACAGAGAGTTTCAGAGAGTGTCAGAGTGTGTCAGAGAGTGTCAGAGTGTGACAGATTGTGTCAGAGAGCGACAGAGAGATTCTGAGAGTGTCAGAGAGTGTCCGAGAGTGTCAGAGAGTGACAGAGAGTATCTGAGAGTGTCAGAGAGTGTCAGCGAGTTTCTGAGAGTGTCAGAGAGTGACAGAGTTTGTCAGAGAGTGTCTGAGAGTGTCAGAGAGTGTCAGACAGTGTCAGAGTGTGACAGAGTGTGTCAGCGAGTGACAGAGAGATTCTGAGAGTGTCAGAGTGTGTCAGAGGGTGTCAGAGAGTGACAGAGTGTTTCTGAGAGTGTCAGAGAGTGTCAGAGAGTTTCAGAGAGTTTCTGAGAGTTTCTGAGATTGTCAGAGAGTGTCAGAGAGTTTCTGAGAGATTCAGAGCGTGTCAGAGAGTGTCAGAGAGTGACAGAGTGTGTCAGAGAGTGACAGAGAGTGTCAGAGAGTGTCAGAGAGTGTCAGACGGTTTCTGAGAAAGTCAGAGAGTGACAGAGAGTGTCAGAGAGTGTCAGAGAGTGACAGAGTTTGTCAGAGAGTTTCTGAGAGTGTCAGAGAGTGTCAGAGAGTGGCAGAGAGTGTCAGAGAGTTTCAGAGAGTGTCAGAGTGTGTCAGAGAGTGTCAGAGAGTGACAGAATGTGTCAGAGAGTGACAGAGAGTGTCTGAAGGTGTCAGAGAGTGTCAGAGACATTCTGAGAGTGTCAGAGTGTGTCAGAAAGTTTCAGAGAGTTTCTGAGAGTTTCTGAGAGTGTCAGAGAGTGTCAGTGAGTGACAGAGTGTGTCAGAGACTATCAGAGAGTGTCAGAGAGTGTCAGAGAGTTTCTGAAAGTGTCAGAGTGTGTCAGAGAATGTCAGAGAGTGCCAGAGTGTTTCAGAGAGTATCAGAGAGTGACAGAGAGATTCTGAGAATGTCAGAGTGTGTCAGAGAGTGTCAGAGAGTGACAGAGTCTGTCAGAGAGTGTCTGAGAGTGTCTGAGAGTGTCACAGAGTTTCTGAGAGAGTCTGAGAGTGTCTGAGATTGTCAGAGTGTGTCAGAGAGTTTCAGAGAATGTCAGAGTGTGTCAGAGAGTGTCAGAGAGTGTCAGAGTGTGACAGAGTGTGTCAGAGATTGACAGAGAGATTCTGAGAGTGTCAGAGAGTGTCCGAGAGTGTCAGAGAGTGACAGAGAGTGTCAGAGAGTGACAGAGTGTGTCAGAGAGTGACAGAGAGTATCTGAGAGTGTCAGAGTGTGTCAGCGATTTTCTGAGAGTGTCAGAGAGTGACATAGTGTGTCTGAGAGTGTCTGAGAGTGTCAGGGACTGTCAGAGAGTGTCTGAGATTGTCAGAGAGTGTCAGAGCGGGACACAGAGTGTCAGAGAATGTCAGAGAGTGTCAGAGAGTTTCTGAGAGTGTCAGAGTGTGTCAGAGAGTGTCAGAGAAAGACAGAGAGTGACAGAGTGTGTGAGAGAGTGACTGAGAGTATCAGAGAGGGTCAGAGATTGTCAGAGAGTTTCTGAGAGTGTCAGAGAGTGTCAGAGAGTGACAGAGCGTGTCAGAGACTGTCAGAGAGTGTCAGAGAATGTCAGAGAGTATCAGAGAGTTTCTGAGAGTGTCTGAGAGTGTCAGGGAGTGGCAGAGAGTGACAGAGAGTGACAGAGAGTGTCAGAGAGTGTCAGAGAGTTTCAGAGAGTGTCAGTGTGTGTCAGAGAGTGTCAGAGAGAGACAGAGTGTGTCAGAGAGTGAAAGAGAGTGTCTGAGAGTGTCTGAGAGTTTCTGAGAGTGTCAGAGTGTGTCTGAGAGTGTCAGGTAGTGACAGAGTGTGTCAGAGTGTGACTGAGAGTGTCAGAGCGAGTCAGAGAATGTCAGAGAGTGTCAGAGAGTTTCTGAGAGTGTCAGAGTGTGTCACAGAGTGACAGTGTGCGTCAGAGTGTGTCAGAGAGTGTCCGAGAGAGTCAGAGAGTTTCTGAGAGTTTATGTGAGTGTCAGAGAGGTTCTGAGAGTGTCTGAGAGTGTCAGAGTGTCACAGAGTGTCAGAGAGTGTCTGAACGTGTCAGAGAGTTTCTGAGAGTGTCTGACAGTGAGAGAGAGTGTCTGAGAGTGTCCGAGAGTGTCAGAGCGTGACATTGAGTGTCAGAGAATGTCAGAGAGTGTCAGAGAGTTTCTGAGAGTGTCAGAGTGTGTCAGAGAGTGACAGAGAGTGACAGAGAGTGTCAGAGAGTGTCAGAGAGTTTCAGAGAGTGTCAGAGTGTGTCAGAGAGTGTCAGAGAGTGTCAGAGAGAGACAGAGTGTGTCAGAGAGTGTCAGAGAATGTCTGAGAATGTCAGAGAGTGTCTGAGAGTGTCAGAGAGTGTCAGAGAGTTTCTGAGAGTGTCAGAGAGTTTCTGAGAATGTCAGAGTGTGTCAGAGAGTGTCAGAGAGTGACAGAGTCTGTCAGAGAGTGTCTGAGAGTGTCAGAGAGTTTCTGAGAGTGTCTGAGAGTGTCTGCGATTGTCAGAGTGTGTCAGAGAGTGTCAGAGAGTGTCTGAGAGTGTCAGAGAGTGTCAGAGAGTTTCTGAGAGTGTCAGAGAGTGTCAGAGAGTGACAGAGAGTATCAGAGAGGGTCAGAGATTGTCAGAGAGTTTCTGAGAGTGTCAGAGAGTGTCAGAGAGTGACAGAGTGTGTCAGAGACTGTCAGAGAGTGTCAGAGACTATCAGAGAATGTCAGAGAGTATCAGAGAGTTTCTGAGAGTGTCTGAGAGTGTCAGAGCGTGACAGAGATTGACAGAGAGTGACAGAGAGTATCAAAGAGTGTCAGAGAGTTTCAGAGAGTGTCAGAGTGTGTCAGAGAGTGTCAGAGAGGGTCAGAGAGAGACAGAGTGTGTCAGAGAGTGAAAGAGAGTGTCAGAGAGAGACAGAGTGTGTCAGAGAGTGAAAGAGAGTGTCTGAGAGTGTCAGAGCGTTTCTGAGAGTGTCAGAGAGTGTCAGACAGTTTCTGAGAGTGTCAGAGAGTGACAGAGTGTGTAAGAGAGTTTCAGAGAGTGTCTGAGATTGTCAGAGTGTCTCAGAGAGTTTCAGAAAGTGTCTGAGAGTTTCTGAGAGTGTCTGAGAGTGTCTGAGAGTGTCAGAGAGTGTCAGAAAGTGTCAAATAGTTTCTGAGAGTGTCAGAGAATGTCAGAGAGTGCCAGAGAGTGACAGAGTGTGTCAGAGAGAGTCAGAGAGATTCTGAGAGTGTCACAGTGTGTCAGAGAGTGTCAGAGAGTGACAGAGTGTGTCAGAGAGTGTCAGAGAGTGTCTGAGAGTGTCAGAGAGTGTCAGTGAGTGACAGAGTGTGTCAGAGACTTTCTGAGAGTGTCAGAGTGTGTCAGAGAGTGTCAGAGAGTGCCAGAGTGTTTCAGAGAGCATCAGAGAGTGACAGAGAGTTTCTGAGAATGTCAGAGTGTGTCAGAGAGTGTCAGAGAGTGACAGAGTCTGTCAGAGAGTGTCTGCGAGTGTCTGAGAGTGTCAGAGAGTGTCTGAGAGTGTCAGAGAGTGACAGAGAGTGTCAGAGAGTGACAGAGTGTGTCAGAGAGTGACAGAGAGTATCTGAGAGTGTCAGAGAGTGTCAGCGAGTTTCTGAGATTGTCAGAGAGTGACAGAGTGTGTCAGAGAGTGTCTGAGAGTGTCAGAGAGTGTCAGACAGTGACAGAGAGTGTCAGAGAGATTCTGAGAGGGTCAGAGAGTGTCAGAGAGTTTCAGCGAGTTTCTGAGAGTTTCTGAGATTGTCAGAGAGTGTCAGAGAGTTTCTGAGAGTGTCAGAGCGTGTCAGAGTGTGTCAGAGAGTGACAGAGTGTGTCAGAGAGTGACATAGAGTGTCAGAGAGTGTCAGAGAGTGTCAGACGGTTTCTGAGAGAGTCAGAGAGTGACAGAGAGTGTCAGAGAGTGACAAGTTTGTCAGAGAGTTTCTGAGAGTGTCAGAGATTTTCAGAGAGTGTCAGAGAGTGACATAGAGTGTCAGAGAGTGTCAGAGAGTGTCAGACGGTTTCTGAGAGAGTCAGAGAGTGACAGAGAGTGTCAGAGAGTGACAGAGTTTGTCAGAGAGTTTCTGAGAGTGTCAGAGAGTTTCAGAGAGTGTCTGAGAGTGCCAGAGATTGTCAGAGAGTGTCAGAGGGTTTCTGAGAGTGTCAGAAAATTGTCAGAGAGTGACAGAGCGTGTCAGAGAGAGACAGACAGTGACAGAGCATGTCAGAGAGTGTCAGAGAGTGATAGAGAGTGTCAGAGAGTTTCAGAGAGTGTCTGAGAGTGCCAGAGAGTGTCAGAGAGTGTCAGAGGGTTTATGAGAGTGTCTGAGAGTGTCAGAGAGTGACAGAGAGTGTCAGAGAGTGTCAGAGAGTGACAGAGTGTGTCAGAGAGTGTCTGAGAGTGTCAGAGAGTGTCTGAGAGTGAAAGAGAGTGTCACAGAGTGTCAGAGAGTTTCAGAGAGTGTCAGAGTGTGTCAGAGAGTGTCAGAGAGTGACAGAATGTGTCAGAGAGTGACAGAGAGTGTCTGAGAGTGTCAGAGAGTTTCTCAGAGTGTCTGAGGTTATCAGAGAGTGTCAGAGAGTGTTTGAGAGTGTCTGAAATTGTCAGTGAGTGTCAGAGCGTGACAGAGAGTGTCAGAGAGTGTCAGAGAGTTTCAGAGAGTGTCAGAGTGTGTCAGAGAGTGTCAGAGTGTGTCAGAGTGTGACAAGGTGTGTCAGAGAGTGACAGAGAGATTCTGAGAGTGTCAGAGAGTGTCCGAGAGTGTCAGAGAGTGACAGAGATTGTCAGAGAGTGACAGAGTGTGTCAGAGAGTGACAGAGAGTATCTGAGAGTGTCAGAGAGAGTCAGCGAGTTTCTGAGAGTGTCAGAGAGTGACAAAGTGTGTCAGAGAGTGTCTGAGAGTGTCAGAGAGTGTCAGACAGTGACAGAGAGTGTCAGAGAGATTCTGAGAGTTTCAGAGTCTGTCAGAGGGTGTCAGAGAGTGACAGTGTGTTTCTGAGAGTGTCAGAGAGTGTCAGAGATTTTCAGAGAGTTTCTGAGAGTTTCTGAGATTGTCAGAGAGTGTCAGAGAGTTTCTGAGAGTGTCAGAGCGTGTCAGAGTGTGTCAGAGAGTGACAGAGTGTGTCAGAGAGTGACAGAGAGTGTCAGAGAGTGTCAGAGAGTGTCAGACGGTTTCTGAGAGAGTCAGAGAGTGACAGAGAGTATCAGAGAGTGTCAGAGAGTGACAGAGTTTGTCAGAGAGTTTCTGAGAGTGTCAGAGAGTGTCAGAGAGTGTCACAGAGTGTCAGAGAGTGTCAAAAAGTGTCAAATAGTTTCTGAGAGTGTCAGAGAATGTCAGAGTGTGCCAGAGAGTGACAGAGTGTGTCAGAGAGAGTCAGAGAGTGTCAGAGAGATACTGAGAGTGTCACAGTGTGTCAGAGAGAGTCAGAGAGTGACAGAGTGTGTCAGAGACTGTCAGAGAGTGTCAGAGAGTATCAGAGAGGGTCAGAGAGTGTCAGAGAGTGTCTGAGAGTGTCAGAGAGATTCTGAGAGTGTCAGAGAGTGTCAGAGAGTTTCTGAGAGTTTCTGAGCTTGTCAGAGAGTGTCAGAGAGTTTCTGAGAAAATCAGAGCGTGTCAGAGTGTGTCAGAGAGTGACAGAGTGTGTCAGAGAGTGACAGAGAGTGTCAGAGAGTGTCAGAGAGTGTCAGACGGTTTCTGAGAGAGTCAGAGAGTGACAGAGAGTGTCAGAGAGTGTCAGAGAGTGACAGAGTTTGTCAGAGAGTTTCTGAGAGTGTCAGAGAGTGTCAGAGAGTGATAGAGAGTGTCAGAGAGTTTCAGAGAGTGTCTGAGAGTGCCAGAGATTGTCAGAGAGTGTCAGAGGGTTTCTGAGAGTGTCAGAAAATTGTCAGAGAGTGACAGAGTGTCAGAGAGTGTCAGAGAGAGTCAGACAGTGACAGAGTGTGTCAGAGAGTGTCAGAGAGTGATAGAGAGTGTCAGAGAGTTTCAGAGAGTGTCTGAGAGTGCCAGAGAGTGTCAGAGAGTGTCAGAGGGTTTCTGAGAGTGTCTGAGAGTGTCAGAGAGTGACAGAGAGTGTCAGAGAGTGTCAGAGAGTGACAGAGTGTGTCAGAGAGTGTCTGAGAGTGTCAGAGAGTGTCAGAGAGTGAAAGAGAGTGTCACAGAGTGTCAGAGAGTTTCAGAGAGTGTCAGAGTGTGTCAGAGAGTGTCAGAGAGTGACAGAATGTGTCAGAGAGTGACAGAGAGTGTCTGAGAGTGTCAGAGAGTTTCTCAGAGTGTCTGAGGTTATCAGAGAGTGTCAGAGAGTGTTTGAGAGTGTCTGAAATTGTCAGAGAGTGTCAGAGCGTGACATAGAGTGTCAGAGAGTGTCAGAGAGTTTCAGAGAGTGTCAGAGTGTGTCAGAGAGTGTCAGAGAGTGTCAGAGTGTGACAAGGTGTGTCAGAGAGTGACAGAGAGATTCTGAGAGTGTCAGAGAGTGTCCGAGAGTGTCAGAGAGTGACAGAGAGTGTCAGAGAGTGACAGAGTGTGTCAGAGAGTGACAGAGAGTATCTGAGAGTGTCAGAGAGAGTCAGCGAGTTTCTGAGAATGTCAGAGAGTGACAGAGTGTGTCAGACAGTGACAGAGAGTGTCAGAGAGATTCTGAGAATGTCAGAGTCTGTCAGAGGGTGTCAGAGAGTGACAGAGTGTTTCTGAGAGGGTCAGAGAGTGTCCGAGAGTGTCAGAGAGTGACAGAGAGTGTCAGAGAGTGACAGAGTGTGTCAGAGAGTGACAGAGAGTATCTGAGAGTGTCAGTGAGTTTATGAGAGTGTCAGAGAGTGACAGAGTGTGTCAGAGAGTGTCTGAGAGTGTCAGAGAGTGTCAGACAGTGACAGAGAGTGTCAGAGAGATTCTGAGAGTGTCAGAGTCTGTCAGAGGGTGTCAGAGAGTGACAGAGTGTTTCTGAGAGTGTCAGAGAGTGTCAGAGATTTTCAGAGAGTTTCTGAGAGTTTCTGAGATTGTCAGAGAGTTTCTGAGAGCGTCAGAGCGTGTCAGAGTGTGTCAGAGAGTGACAGAGTGTGTCAGAGAGTGACAGAGAGTGTCAGAGAGTTTCTGAGAGTTTCTGAGCTTGTCAGAGAGTGTCAGAGAGTTTCTGAGAAAATCAGAGCGTGTCAGAGTGTGTCAGAGAGTGACAGAGTGTGTCAGAGAGTGACAGAGAGTGTCAGAGAGTGTCAGAGAGTGTCAGACGGTTTCTGAGAGAGTCAGAGAGTGACAGAGAGTATCAGAGAGTGTCAGAGAGTGACAGAGTTTGTCAGAGAGTTTCTGAGAGTGTCAGAGAGTGTCAGAGAGTGTCACAGAGTGACAGAGAGTGTCAGAAAGTGTCAAATAGTTTCTGAGAGTGTCAGAGAATGTCAGAGTGTGCCAGAGAGTGACAGAGTGTGTCAGAGAGAGTCAGAGAGTGTCAGAGAGATACTGAGAGTGTCACAGTGTGTCAGAGAGAGTCAGAGAGTGACAGAGTGTGTCAGAGACTGTCAGAGAGTGTCAGAGAGTATCAGAGAGGGTCAGAGAGTGTCAGAGAGTGTCTGAGAGTGTCAGAGAGATTCTGAGAGTGTCAGAGAGTGTCAGAGAGTTTCTGAGAGTTTCTGAGCTTGTCAGAGAGTGTCAGAGAGTTTCTGAGAAAATCAGAGCGTGTCAGAGTGTGTCAGAGAGTGACAGAGTGTGTCAGAGAGTGACAGAGAGTGTCAGAGAGTGTCAGAGAGTGTCAGACGGTTTCTGAGAGAGTCAGAGAGTGACAGAGAGTGTCAGAGAGTGTCAGAGAGTGACAGAGTTTGTCAGAGAGTTTCTGAGAGTGTCAGAGAGTGTCAGAGAGTGATAGAGAGTGTCAGAGAGTTTCAGAGAGTGTCTGAGAGTGCCAGAGATTGTCAGAGAGTGTCAGAGGGTTTCTGAGAGTGTCAGAAAATTGTCAGAGAGTGACAGAGTGTCAGAGAGTGTCAGAGAGAGTCAGACAGTGAAAGAGCGTGTCAGAGAGTGTCAGAGAGTGATAGAGAGTGTCAGAGAGTTTCAGAGAGTGTCTGAGAGTGCCAGAGAGTGTCAGAGAGTGTCAGAGGGTTTCTGAGAGTGTCTGAGAGTGTCAGAGAGTGACAGAGAGTGTCAGAGAGTGTCAGAGAGTGACAGAGTGTGTCAGAGAGTGTCTGAGAGTGTCAGAGAGTGTCAGAGAGTGAAAGAGAGTGTCACAGAGTGTCAGAGAGTTTCAGAGAGTGTCAGAGTGTGTCAGAGAGTGTCAGAGAGTGACAGAATGTGTCAGAGAGTGACAGAGAGTGTCTGAGAGTGTCAGAGAGTTTCTCAGAGTGTCTGAGGTTATCAGAGAGTGTCAGAGAGTGTTTGAGAGTGTCTGAAATTGTCAGAGAGTGTCAGAGCGTGACAGAGAGTGTCAGAGAGTGTCAGAGAGTTTCAGAGAGTGTCAGAGTGTGTCAGAGAGTGTCAGAGAGTGTCAGAGTGTGACAAGGTGTGTCAGAGAGTGACAGAGAGATTCTGAGAGTGTCAGAGAGTGTCCGAGAGTGTCAGAGAGTGACAGAGAGTGTCAGAGAGTGACAGAGTGTGTCAGAGAGTGACAGAGAGTATCTGAGAGTGTCAGAGAGAGTCAGCGAGTTTCTGAGAATGTCAGAGAGTGACAGAGTGTGTCAGACAGTGACAGAGAGTGTCAGAGAGATTCTGAGAATGTCAGAGTCTGTCAGAGGGTGTCAGAGAGTGACAGAGTGTTTCTGAGAGGGTCAGAGAGTGTCCGAGAGTGTCAGAGAGTGACAGAGAGTGTCAGAGAGTGACAGAGTGTGTCAGAGAGTGAAAGAGAGTATCTGAGAGTGTCAGTGAGTTTATGAGAGTGTCAGAGAGTGACAGAGTGTGTCAGAGAGTGTCTGAGAGTGTCAGAGAGTGTCAGACAGTGACAGAGAGTGTCAGAGAGATTCTGAGAGTGTCAGAGTCTGTCAGAGGGTGTCAGAGAGTGACAGAGTGTTTCTGAGAGTGTCAGAGAGTGTCAGAGAGTGTCAGAGATTTTCAGAGAGTTTCTGAGAGTTTCTGAGATTGTCAGAGAGTTTCTGAGAGCGTCAGAGCGTGTCAGAGTGTGTCAGAGAGTGACAGAGTGTGTCAGAGAGTGACAGAGAGTGTCAGAGAGTGTCAGACGGTTTCTGAGAGAGTCAGAGAGTGACAGAGAGTGTCAGAGAGTGTCAGAGAGTGTCAAAGACATTCTGAGAGTGTCAGAGTGTGTCTGAGAGTGTCAGATAGTGACAGAGTGTGTCTGAGAGTGTCAGAGAGAGTCAGAGAATGTCAGAGTGTGTCAGAGAGTGTCTGAGCGTGTCAGAGACTGTCAGAGAGTGTCAGAGAATGTCAGAGAGTATCAGAGACTTTCTGAGAGTGTCTGAGAGTGTCAGAGAGTGACAGAGAGTGTCAGAGAGTGACAGAGAGCGACAGAGAGTGACAGAGAGTGTCAGAGAGTGTCAGAGAGTTTCAGAGAGTGTCAGAGTGTGTCAGAGAGTGTCAGAGAGTGTCAGAGAGAGACAGAGTGTGTCAGAGAGTGAAAGAGAGTGTCTGAGAATGTCAGAGAGTGTCTGAGAGTGTCAGAGAGTGTCAGAGAGTTTCTGAGAGTGTCAGAGAGTTTCTGAGAATGTCAGAGTGTGTCAGAGAGTGTCAGAGAGTGACAGAGTCTGTCAGAGAGTGTCTGAGAGTGTCAGATAGTTTCTGAGAGTGTCTGAGAGTGTCTGCGATTGTCAGAGTGTGTCAGAGAGTGTCAGAGAGAGACAGAGTGCGTCAGAGAGTGTCAGAGAGTGTCAGAGAGTGACAGAGAGTGTCAGAGATTGTCAGAGAGTGTCAGAGAGTGTCAGAGATTGTCAGAGAGTGTCAGAGAGTTTCTGAGAGTGTCAGAGCGTGTCATAGAGTGTCAGAGAGAGACAGAGTGTGTCAGAGAGTAACATAGAGTGTCTGAGAGTGTCAGAGAGTGTCAGAGAGTGTCAGAGAGTGTCAGAGAGATTCTGAGAGTGTCAGAGTCTGTCAGAGGGTGTCAGAGAGTGACAGAGTGTTTCTGAGAGTGTCAGAGAGTGTCAGAGAGTGTCAGAGATTTTCAGAGAGTTTCTGAGAGTTTCTGAGATTGTCAGAGAGTTTCTGAGAGCGTCAGAGCGTGTCAGAGTGTGTCAGAGAGTGACAGAGTGTGTCAGAGAGTGTCTGAGAGTGTCAGAGAGTGTCAGACATTGACAGAGAGTGTCAGAGAGATTCTGAGAGTGTCAGAGTCTGTCAGAGTGTGTCAGAGAGTGACAGAGTGTTTCTGAGAGTGTCAGAGAGTGTCAGAGAGTGTCAGAGATTTTCAGAGAGTTTCTGAGAGTTTCTGAGATTGTCAGAGAGTTTCTGAGAGCGTCAGAGCGTGTCAGAGTGTGTCAGAGAGTGACAGAGTGTGTCAGAGAGTGACAGAGAGTGTCAGAGAGTTTCTGAGAGTTTCTGAGCTTGTCAGAGAGTGTCAGAGAGTTTCTGAGAAAATCAGAGCGTGTCAGAGTGTGTCAGAGAGTGACAGAGTGTGTCAGAGAGTGACAGAGAGTGTCAGAGAGTGTCAGAGAGTGTCAGACGGTTTCTGAGAGAGTCAGAGAGTGACAGAGAGTATCAGAGAGTGTCAGAGAGTGACAGAGTTTGTCAGAGAGTTTCTGAGAGTGTCAGAGAGTGTCAGAGAGGGTCACAGAGTGTCAGAGAGTGTCAGAAAGTGTCAAATAGTTTCTGAGAGTGTCAGAGAATGTCAGAGTGTGCCAGAGAGTGACAGAGTGTGTCAGAGAGAGTCAGAGAGTGTCAGAGAGATACTGAGAGTGTCACAGTGTGTCAGAGAGAGTCAGAGAGTGACAGAGTGTGTCAGAGACTGTCAGAGAGTGTCAGAGAGTATCAGAGAGGGTCAGAGAGTGTCAGAGAGAGTCTGAGAGTGTCAGAGAGATTCTGAGAGTGTCAGAGAGTGTCAGAGAGTTTCTGAGAGTTTCTGAGCTTGTCAGAGAGTGTCAGAGAGTTTCTGAGAAAATCAGAGCGTGTCAGAGTGTGTCAGAGAGTGACAGAGTGTGTCAGAGAGTGACAGAGAGTGTCAGAGAGTGTCAGAGAGTGTCAGACGGTTTCTGAGAGAGTCAGAGAGTGACAGAGAGTGTCAGAGAGTGTCAGAGAGTGACAGAGTTTGTCAGAGAGTTTCTGAGAGTGACAGAGAGTGTCAGAGAGTGATAGAGAGTGTCAGAGAGTTTCAGAGAGTGTCTGAGAGTGCCAGAGATTGTCAGAGAGTGTCAGAGGGTTTCTGAGAGTGTCAGAAAATTGTCAGAGAGTGACAGAGTGTCAGAGAGTGTCAGAGAGAGTCAGACAGTGACAGAGCGTGTCAGAGAGTGTCAGAGAGTGATAGAGAGTGTCAGAGAGTTTCAGAGAGTGTCTGAGAGTGCCAGAGAGTGTCAGAGAGTGTCAGAGGGTTTCTGAGAGTGTCTGAGAGTGTCAGAGAGTGACAGAGAGTGTCAGAGAGTGTCAGAGAGTGACAGAGTGTGTCAGAGAGTGTCTGAGAGTGTCAGAGAGTGTCAGAGAGTGAAAGAGAGTGTCACAGAGTGTCAGAGAGTTTCAGAGAGTGTCAGAGTGTGTCAGAGAGTGTCAGAGAGTGACAGAATGTGTCAGAGAGTGACAGAGAGTGTCTGAGAGTGTCAGAGAGTTTCTCAGAGTGTCTGAGGTTATCAGAGAGTGTCAGAGAGTGTTTGAGAGTGTCTGAAATTGTCAGAGAGTGTCAGAGCGTGACAGAGAGTGTCAGAGAGTGTCAGAGAGTTTCAGAGAGTGTCAGAGTGTGTCAGAGAGTGTCAGAGAGTGTCAGAGTGTGACAAGGTGTGTCAGAGAGTGACAGAGAGATTCTGAGAGTGTCAGAGAGTGTCCGAGAGTGTCAGAGAGTGACAGAGAGTGTCAGAGAGTGACAGAGTGTGTCAGAGAGTGACAGAGAGTATCTGAGAGTGTCAGAGAGAGTCAGCGAGTTTCTGAGAATGTCAGAGAGTGACAGAATGTGTCAGACAGTGACAGAGAGTGTCAGAGAGATTCTGAGAATGTCAGAGTCTGTCAGAGGGTGTCAGAGAGTGACAGAGTGTTTCTGAGAGGGTCAGAGAGTGTCCGAGAGTGTCAGAGAGTGACAGAGAGTGTCAGAGAGTGACATAGTGTGTCAGAGAGTGACAGAGAGTATCTGAGAGTGTCAGTGAGTTTATGAGAGTGTCAGAGAGTGACAGAGTGTGTCAGAGAGTGTCTGAGAGTGTCAGAGAGTGTCAGACAGTGACAGAGAGTGTCAGAGAGATTCTGAGAGTGTCAGAGTCTGTCAGAGGGTGTCAGAGAGTGA
This sequence comes from Heterodontus francisci, assembly GCF_036365525.1. Lineage (NCBI taxonomy): Eukaryota > Metazoa > Chordata > Chondrichthyes > Heterodontiformes > Heterodontidae > Heterodontus > Heterodontus francisci. The sequence continues at coordinate 236,711,305 of NC_090371.1, forward strand.
CAGAGTGTTTCTGAGAGTGTCAGAGAGTGTCAGAGAGTGTCAGAGATTTTCAGAGAGTTTCTGAGAGTTTCTGAGATTGTCAGAGAGTTTCTGAGAGCGTCAGAGCGTGTCAGAGTGTGTCAGAGAGTGACAGAGTGTGTCAGAGAGTGACAGAGAGTGTCAGAGAGTGTCAGACGGTTTCTGAGAGAGTCAGAGAGTGACAGAGAGTGTCAGAGAGTGTCAGAGAGTGTCAAAGACATTCTGAGAGTGTCAGAGTGTGTCTGAGAGTGTCAGATAGTGACAGAGTGTGTCTGAGAGTGTCAGAGAGAGTCAGAGAATGTCAGAGTGTGTCAGAGAGTGTCTGAGCGTGTCAGAGACTGTCAGAGAGTGTCAGAGAATGTCAGAGAGTATCAGAGACTTTCTGAGAGTGTCTGAGAGTGTCAGAGAGTGACAGAGAGTGTCAGAGAGTGACAGAGAGCGACAGAGAGTGACAGAGAGTGTCAGAGAGTGTCAGAGAGTTTCAGAGAGTGTCAGAGTGTGTCAGAGAGTGTCAGAGAGTGTCAGAGAGAGACAGAGTGTGTCAGAGAGTGAAAGAGAGTGTCTGAGAATGTCAGAGAGTGTCTGAGAGTGTCAGAGAGTGTCAGAGAGTTTCTGAGAGTGTCAGAGAGTTTCTGAGAATGTCAGAGTGTGTCAGAGAGTGTCAGAGAGTGACAGAGTCTGTCAGAGAGTGTCTGAGAGTGTCAGATAGTTTCTGAGAGTGTCTGAGAGTGTCTGCGATTGTCAGAGTGTGTCAGAGAGTGTCAGAGAGAGACAGAGTGCGTCAGAGAGTGTCAGAGAGTGTCAGAGAGTGACAGAGAGTGTCAGAGATTGTCAGAGAGTGTCAGAGAGTGTCAGAGATTGTCAGAGAGTGTCAGAGAGTTTCTGAGAGTGTCAGAGCGTGTCATAGAGTGTCAGAGAGAGACAGAGTGTGTCAGAGAGTAACAGAGAGTGTCTGAGAGTGTCAGAGAGTGTCAGAGAGCGTCAGAGTGTGTCAGAGAGTGTCAGAGAGTGTCAGAGAGAGTCAGAAAGATTCTGAGAGTGTCAGAGTGTGTCAGAGAATGTCAGGGAGTGACAGAGAGTGTCAGAGAGTGTCAGAGAGTTTCAGAGAGTGTCAGAGGGTTTCTGAGAGTGTCTGAGAGTGTCAGAGAGTGACAGAGAGTGTCAGAGAGTGTCAGAGAGAGTCAGAGAGTTTCAGAGAGTGTCAGAGTGTGTCAGAGAGTGTCAGAGAGTGTCAGAGAGAGACAGAGTGTGTCAGAGAGTGAAAGAGAGTGTCTGAGAATGTCAGAGAGTGTCTGAGAGTGTCAGAGAGTGTCAGAGAGTTTCTGAGAGTGTCAGAGAGTTTCTGAGAATGTCAGAGTGTGTCAGAGAGTGTCAGAGAGTGACAGAGTCTGTCAGAGAGTGTCTGAGAGTGTCAGAGAGTTTCTGAGAGTGTCTGAGTGTGTCTGCGATTGTCAGAGTGTGTCAGAGAGTGTCAGAGAGAGACAGAGTGCGTCAGAGAGTGTCAGAGAGTGTCAGAGAGTTTCTGAGAGTGTCTGAGAGTGTCAGAGAGTGACAGAGAGTGTCAGAGATTGTCAGAGAGTGTCAGAGAGTTTCTGAGAGTGTCAGAGCGTGTCATAGAGTGTCAGAGAGAGACAGAGTGTGTCAGAGAGTAACAGAGAGTGTCTGAGAGTGTCAGAGAGTGTCAGAGAGTGTCAGAGTGTGTCAGAGAGTGCCAGAGAGTGTCAGAGAGAGTCAGAAAGATTCTGAGAGTGTCAGAGCGTGTCAGAGAATGTCAGGGAGTGACAGAGTGTGTCAGAGAGTGTCAGAGAGTTTCAGAGATTGTCAGAGGGTTTCTGAGAGTGTCTGAGAGTGTCAGAGAGTGACAGAGAGTGTCAGAGAGTGTCAGAGAGAGTCAGAGAGTGTCAGAGAGTTTCTGAGAGTTTCTGAGAGTGTCAGAGAGTGACAGAGAGTGTCAGAGATTGTCAGAGAGTGTCAGAGAGTTTCTGAGAGTGTCAGAGCGTGTCAGAGTGTGTCAGAGAGTGACAGAGTGTGTCAGAGAGTGACAGAGAGTGTCTGCGAGTGTCAGAGAGTGTCAGAGAGTGTCAGACGGTTTCTGAGAGAGTCAGAGAGTGACAGAGAGTGACAGAGAGTGTCAGAGAGTTTCAGAGAGTATCAGAGAGCGTCGGAGAGTGTCAGAGAGTGACAGAATGTGTCAGAGAGTGACAGAGAGTGTCTGAAGGTGTCAGAGAGTGACAGAGAGTTTCTGAGAGTGTCTGAGATTATCAGAGAGTGTGAGAGAGTGTCAGAGAGTTTCTGAGAGTGTCTGAGAGTGTCAGAGACTGTCAGAGAAGGTCAGAGAGTTTCAGATGAGTCTGAGAGTGTCTGAGAATGTCAGAGATTGTCAAAGACATTCTGAGAGTGTCAGAGTGTGTCTGAGAGTGTCAGATAGTGACAGAGTGTGTCTGAGAGTGTCAGAGAGAGTCAGAGAATGTCAGAGTGTGTCAGAGAGTGTCTGAGCGTGTCAGAGACTGTCAGAGAGTGTCAGAGAATGTCAGGGAGTGACAGAGTGTGTCAGAGAGTGTCAGAGAGTTTCAGAGATTGTCAGAGGGTTTCTGAGAGTGTCTGAGAGTGTCAGAGAGTGACAGAGAGCGACAGAGAGTGACAGAGAGTGTCAGAGAGTGTCAGAGAGATTCTGAGAGTGTCAGAGTCTGTCAGAGGGTGTCAGAGAGTGACAGAGTGTTTCTGAGAGTGTCAGAGAGTGTCAGAGATTTTCAGAGAGTTTCTGAGAGTTTCTGAGATTGTCAGAGAGTGTCAGAGAGTTTCTGAGAGTGTCAGAGCGTGTCAGAGTGTGTCAGAGAGTGACAGAGTGTGTCAGAGAGTGACAGAGAGTGTCAGAGAGTGTCAGAGAGTGTCAGACGGTTTCTGAGAGAGTCAGAGAGTGACAGAGAGTGTCAGAGAGTGTCAGACGGTTTCTGAGAGAGTCAGAGAGTGACAGAGAGTGTCAGAGAGTGTCAGAGAGTGTCAAAGACATTCTGAGAGTGTCAGAGTGTGTCTGAGAGTGTCAGATAGTGACAGAGTGTGTCTGAGAGTGTCAGAGAGAGTCAGAGAATGTCAGAGTGTGTCAGAGAGTGTCTGAGCGTGTCAGAGACTGTCAGAGAGTGTCAGAGAATGTCAGAGAGTATCAGAGACTTTCTGAGAGTGTCTGAGAGTGTCAGAGAGTGACAGAGAGTGTCAGAGAGTGACAGAGAGCGACAGAGAGTGACAGAGAGTGTCAGAGAGTGTCAGAGAGTTTCAGAGAGTGTCAGAGTGTGTCAGAGAGTGTCAGAGAGTGTCAGAGAGAGACAGAGTGTGTCAGAGAGTGAAAGAGAGTGTCTGAGAATGTCAGAGAGTGTCTGAGAGTGTCAGAGAGTGTCAGAGAGTTTCTGAGAGTGTCAGAGAGTGACAGAGTGTTTCTGAGAGTGTCAGAGAGTGTCAGAGAGTGACAGAGTCTGTCAGAGAGTGTCTGAGAGTGTCAGATAGTTTCTGAGAGTGTCTGAGAGTGTCTGCGATTGTCAGAGTGTGTCAGAGAGTGTCAGAGAGAGACAGAGTGCGTCAGAGAGTGTCAGAGAGTGTCAGAGAGTGACAGAGAGTGTCAGAGATTGTCAGAGAGTGTCAGAGAGTGTCAGAGATTGTCAGAGAGTGTCAGAGAGTTTCTGAGAGTGTCAGAGCGTGTCATAGAGTGTCAGAGAGAGACAGAGTGTGTCAGAGAGTAACAGAGAGTGTCTGAGAGTGTCAGAGAGTGTCAGAGAGCGTCAGAGTGTGTCAGAGAGTGTCAGAGAGTGTCAGAGAGAGTCAGAAAGATTCTGAGAGTGTCAGAGTGTGTCAGAGAATGTCAGGGAGTGACAGAGAGTGTCAGAGAGTGTCAGAGAGTTTCAGAGAGTGTCAGAGGGTTTCTGAGAGTGTCTGAGAGTGTCAGAGAGTGACAGAGAGTGTCAGAGAGTGTCAGAGAGAGTCAGAGAGTTTCAGAGAGTGTCAGAGTGTGTCAGAGAGTGTTAGAGAGTGTCAGAGAGAGACAGAGTGTGTCAGAGAGTGAAAGAGAGTGTCTGAGAATGTCAGAGAGTGTCTGAGAGTGTCAGAGAGTGTCAGAGAGTTTCTGAGAGTGTCAGAGAGTTTCTGAGAATGTCAGAGTGTGTCAGAGAGTGTCAGAGAGTGACAGAGTCTGTCAGAGAGTGTCTGAGAGTGTCAGAGAGTTTCTGAGAGTGTCTGAGTGTGTCTGCGATTGTCAGAGTGTGTCAGAGAGTGTCAGAGAGAGACAGAGTGCGTCAGAGAGTGTCAGAGAGTGTCAGAGAGTTTCTGAGAGTGTCTGAGAGTGTCAGAGAGTGACAGAGAGTGTCAGAGATTGTCAGAGAGTGTCAGAGAGTTTCTGAGATTGTCAGAGCGTGTCATAGAGTGTCAGAGAGAGACAGAGTGTGTCAGAGAGTAACAGAGAGTGTCTGAGAGTGTCAGAGAGTGTCAGAGAGTGTCAGAGTGTGTCAGAGAGTGCCAGAGAGTGTCAGAGAGAGTCAGAAAGATTCTGAGAGTGTCAGAGCGTGTCAGAGAATGTCAGGGAGTGACAGAGTGTGTCAGAGAGTGTCAGAGAGTTTCAGAGATTGTCAGAGGGTTTCTGAGAGTGTCTGAGAGTGTCAGAGAGTGTCAGAGAGAGTCAGAGAGTGTCAGAGAGTTTCTGAGAGTTTCTGAGAGTGTCAGAGAGTGACAGAGAGTGTCAGAGATTGTCAGAGAGTGTCAGAGAGTTTCTGAGAGTGTCAGAGCGTGTCAGAGTGTGTCAGAGAGTGACAGAGTGTGTCAGAGAGTGACAGAGAGTGTCTGCGAGTGTCAGAGAGTGTCAGAGAGTGTCAGACGGTTTCTGAGAGAGTCAGAGAGTGACAGAGAGTGACAGAGAGTGTCAGAGAGTTTCAGAGAGTATCAGAGAGCGTCGGAGAGTGTCAGAGAGTGACAGAATGTGTCAGAGAGTGACAGAGAGTGTCTGAAGGTGTCAGAGAGTGACAGAGAGTTTCTGAGAGTGTCTGAGATTATCAGAGAGTGTGAGAGAGTGTCAGAGAGTTTCTGAGAGTGTCAGAGCGTGTCATAGAGTGTCAGAGAGAGACAGAGTGTGTCAGAGAGTAACAGAGAGTGTCTGAGAGTGTCAGAGAGTGTCAGAGAGTGTCAGAGTGTGTCAGAGAGTGCCAGAGAGTGTCAGAGAGAGTCAGAAAGATTCTGAGAGTGTCAGAGCGTGTCAGAGAATGTCAGGGAGTGACAGAGTGTGTCAGAGAGTGTCAGAGAGTTTCAGAGATTGTCAGAGGGTTTCTGAGAGTGTCTGAGAGTGTCAGAGAGTGTCAGAGAGAGTCAGAGAGTGTCAGAGAGTTTCTGAGAGTTTCTGAGAGTGTCAGAGAGTGACAGAGAGTGTCAGAGATTGTCAGAGAGTGTCAGAGAGTTTCTGAGAGTGTCAGAGCGTGTCAGAGTGTGTCAGAGAGTGACAGAGTGTGTCAGAGAGTGACAGAGAGTGTCTGCGAGTGTCAGAGAGTGTCAGAGAGTGTCAGACGGTTTCTGAGAGAGTCAGAGAGTGACAGAGAGTGACAGAGAGTGTCAGAGAGTTTCAGAGAGTATCAGAGAGCGTCGGAGAGTGTCAGAGAGTGACAGAATGTGTCAGAGAGTGACAGAGAGTGTCTGAAGGTGTCAGAGAGTGACAGAGAGTTTCTGAGAGTGTCTGAGATTATCAGAGAGTGTGAGAGAGTGTCAGAGAGTTTCTGAGAGTGTCTGAGAGTGTCAGAGACTGTCAGAGAAGGTCAGAGAGTTTCAGATGAGTCTGAGAGTGTCTGAGAATGTCAGAGATTGTCAAAGACATTCTGAGAGTGTCAGAGTGTGTCTGAGAGTGTCAGATAGTGACAGAGTGTGTCTGAGAGTGTCAGAGAGAGTCAGAGAATGTCAGAGTGTGTCAGAGAGTGTCTGAGCGTGTCAGAGACTGTCAGAGAGTGTCAGAGAATGTCAGGGAGTGACAGAGTGTGTCAGAGAGTGTCAGAGAGTTTCAGAGATTGTCAGAGGGTTTCTGAGAGTGTCTGAGAGTGTCAGAGAGTGACAGAGAGCGACAGAGAGTGACAGAGAGTGTCAGAGAGTGTCAGAGAGATTCTGAGAGTGTCAGAGTCTGTCAGAGGGTGTCAGAGAGTGACAGAGTGTTTCTGAGAGTGTCAGAGAGTGTCAGAGATTTTCAGAGAGTTTCTGAGAGTTTCTGAGATTGTCAGAGAGTGTCAGAGAGTTTCTGAGAGTGTCAGAGCGTGTCAGAGTGTGTCAGAGAGTGACAGAGTGTGTCAGAGAGTGACAGAGAGTGTCAGAGAGTGTCAGAGAGTGTCAGACGGTTTCTGAGAGAGTCAGAGAGTGACAGAGAGTGTCCGAGAGTGTCAGAGAGTGACAGAGTTTGTCAGAGAGTTTCTGAGAGTGTCAGAGAGTGTCAGAGAGTGATAGAGACTGTCAGAGAGTTTCAGAGAGTGTCAGAGTGTGTCAGAGAGTGTCAGAGAGTGACAGAGAGTGTCAGAGAGTGACAGAGAGTTTCAGAGAGTGTCAGAGTGTGTCAGAGAGTGTCAGAGAGTGTCAGAGTGTGACAGATTGTGTCAGAGAGCGACAGAGAGATTCTGAGAGTGTCAGAGAGTGTCCGAGAGTGTCAGAGAGTGACAGAGAGTATCTGAGAGTGTCAGAGAGTGTCAGCGAGTTTCTGAGAGTGTCAGAGAGTGACAGAGTTTGTCAGAGAGTGTCTGAGAGTGTCAGAGAGTGTCAGACAGTGTCAGAGTGTGACAGAGTGTGTCAGCGAGTGACAGAGAGATTCTGAGAGTGTCAGAGTGTGTCAGAGGGTGTCAGAGAGTGACAGAGTGTTTCTGAGAGTGTCAGAGAGTGTCAGAGAGTTTCAGAGAGTTTCTGAGAGTTTCTGAGATTGTCAGAGAGTGTCAGAGAGTTTCTGAGAGAGTCAGAACGTGTCAGAGAGTGTCAGAGAGTGACAGAGTGTGTCAGAGAGTGACAGAGAGTGTCAGAGAGTGTCAGAGAGTGTCAGACGGTTTCTGAGAAAGTCAGAGAGTGACAGAGAGTGTCAGAGAGTGTCAGAGAGTGACAGAGTTTGTCAGAGAGTTTCTGAGAGTGTCAGAGAGTGTCAGAGAGTGGCAGAGAGTGTCAGAGAGTGTCAGAGTGTGTCAGAGAGTGTCAGAGAGTGACAGAATGTGTCAGAGAGTGACAGAGAGTGTCTGAAGGTGTCAGAGAGTGTCAGAGACATTCTGAGAGTGTCAGAGTGTGTCAGAGAGTTTCAGAGAGTTTCTGAGAGTGTCAGAGCGTGTCATAGAGTGTCAGAGAGAGACAGAGTGTGTCAGAGAGTAACAGAGAGTGTCTGAGAGTGTCAGAGAGTGTCAGAGAGCGTCAGAGTGTGTCAGAGAGTGTCAGAGAGTGTCAGAGAGAGTCAGAAAGATTCTGAGAGTGTCAGAGTGTGTCAGAGAATGTCAGGGAGTGACAGAGAGTGTCAGAGAGTGTCAGAGAGTTTCAGAGAGTGTCAGAGGGTTTCTGAGAGTGTCTGAGAGTGTCAGAGAGTGACAGAGAGTGTCAGAGAGTGTCAGAGAGAGTCAGAGAGTTTCAGAGAGTGTCAGAGTGTGTCAGAGAGTGTCAGAGAGTGTCAGAGAGAGACAGAGTGTGTCAGAGAGTGAAAGAGAGTGTCTGAGAATGTCAGAGAGTGTCTGAGAGTGTCAGAGAGTGTCAGAGAGTTTCTGAGAGTGTCAGAGAGTTTCTGAGAATGTCAGAGTGTGTCAGAGAGTGTCAGAGAGTGACAGAGTCTGTCAGAGAGTGTCTGAGAGTGTCAGAGAGTTTCTGAGAGTGTCTGAGTGTGTCTGCGATTGTCAGAGTGTGTCAGAGAGTGTCAGAGAGAGACAGAGTGCGTCAGAGAGTGTCAGAGAGTGTCAGAGAGTTTCTGAGAGTGTCTGAGAGTGTCAGAGAGTGACAGAGAGTGTCAGAGATTGTCAGAGAGTGTCAGAGAGTTTCTGAGAGTGTCAGAGCGTGTCATAGAGTGTCAGAGAGAGACAGAGTGTGTCAGAGAGTAACAGAGAGTGTCTGAGAGTGTCAGAGAGTGTCAGAGAGTGTCAGAGTGTGTCAGAGAGTGCCAGAGAGTGTCAGAGAGAGTCAGAAAGATTCTGAGAGTGTCAGAGCGTGTCAGAGAATGTCAGGGAGTGACAGAGTGTGTCAGAGAGTGTCAGAGAGTTTCAGAGATTGTCAGAGGGTTTCTGAGAGTGTCTGAGAGTGTCAGAGAGTGACAGAGAGTGTCAGAGAGTGTCAGAGAGAGTCAGAGAGTGTCAGAGAGTTTCTGAGAGTTTCTGAGAGTGTCAGAGAGTGACAGAGAGTGTCAGAGATTGTCAGAGAGTGTCAGAGAGTTTCTGAGAGTGTCAGAGCGTGTCAGAGTGTGTCAGAGAGTGACAGAGTGTGTCAGAGAGTGACAGAGAGTGTCTGCGAGTGTCAGAGAGTGTCAGAGAGTGTCAGACGGTTTCTGAGAGAGTCAGAGAGTGACAGAGAGTGACAGAGAGTGTCAGAGAGTTTCAGAGAGTATCAGAGTGTGTCGGAGAGTGTCAGAGAGTGACAGAATGTGTCAGAGAGTGACAGAGAGTGTCTGAAGGTGTCAGAGAGTGTCAGAGAGTTTCTGAGAGTGTCTGAGATTATCAGAGAGTGTGAGAGAGTGTCAGAGAGTTTCTGAGAGTGTCTGAGAGTGTCAGAGACTGTCAGAGAAGGTCAGAGAGTTTCAGATGAGTCTGAGAGTGTCTGAGAATGTCAGAGAGTGTCAAAGACATTCTGAGAGTGTCAGAGTGTGTCTGAGAGTGTCAGATAGTGACAGAGTGTGTCTGAGAGTGTCAGAGAGAGTCAGAGAATGTCAGAGTGTGTCAGAGAGTGTCTGAGCGTGTCAGAGACTGTCAGAGAGTGTCAGAGAATGTCAGAGAGTATCAGAGACTTTCTGAGAGTGTCTGAGAGTGTCAGAGAGTGACAGAGAGCGACAGAGAGTGACAGAGAGTGTCAGAGAGTGTCAGAGAGATTCTGAGAGTGTCAGAGTCTGTCAGAGGGTGTCAGAGAGTGACAGAGTGTTTCTGAGAGTGTCAGAGAGTGTCAGAGATTTTCAGAGAGTTTCTGAGAGTTTCTGAGATTGTCAGAGAGTGTCAGAGAGTTTCTGAGAGTGTCAGAGCGTGTCAGAGAGTGTCAGAGAGTGACAGAGTGTGTCAGAGAGTGACAGAGAGTGTCAGAGAGTGTCAGAGAGTGTCAGACGGTTTCTGAGAGAGTCAGAGAGTGACAGAGAGTGTCCGAGAGTGTCAGAGAGTGACAGAGTTTGTCAGAGAGTTTCTGAGAGTGTCAGAGAGTGTCAGAGAGTGATAGAGAGTGTCAGAGAGTTTCAGAGAGTGTCAGAGTGTGTCAGAGAGTGACAGAGAGTGTCAGAGAGTGACAGAGAGTTTCAGAGAGTGTCAGAGTGTGTCAGAGAGTGTCAGAGAGTGTCAGAGAGTGTCAGAGTGTGACAGATTGTGTCAGAGAGCGACAGAGAGATTCTGAGAGTGTCAGAGAGTGTCCGAGAGTGTCAGAGAGTGACAGAGAGTATCTGAGAGTGTCAGAGAGTGTCAGCGATTTTCTGAGAGTGTCAGAGAGTGACAGAGTTTGTCAGAGAGTGTCTGAGAGTGTCAGAGAGTGTCAGACAGTGTCAGAGTGTGACAGAGTGTGTCAGCGAGTGACAGAGAGATTCTGAGAGTGTCAGAGTGTGTCAGAGAGTTTCTGAGAGTTTCTGAGATTGTCAGAGAGTGACAGAGTGTTTCTGAGAGTGTCAGAGAGTGTCAGAGAGTTTCTGAGAGTTTCTGAGATTGTCAGAGAGTGTCAGAGAGTTTCTGAGAGAGTCAGAGCGTGTCAGAGAGTGTCAGAGAGTGACAGAGTGTGTCAGAGAGTGACAGAGAGTGTCAGAGAGTGTCAGAGAGTGTCAGACGGTTTCTGAGAAAGTCAGAGAGTGACAGAGAGTGTCAGAGAGTGTCAGAGAGTGACAGAGTTTGTCAGAGAGTTTCTGAGAGTGTCAGAGAGTGTCAGAGAGTGGCAGAGAGTTTCAGAGAGTTTCAGAGAGTGTCAGAGTGTGTCAGAGAGTGTCAGAGAGTGACAGAATGTGTCAGAGAGTGACAGAGAGTGTCTGAAGGTGTCAGAGAGTGTCAGAGACATTCTGAGAGTGTCAGAGTGTGTCAGAGATTTTCGAGAGTTTCTGAGAGTTTCTGAGAGTGTCAGAGAGTGTCAGTGAGTGACAGAGTGTGTCAGAGACTATCAGAGAGTGTCAGAGAGTGTCAGAGAGTTTCTGAAAGTGTCAGAGTGTGTCAGAGAATGTCAGAGAGTGCCAGAGTGTTTCAGAGAGTATCAGAGAGTGACAGAGAGATTCTGAGAATGTCAGAGTGTGTCAGAGAGTGTCAGAGAGTGACAGAGTCTGTCAGAGAGTGTCTGAGAGTGTCACAGAGTTTCTGAGAGAGTCTGAGAGTGTCTGAGATTGTCAGAGTGTGTCAGAGAGTTTCAGAGAATGTCAGAGTGTGTCAGAGAGTGTCAGAGAGTGTCAGAGTGTGACAGAGTGTGTCAGAGAGTGACAGAGAGATTCTGAGAGTGTCAGAGAGTGTCCGAGAGTGTCAGAGAGTGACAGAGTGTGTCAGAGAGTGACAGAGAGTATCTGAGAGTGTCAGAGTGTGTCAGCGAGTTTCTGAGAGTGTCAGAGAGTGACAGAGTGTGTCAGAGAGTGTCTGAGAGTGTCAGGGACTGTCAGAGAGTGTCTGAGATTGTCAGAGAGTGTCAGAGCGGGACACAGAGTGTCAGAGAATGTCAGAGAGTGTCAGAGAGTTTCTGAGAGTGTCAGAGTGTGTCAGAGAGTGTCAGAGAAAGACAGAGAGTGACAGAGTGTGTGAGAGAGTGACTGAGAGTATCAGAGAGGGTCAGAGATTGTCAGAGAGTTTCTGAGAGTGTCAGAGAGTGTCAGAGAGTGACAGAGCGTGTCAGAGACTGTCAGAGAGTGTCAGAGAATGTCAGAGAGTATCAGAGAGTTTCTGAGAGTGTCTGAGAGTGTCAGGGAGTGGCAGAGAGTGACAGAGAGTGACAGAGAGTGTCAGAGAGTGTCAGAGAGTTTCAGAGAGTGTCAGTGTGTGTCAGAGAGTGTCAGAGAGTGTCAGAGAGAGACAGAGTGTGTCAGAGAGTGAAAGAGAGTGTCTGAGAGTGTCTGAGAGTTTCTGAGAGTGTCAGAGTGTGTCTGAGAGTGTCCGGTAGTGACAGAGTGTGTCAGAGTGTGACTGAGAGTGTCAGAGCGAGTCAGAGAATGTCAGAGAGTGTCAGAGAGTTTCTGAGAGTGTCAGAGTGTGTCACAGAGTGACAGTGTGCGTCAGAGTGTGTCAGAGAGTGTCCGAGAGAGTCAGAGAGTTTCTGAGAGTTTATGTGAGTGTCAGAGAGGTTCTGAGAGTGTCTGAGAGTGTCAGAGTGTCACAGAGTGTCAGAGAGTGTCTGAACGTGTCAGAGAGTTTCTGAGAGTGTCTGAGAGTGAGAGAGAGTGTCTGAGAGTGTCAGAGAGTGTCAGAGCGTGACATTGAGTGTCAGAGAATGTCAGAGAGTGTCAGAGAGTTTCTGAGAGTGTCAGAGTGTGTCAGAGAGTGACAGAGAGTGACAGAGAGTGTCAGAGAGTGTCAGAGAGTTTCAGAGAGTGTCAGAGTGTGTCAGAGAGTGTCAGAGAGTGTCAGAGAGAGACAGAGTGTGTCAGAGAGTGAAAGAGAGTGTCTGAGAATGTCATAAAGTGTCTGAGAGTGTCAGAGAGTGTCAGAGAGTTTCTGAGAGTGTCAGAGAGTTTCTGAGAATGTCAGAGTGTGTCAGAGAGTGTCAGAGAGTGACAGAGTCTGTCAGAGAGTGTCTGAGAGTGTCAGAGAGTTTCTGAAAGTGTCTGAGAGTGTCTGCGATTGTCAGAGTGTGTCAGAGAGTGTCAGAGAGTGTCTGAGAGTGTCAGAGAGTGTCAGAGAGTTTCTGAGAGTGTCAGAGAGTGTCAGAGAATGACAGAGAGTATCAGAGAGGGTCAGAGATTGTCAGAGAGTTTCTGAGAGTGTCAGAGAGTGTCAGAGAGTGACAGAGTGTGTCAGAGACTGTCAGAGAGTGTCAGAGACTATCAGAGAATGTCAGAGAGTATCAGAGAGTTTCTGAGAGTGTCTGAGAGTGTCAGAGCGTGACAGAGAGTGACAGAGAGTGACAGAGAGTATCAAAGAGTGTCAGAGAGTTTCAGAGAGTGTCAGGGTGTGTCAGAGAGTGTCAGAGAGTGTCAGAGAGAGACAGAGTGTGTCAGAGAGTGAAAGAGAGTGTCAGAGAGAGACAGAGTGTGTCAGAGAGTGAAAGAGAGTGTCGGAGAGTGTCATAGCGTTTCTGAGAGTGTCAGAGAGTGTCAGACAGTTTCTGAGAGTGTCAGAGAGTGACAGAGTGTGTCAGAGAGTTTCAGAGAGTGTCTGAGATTGTCAGAGTCTGTCAGAGCGTTTCAGAAAGTGTCAGAGAGTTTCTGAGAGTGTCTGAGAGTGTCTGAGTGTGTCAGAGAGTGTCAGAAAGTGTCAAATAGTTTCTGAGAGTGTCAGAGAATGTCAGAGTGTGCCAGAGAGTGACAGAGTGTGTCAGAGAGAGTCAGAGAGATTCTGAGAGTGTCACAGTGTGTCAGAGAGAGTCAGAGAGTGACAGAGTGTGTCAGAGAGTGTCAGAGAGTGTCTGAGAGTGTCAGAGAGTGTCAGTGAGTGACAGAGTGTGTCAGAGACTTTCTGAGAGTGTCAGAGTGTGTCAGAGAGTGTCAGAGAGTGCCAGAGTGTTTCAGAGAGCATCAGAGAGTGACAGAGAGTTTCTGAGAATGTCAGAGTGTGTCAGAGAGTGTCAGAGAGTGACAGAGTCTGTCAGAGAGTGTCTGTGAGTGTCTGAGAGTGTCAGAGAGTGTCTGAGAGTGTCAGAGAGTGACAGAGAGTGTCAGAGAGTGACAGAGTGTGTCAGAGAGTGACAGAGAGTATCTGAGAGTGTCAGAGAGTGTCAGCGAGTTTCTGAGAGTGTCAGAGAGTGACAGAGTGTGTCAGAGAGTGTCTGAGAGTGTCAGAGAGTGTCAGACAGTGACAGAGAGTGTCAGAGAGATTCTGAGAGTGTCAGAGAGTGTCAGAGAGTTTCAGCGAGTTTCTGAGAGTTTCTGAGATTGTCAGAGAGTGTCAGAGAGTTTCTGAGAGTGTCAGAGCGTGTCAGAGTGTGTCAGAGAGTGACAGAGTGTGTCAGAGAGTGACATAGAGTGTCAGAGAGTGTCAGAGAGTGTCAGACGGTTTCTGAGAAAGTCAGAGAGTGACAGAGAGTGTCAGAGAGTGACAGAGTTTGTCAGAGAGTTTCTGAGAGTGTCAGAGATTTTCAGAGAGTGTCTGAGAGTGACATAGAGTGTCAGAGAGTGTCAGAGAGTGTCAGACGGTTTCTGAGAGAGTCAGAGAGTGACAGAGAGTGTCAGAGAGTGACAGAGTTTGTCAGAGAGTTTCTGAGAGTGTCAGAGAGTTTCAGAGAGTGTCTGAGAGTGCCAGAGATTGTCAGAGAGTGTCAGAGGGTTTCTGAGAGTGTCAGAAAATTGTCAGAGAGTGACAGAGTGTGTCAGAGAGAGTCAGACAGTGACAGAGCGTGTCAGAGAGTGTCAGAGAGTGATAGAGAGTGTCAGAGAGTTTCAGAGAGTGTCTGAGAGTGCCAGAGAGTGTCAGAGAGTGTCAGAGGGTTTATGAGAGTGTCTGAGAGTGTCAGAGAGTGACAGAGAGTGTCAGAGAGAGTCAGAGAGTGACAGAGTGTGTCAGAGAGTGTCTGAGAGTGTCAGAGAGTGTCTGAGAGTGAAAGAGAGTGTCACAGAGTGTCAGAGAGTGACAGAGAGTGTCAGAGAGTGACAGAGTGTGTCAGAGAGTCACAGAGAGTATCTGAGAGTGTCAGAGAGTGTCAGCGAGTTTCTGAGAGTGTCAGAGAGTGACAGAGTGTGTCAGAGAGTGTCTGAGAGTGTCAGAGAGTGTCAGACAGTGACAGAGAGTGTCAGAGAGATTCTGAGAGTGTCAGAGAGTGTCAGAGAGTTTCAGCGAGTTTCTGAGAGTTTCTGAGATTGTCAGAGAGTGTCAGAGAGTTTCTGAGAGTGTCAGAGCGTGTCAGAGTGTATCAGAGAGTGACAGAGTGTGTCAGAGAGTGACATAGAGTGTCAGAGAGTGTCAGAGAGTGTCAGACGGTTTCTGAGAGAGTCAGAGAGTGACAGAGAGTGTCAGAGAGTGACAGAGTTTGTCAGAGAGTTTCTGAGAGTGTCAGAGATTTTCAGAGAGTGTCTGAGAGTGACATAGAGTGTCAGAGAGTGTCAGAGAGTGTCAGACGGTTTCTGAGAGAGTCAGAGAGTGACAGAGAGTGTCAGAGAGTGACAGAGTTTGTCAGAGAGTTTCTGAGAGTGTCAGAGAGTTTCAGAGAGTGTCTGAGAGTGCCAGAGATTGTCAGAGAGTGTCAGAGGGTTTCTGAGAGTGTCAGAAAATTGTCAGAGAGTGACAGAGTGTGTCAGAGAGAGTCAGACAGTGACAGAGCGTGTCAGAGAGTGTCAGAGAGTGATAGAGAGTGTCAGAGAGTTTCAGAGAGTGTCTGAGAGTGCCAGAGAGTGTCAGAGAGTGTCATAGGGTTTATGAGAGTGTCTGAGAGTGTCAGAGAGTGACAGAGAGTGTCAGAGAGTGACAGAGTGTGTCAGAGAGTGTCTGAGAGTGTCAGAGAGTGTCTGAGAGTGAAAGAGAGTGTCACAGAGTGTCAGAGAGTTTCAGAGAGTGTCAGAGTGTGTCAGAGAGTGTCAGAGAGTGACAGAATGTGTCAGAGAGTGACAGAGAGTGTCTGAGAGTGTCAGAGAGTTTCTCAGAGTGTCTGAGGTTATCAGAGAGTGTCAGAGAGTGTTTGAGAGTGTCTGAAATTGTCAGAGAGTGTCAGAGCGTGACAGAGAGTGTCAGAGAGTGTCAGAGAGTTTCAGAGAGTGTCAGAGTGTGCCAGAGAGTGTCAGAGAGTGTCAGAGTGTGACAAGGTGTGTCAGAGAGTGACAGAGAGATTCTGAGAGTGTCAGACAGTGTCCGAGAGTGTCAGAGAGTGACAGAGAGTGTCAGAGAGTGACAGAGTGTATCTGAGAGTGTCAGAGAGAGTCAGCGAGTTTCTGAGAGTGTCAGAGAGTGACAAAGTGTGTCAGAGAGTGTCTGAGAGTGTCAGAGAGTGTCAGACAGTGACAGAGACTGTCAGAGAGATTCTGAGAGTGTCAGAGTCTGTCAGAGGGTGTCAGAGAGTGACAGTGTGTTTCTGAGAGTGTCAGAGAGTGTCAGAGATTTTCAGAGAGTTTCTGAGAGTTTCTGAGATTGTCAGAGAGTGTCAGAGAGTTTCTGAGAGTGTCAGAGCGTGTCAGAGTGTGTCAGAGAGTGACAGAGTGTGTCAGAGAGTGACAGAGAGTGTCAGAGAGTGTCAGAGAGTGTCAGACGGTTTCTGAGAGAGTCAGAGAGTGACAGAGAGTGTCAGAGAGTGTCAGAGAGTGACAGAGTTTGTCAGAGAGTTTCTGAGAGTGTCAGAGAGTGTCAGAGTGTGCCAGAGAGTGACAGAGTGTGTCAGAGAGAGTCAGAGAGTGTCAGAGAGATACTGAGAGTGTCACAGTGTGTCAGAGAGAGTCAGAGAGTGACAGAGTGTGTCAGAGACTGTCAGAGAGTGTCAGAGAGTATCAGAGAGGGTCAGAGAGTGTCAGAGAGTGTCTGAGAGTGTCAGAGAGATTCTGAAATTGTCAGAGAGTGTCAGAGAGTTTCTAAGAGTTTCTGAGCTTGTCAGAGAGTGTCAGAGAGTTTCTGAGAAAATCAGAGCGTGTCAGAGTGTGTCAGAGAGTGACAGAGTGTGTCAGAGAGTGACAGAGGGTGTCAGAGAGTGTCTGAGAGTGTCAGACGGTTTCTGAGAGAGTCAGAGAGTGACAGAGAGTGACAGAGAGTGTCAGAGAGTGTCAGAGAGTGACAGAGTTTGTCAGAGAGTTTCTGAGAGTGTCAGAGAGTGTCAGAGAGTGATAGAGAGTGTCAGAGAGTTTCAGAGAGTGTCTGAGAGTGCCAGAGATTGTCAGAGTGTGTCAGAGGGTTTCTGAGAGTGTCAGAAAATTGTCAGAGAGTGACAGAGTGTCAGAGAGTGTCAGAGAGAGTCAGACAGTGACAGAGCGTGTCAGAGAGTGTCAGAGAGTGATAGAGAGTGTCAGAGAGTTTCAGAGAGTGTCAGAGAGTGCCAGAGAGTGTCAGAGAGTGTCAGAGGGTTTCTGAGAGTGTCTGAGAGTGTCAGAGAGTGACAGAGAGTGTCAGAGAGTGTCAGAGAGTGACAGAGTGTGTCAGAGAGTGTCTGAGAGTGTCAGAGAGTGTCAGAGAGTGAAAGAGAGTGTCACAGAGTGTCAGAGAGTTTCAGAGAGTGTCAGAGTGTGTCAGAGAGTGTCAGAGAGTGACAGAATGTGTCAGAGAGTGACAGAGAGTGTCTGAGAGTGTCAGAGAGTTTCTCAGAGTGTCTGAGGTTATCAGAGAGTGTCAGAGAGTGTTTGAGAGTGTCTGAAATTGTCAGAGAGTGTCAGAGCGTGACAGAGAGTGTCAGAGAGTGTCAGAGAGTTTCAGAGAGTGTCAGAGTGTGTCAGAGAGTGTCAGAGAGTGTCAGAGTGTGACAAGGTGTGTCAGAGAGTGACACAGAGATTCTGAGAGTGTCAGAGAGTGTCCGAGAGTGTCAGAGAGTGACAGAGAGTGTCAGAGAGTGACAGAGTGTGTCAGAGAGTGACAGAGAGTATCTGAGAGTGTCAGAGAGAGTCAGCGAGTTTCTGAGAGTGTCAGAGAGTGACAGAGTGTGTCAGACAGTGACAGAGAGTGTCAGAGAGATTCTGAGAATGTCAGAGTCTGTCAGAGGGTGTCAGAGAGTGACAGAGTGTTTCTGAGAGGGTCAGAGAGTGTCCGAGAGTGTCAGAGAGTGACAGAGAGTGTCAGAGAGTGACAGAGAATGTGTCAGAGAGTGACAGAGAGTATCTGAGAGTGTCAGTGAGTTTCTGAGAGTGTCAGAGAGTGACAGAGTGTGTCAGAGAGTGTCTGAGAGTGTCAGAGAGTGTCAGACAGTGACAGAGAGTGTCAGAGAGATTCTGAGAGTGTCAGAGTCTGTCAGAGGGTGTCAGAGAGTGACAGAGTGTTTCTGAGAGTGTCAGAGAGTGTCAGAGATTTTCAGAGAGTTTCTGAGAGTTTCTGAGATTGTCAGAGAGTTTCTGAGAGCGTCAGAGCGTGTCAGAGTGTGTCAGAGAGTGACAGAGTGTGTCAGAGAGTGACAGAGAGTGTCAGAGAGTGTCAGAGAGTGCCAGACGGTTTCTGAGAGAGTCAGAGAGTGACAGAGAGTGTCAGAGAGTGTCACAGAGTGTCAAAGACATTCTGAGAGTGTCAGAGTGTGTCTGAGAGTGTCAGATAGTGACAGAGTGTGTCTGAGAGTGTCAGAGAGAGTCAGAGAATGTCAGAGTGTGTCAGAGAGTGTCTGAGCGTGTCAGAGACTGTCAGAGAGTGTCAGAGAATGTCAGAGAGTATCAGAGACTTTCTGAGAGTGTCTGAGAGTGTCAGAGAGTGACAGAGAGCGACAGAGAGTGAGAGAGAGTGTCAGAGAGTGTCAGAGAGTTTCAGAGAGTGTCAGAGTGTGTCAGAGAGTGTCAGAGAGTGTCAGAGAGAGACAGAGTGTGTCAGAGAGTGAAAGAGAGTGTCTGAGAATGTCAGAGAGTGTCTGAGAGTGTCAGAGAGTGTCAGAGAGTTTCTGAGAGTGTCAGAGAGTTTCTGAGAATGTCAGAGTGTGTCAGAGAGTGTCAGAGAGTGACAGAGTCTGTCAGAGAGTGTCTGAGAGTGTCAGATAGTTTCTGAGAGTGTCTGAGAGTGTCTGCGATTGTCAGAGTGTGTCAGAGAGTGTCAGAGAGAGACAGAGTGCGTCAGAGAGTGTCAGAGAGTGTCAGAGAGTTTCTGAGAGTGTCTGAGAGTGTCAGAGAGTGACAGAGAGTGTCAGAGATTGTCAGAGAGTGTCAGAGAGTTTCTGAGAGTGTCAGAGCGTGTCATAGAGTGTCAGAGAGAGACAGAATGTGTCAGAGAGTAACAGAGAGTGTCTGAGAGTGTCAGAGAGTGTCAGAGAGCGTCAGAGTGTGTCAGAGAGTGTCAGAGAGTGTCAGAGAGAGTCAGAAAGATTCTGAGAGTGTCAGAGTGTGTCAGAGAATGTCAGGGAGTGACAGAGAGTGTCAGAGAGTGTCAGAGAGTTTCAGAGAGTGTCAGAGGGTTTCTGAGAGTGTCTGAGAGTGTCAGAGAGTGACAGAGAGTGTCAGAGAGTGTCAGAGAGAGTCAGAGAGTTTCAGAGAGTGTCAGAGTGTGTCAGAGAGTGTCAGAGAGTGTCAGAGAGAGACAGAGTGTGTCAGAGAGTGAAAGAGAGTGTCTGAGAATGTCAGAGAGTGTCTGAGAGTGTCAGAGAGTGTCAGAGAGTTTCTGAGAGTGTCAGAGAGTTTCTGAGAATGTCAGAGTGTGTCAGAGAGTGTCAGAGAGTGACAGAGTCTGTCAGAGAGTGTCTGAGAGTGTCAGAGAGTTTCTGAGAGTGTCTGAGTGTGTCTGCGATTGTCAGAGTGTGTCAGAGAGTGTCAGAGAGAGACAGAGTGCGTCAGAGAGTGTCAGAGAGTGTCAGAGAGTTTCTGAGAGTGTCTGAGAGTGTCAGAGAGTGACAGAGAGTGTCAGAGATTGTCAGAGAGTGTCAGAGAGTTTCTGAGAGTGTCAGAGCGTGTCATAGAGTGTCAGAGAGAGACAGAATGTGTCAGAGAGTAACAGAGAGTGTCTGAGAGTGTCAGAGAGTGTCAGAGAGCGTCAGAGTGTGTCAGAGAGTGTCAGAGAGTGTCAGAGAGAGTCAGAAAGATTCTGAGAGTGTCAGAGTGTGTCAGAGAATGTCAGGGAGTGACAGAGAGTGTCAGAGAGTGTCAGAGAGTTTCAGAGAGTGTCAGAGGGTTTCTGAGAGTGTCTGAGAGTGTCAGAGAGTGACAGAGAGTGTCAGAGAGTGTCAGAGAGAGTCAGAGAGTTTCAGAGAGTGTCAGAGTGTGTCAGAGAGTGTCAGAGAGTGTCAGAGAGAGACAGAGTGTGTCAGAGAGTGAAAGAGAGTGTCTGAGAATGTCAGAGAGTGTCTGAGAGTGTCAGAGAGTGTCAGAGAGTTTCTGAGAGTGTCAGAGAGTTTCTGAGAATGTCAGAGTGTGTCAGAGAGTGTCAGAGAGTGACAGAGTCTGTCAGAGAGTGTCTGAGAGTGTCAGAGAGTTTCTGAGAGTGTCTGAGTGTGTCTGCGATTGTCAGAGTGTGTCAGAGAGTGTCAGAGAGAGACAGAGTGCGTCAGAGAGTGTCAGAGAGTGTCAGAGAGTTTCTGAGAGTGTCTGAGAGTGTCAGAGAGTGACAGAGAGTGTCAGAGATTGTCAGAGTGTGTCAGAGAGTTTCTGAGAGTGTCAGAGCGTGTCATAGAGTGTCAGAGAGAGACAGAGTGTGTCAGAGAGTAACATAGAGTGTCTGAGAGTGTCAGAGAGTGTCAGAGAGTGTCAGAGTGTGTCAGAGAGTGCCAGAGAGTGTCAGAGAGAGTCAGAAAGATTCTGAGAGTGTCAGAGCGTGTCAGAGAATGTCAGGGAGTGACAGAGTGTGTCAGAGAGTGTCAGAGAGTTTCAGAGATTGTCAGAGGGTTTCTGAGAGTGTCTGAGAGTGTCAGAGAGTGACAGAGAGTGTCAGAGAGTGTCAGAGAGAGTCAGAGAGTGTCAGAGAGTTTCTGAGAGTTTCTGAGAGTGTCAGAGAGTGACAGAGAGTGTCAGAGATTGTCAGAGAGTGTCAGAGAGTTTCTGAGAGTGTCAGAGCGTGTCAGAGTGTGTCAGAGAGTGACAGAGTGTGTCAGAGAGTGACAGAGAGTGTCTGCGAGTGTCAGAGAGTGTCAGAGAGTGTCAGACGGTTTCTGAGAGAGTCAGAGAGTGACAGAGAGTGACAGAGAGTGTCAGAGAGTTTCAGAGAGTATCAGAGTGTGTCGGAGAGTGTCAGAGAGTGACAGAATGTGTCAGATAGTGACAGAGAGTGTCTGAAGGTGTCAGAGAGTGTCAGAGAGTTTCTGAGAGTGTCTGAGATTATCAGAGAGTGTGAGAGAGTGTCAGAGAGTTTCTGAGAGTGTCTGAGAGTGTCAGAGACTGTCAGAGAAGGTCAGAGAGTTTCAGATGAGTCTGAGAGTGTCTGAGAATGTCAGAGAGTGTCAAAGACATTCTGAGAGTGTCAGAGTGTGTCTGAGAGTGTCAGATAGTGACAGAGTGAGTCTGAGAGTGTCAGAGAGAGTCAGAGAATGTCAGAGTGTGTCAGAGAGTGTCTGAGCGTGTCAGAGACTGTCAGAGAGTGTCAGAGAATGTCAGAGAGTATCAGAGACTTTCTGAGAGTGTCTGAGAGTGTCAGAGAGTGACAGAGAGCGACAGAGAGTGACAGAGAGTGTCAGAGAGTGTCAGAGAGTTTCAGAGAGTGTCAGAGTGTGTCAGAGAGTGTCAGAGAGTGTCAGAGAGAGACAGAGTGTGTCAGAGAGTGAAAGAGAGTGTCTGAGAATGTCAGAGAGTGTCTCAGAGTGTCAGAGAGTGTCAGAGAGTTTCTGAGAGTGTCAGAGAGTTTCTGAGAATGTCAGAGTGTGTCAGAGAGTGTCAGAAAGTGACAGAGTCTGTCAGAGAGTGTCTGAGAGTGTCAGATAGTTTCTGAGAGTGTCTGAGAGTGTCTGCGATTGTCAGAGTGTGTCAGAGAGTGTCAGAGAGAGACAGAGTGCGTCAGAGAGTGTCAGAGAGTGTCAGAGAGTTTCAGAGAGTGTCAGAGGGTTTCTGAGAGTGTCTGAGAGTGTCAGAGAGTGACAGAGAGTGTCAGAGAGTGTCAGAGAGAGTCAGAGAGTTTCAGAGAGTGTCAGAGTGTGTCAGAGAGTGTCAGAGAGTGTCAGAGAGAGACAGAGTGTGTCAGAGAGTGAAAGAGAGTGTCTGAGAATGTCAGAGAGTGTCTGAGAGTGTCAGAGAGTGTCAGAGAGTTTCTGAGAGTGTCAGAGAGTTTCTGAGAATGTCAGAGTGTGTCAGAGAGTGTCAGAGAGTGACAGAGTCTGTCAGAGAGTGTCTGAGAGTGTCAGAGAGTTTCTGAGAGTGTCTGAGTGTGTCTGCGATTGTCAGAGTGTGTCAGAGAGTGTCAGAGAGAGACAGAGTGCGTCAGAGAGTGTCAGAGAGTGTCAGAGAGTTTCTGAGAGTGTCTGAGAGTGTCAGAGAGTGACAGAGAGTGTCAGAGATTGTCAGAGTGTGTCAGAGAGTTTCTGAGAGTGTCAGAGCGTGTCATAGAGTGTCAGAGAGAGACAGAGTGTGTCAGAGAGTAACATAGAGTGTCTGAGAGTGTCAGAGAGTGTCAGAGAGTGTCAGAGTGTGTCAGAGAGTGCCAGAGAGTGTCAGAGAGAGTCAGAAAGATTCTGAGAGTGTCAGAGCGTGTCAGAGAATGTCAGGGAGTGACAGAGTGTGTCAGAGAGTGTCAGAGAGTTTCAGAGATTGTCAGAGGGTTTCTGAGAGTGTCTGAGAGTGTCAGAGAGTGACAGAGAGTGTCAGAGAGTGTCAGAGAGAGTCAGAGAGTGTCAGAGAGTTTCTGAGAGTTTCTGAGAGTGTCAGAGAGTGACAGAGAGTGTCAGAGATTGTCAGAGAGTGTCAGAGAGTTTCTGAGAGTGTCAGAGCGTGTCAGAGTGTGTCAGAGAGTGACAGAGTGTGTCAGAGAGTGACAGAGAGTGTCTGCGAGTGTCAGAGAGTGTCAGAGAGTGTCAGACGGTTTCTGAGAGAGTCAGAGAGTGACAGAGAGTGACAGAGAGTGTCAGAGAGTTTCAGAGAGTATCAGAGTGTGTCGGAGAGTGTCAGAGAGTGACAGAATGTGTCAGATAGTGACAGAGAGTGTCTGAAGGTGTCAGAGAGTGTCAGAGAGTTTCTGAGAGTGTCTGAGATTATCAGAGAGTGTGAGAGAGTGTCAGAGAGTTTCTGAGAGTGTCTGAGAGTGTCAGAGACTGTCAGAGAAGGTCAGAGAGTTTCAGATGAGTCTGAGAGTGTCTGAGAATGTCAGAGAGTGTCAAAGACATTCTGAGAGTGTCAGAGTGTGTCTGAGAGTGTCAGATAGTGACAGAGTGAGTCTGAGAGTGTCAGAGAGAGTCAGAGAATGTCAGAGTGTGTCAGAGAGTGTCTGAGCGTGTCAGAGACTGTCAGAGAGTGTCAGAGAATGTCAGAGAGTATCAGAGACTTTCTGAGAGTGTCTGAGAGTGTCAGAGAGTGACAGAGAGCGACAGAGAGTGACAGAGAGTGTCAGAGAGTGTCAGAGAGTTTCAGAGAGTGTCAGAGTGTGTCAGAGAGTGTCAGAGAGTGTCAGAGAGAGACAGAGTGTGTCAGAGAGTGAAAGAGAGTGTCTGAGAATGTCAGAGAGTGTCTCAGAGTGTCAGAGAGTGTCAGAGAGTTTCTGAGAGTGTCAGAGAGTTTCTGAGAATGTCAGAGTGTGTCAGAGAGTGTCAGAAAGTGACAGAGTCTGTCAGAGAGTGTCTGAGAGTGTCAGATAGTTTCTGAGAGTGTCTGAGAGTGTCTGCGATTGTCAGAGTGTGTCAGAGAGTGTCAGAGAGAGACAGAGTGCGTCAGAGAGTGTCAGAGAGTGTCAGAGAGTGACAGAGAGTATCTGAGAGTGTCAGTGAGTTTCTGAGAGTGTCAGAGAGTGACAGAGTGTGTCAGAGAGTGTCTGAGAGTGTCAGAGAGTGTCAGACAGTGACAGAGAGTGTCAGAAAGATTCTGAGAGTGTCAGAGTCTGTCAGAGGGTGTCAGAGAGTGACAGAGTGTTTCTGAGAGTGTCAGAGAGTGTCAGAGATTTTCAGAGAGTTTCTGAGAGTTTCTGAGATTGTCAGAGAGTTTCTGAGAGTGTCAGAGCGTGTCAGAGTGTGTCAGAGAGTGACAGAGTGTGTCAGAGAGTGACAGAGAGTGTCAGAGAGTGTCAGAGAGTGTCAGACGGTTTCTGAGAGAGTCAGAGAGTGACAGAGAGTGTCAGAGAGTGTCAAAGACATTCTGAGAGTGTCAGAGTGTGTCTGAGAGTGTCAGATAGTGACAGAGTGTGTCTGAGAGTGTCAGAGAGAGTCAGAGAATGTCAGAGTGTGTCAGAGAGTGTCTGAGCGTGTCAGAGACTGTCAGAGAGTGTCAGAGAATGTCAGAGAGTATCAGAGACTTTCTGAGAGTGTCTGAGAGTGTCAGAGAGTGACAGAGAGCGACAGAGAGTGACAGAGAGTGTCAGAGAGTGTCAGAGAGTTTCAGAGAGTGTCAGAGTGCGTCAGAGAGTGTCAGAGAGTGTCAGAGAGAGACAGAGTGTGTCAGAGAGTGAAAGAGAGTGTCTGAGAATGTCAGAGAGTGTCTGAGAGTGTCAGAGAGTGTCAGAGAGTTTCTGAGAGTGTCAGAGAGTTTCTGAGAATGTCAGAGTGTGTCAGAGAGTGACAGAGTCTGTCAGAGAGTGTCTGAGAGTGTCAGAGAGTGACAGAGAGTGTCAGAGATTGTCAGAGAGTGTCAGAGAGTTTCTGAGAGTGTCAGAGCGTGTCATAGAGTGTCAGAGAGAGACAGAGTGTGTCAGAGAGTAACAGAGAGTGTCTGAGAGTGTCAGAGAGTGTCAGAGAGTGTCAGAGTGTGTCAGAGAGTGCCAGAGAGTGTCAGAGAGAGACAGAGTGTGTCAGAGCGTGTCAGAGAATGTCAGGGAGTGACAGAGTGTGTCAGAGAGTGTCAGAGAGTTTCAGAGATTGTCAGAGGGTTTCTGAGAGTGTCTGAGAGTGTCAGAGAGTTTCTGAGAGTGTCAGAGAGTTTCTGAGAATGTCAGAGTGTGTCAGAGAGTGTCAGAGAGTGACAGAGTCTGTCAGAGAGTGTCTGAGAGTGTCAGAGAGTTTCTGAGAGTGTGTGAGTGTGTCTGCGATTGTCAGAGTGTGTCAGAGAGTGTCAGAGAGAGACAGAGTGCGTCAGAGAGTGTCAGAGAGTGTCAGAGAGTTTCTGAGAGTGTCTGAGAGTGTCAGAGAGTGACAGAGAGTGTCAGAGATTGTCAGAGAGTGTCAGAGAGTTTCTGAGAGTGTCAGAGCGTGTCATAGAGTGTCAGAGAGAGACAGAATGTGTCAGAGAGTAACAGAGAGTGTCTGAGAGTGTCAGAGAGTGTCAGAGTGCGTCAGAGTGTGTCAGAGAGTGTCAGAGAGTGTCAGAGAGAGTCAGAAAGATTCTGAGAGTGTCAGAGTGTGTCAGAGAATGTCAGGGAGTGACAGAGAGTGTCAGAGAGTGTCAGAGAGTTTCAGAGAGTGTCAGAGGGTTTCTGAGAGTGTCTGAGAGTGTCAGAGAGTGACAGAGAGTGTCAGAGAGTGTCAGAGAGAGTCAGAGAGTTTCAGAGAGTGTCAGAGTGTGTCAGAGAGTGTCAGAGAGTGTCAGAGAGAGACAGAGTGTGTCAGAGAGTGAAAGAGAGTGTCTGAGAATGTCAGAGAGTGTCTGAGAGTGTCAGAGAGTGTCAGAGAGTTTCAGAGATTGTCAGAGGGTTTCTGAGAGTGTCTGAGAGTGTCAGAGAGTGACAGAGAGTGTCAGAGAGTGTCAGAGAGAGTCAGAGAGTGTCAGAGAGTTTCTGAGAGTTTCTGAGAGTGTCAGAGAGTGACAGAGAGTGTCAGAGATTGTCAGAGAGTGTCAGAGAGTTTCTGAGAGTGTCAGAGCGTGTCAGAGTGTGTCAGAGAGTGACAGAGTGTGTCAGAGAGTGACAGAGAGTGTCTGCGAGTGTCAGAGAGTGTCAGAGAGTGTCAGACGGTTTCTGAGAGAGTCAGAGAGTGACAGAGAGTGACAGAGAGTGTCAGAGAGTTTCAGAGAGTATCAGAGTGTGTCGGAGAGTGTCAGAGAGTGACAGAATGTGTCAGATAGTGACAGAGAGTGTCTGAAGGTGTCAGAGAGTGTCAGAGAGTTTCTGAGAGTGTCTGAGATTATCAGAGAGTGTGAGAGAGTGTCAGAGAGTTTCTGAGAGTGTCTGAGAGTGTCAGAGACTGTCAGAGAAGGTCAGAGAGTTTCAGATGAGTCTGAGAGTGTCTGAGAATGTCAGAGAGTGTCAAAGACATTCTGAGAGTGTCAGAGTGTGTCTGAGAGTGTCAGATAGTGACAGAGTGTGTCTGAGAGTGTCAGAGAGAGTCAGAGAATGTCAGAGTGTGTCAGAGAGTGTCTGAGCGTGTCAGAGACTGTCAGAGAGTGTCAGAGAATGTCAGAGAGTATCAGAGACTTTCTGAGAGTGTCTGAGAGTGTCAGAGAGTGACAGAGAGCGACAGAGAGTGACAGAGAGTGTCAGAGAGTGTCAGAGAGTTTCAGAGAGTGTCAGAGTGTGTCAGAGAGTGTCAGAGAGTGTCAGAGAGAGACAGAGTGTGTCAGAGAGTGAAAGAGAGTGTCTGAGAATGTCAGAGAGTGTCTCAGAGTGTCAGAGAGTGTCAGAGAGTTTCTGAGAGTGTCAGAGAGTTTCTGAGAATGTCAGAGTGTGTCAGAGAGTGTCAGAAAGTGACAGAGTCTGTCAGAGAGTGTCTGAGAGTGTCAGATAGTTTCTGAGAGTGTCTGAGAGTGTCTGCGATTGTCAGAGTGTGTCAGAGAGTGTCAGAGAGAGACAGAGTGCGTCAGAGAGTGTCAGAGAGTGTCAGAGAGTGACAGAGAGTATCTGAGAGTGTCAGTGAGTTTCTGAGAGTGTCAGAGAGTGACAGAGTGTGTCAGAGAGTGTCTGAGAGTGTCAGAGAGTGTCAGACAGTGACAGAGAGTGTCAGAAAGATTCTGAGATTGTCAGAGTCTGTCAGAGGGTGTCAGAGAGTGACAGAGTGTTTCTGAGAGTGTCAGAGAGTGTCAGAGATTTTCAGAGAGTTTCTGAGAGTTTCTGAGATTGTCAGAGAGTTTCTGAGAGTGTCAGAGCGTGTCAGAGTGTGTCAGAGAGTGACAGAGTGTGTCAGAGAGTGACAGAGAGTGTCAGAGAGTGTCAGAGAGTGTCAGACGGTTTCTGAGAGAGTCAGAGAGTGACAGAGATTGTCAGAGAGTGTCAGAGAGTGTCAAAGACATTCTGAGAGTGTCAGAGTGTGTCTGAGAGTGTCAGATAGTGACAGAGTGTGTCTGAGAGTGTCAGAGAGAGTCAGAGAATGTCAGAGTGTGTCAGAGAGTGTCTGAGCGTGTCAGAGACTGTCAGAGAGTGTCAGAGAATGTCAGAGAGTATCAGAGACTTTCTGAGAGTGTCTGAGAGTGTCAGAGAGTGACAGAGAGCGACAGAGAGTGACAGAGAGTGTCAGAGAGTGTCAGAGAGTTTCAGAGAGTGTCAGAGTGTGTCAGAGAGTGTCAGAGAGTGTCAGAGAGAGACAGAGTGTGTCAGAGAGTGAAAGAGAGTGTCTGAGAATGTCAGAGAGTGTCTGAGAGTGTCAGAGAGTGTCAGAGAGTTTCTGAGAGTGTCAGAGAGTTTCTGAGAATGTCAGAGTGTGTCAGAGAGTGTCAGAGAGTGACAGAGTCTGTCAGAGAGTGTCTGAGAGTGTCAGAGAGTGACAGAGAGTGTCAGAGATTGTCAGAGAGTGTCAGAGAGTTTCTGAGAGTGTCAGAGCGTGTCATAGAGTGTCAGAGAGAGACAGAGTGTGTCAGAGAGTAACAGAGAGTGTCTGAGAGTGTCAGAGAGTGTCAGAGAGTGTCAGAGTGTGTCAGAGAGTGCCAGAGAGTGTCAGAGAGAGACAGAGTGTGTCAGAGCGTGTCAGTGAATGTCAGGGAGTGACAGAGTGTGTCAGAGAGTGTCAGAGAGTTTCAGAGATTGTCAGAGGGTTTCTGAGAGTGTCTGAGAGTGTCAGAGAGTGACAGAGAGTGTCAGAGAGTGTCAGAGAGAGTCAGAGAGTGTCAGAGAGTTTCTGAGAGTTTCTGAGAGTGTCAGAGAGTGACAGAGAGTGTCAGAGATTGTCAGAGAGTGTCAGAGAGTTTCTGAGAGTGTCAGAGCGTGTCAGAGTGTGTCAGAGAGTGACAGAGTGTGTCAGAGAGTGACAGAGAGTGTCTGCGAGTGTCAGAGAGTGTCAGAGAGTGTCAGACGGTTTCTGAGAGAGTCAGAGAGTGACAGAGAGTGACAGAGAGTGTCAGAGAGTTTCAGAGAGTATCAGAGTGTGTCGGAGAGTGTCAGAGAGTGACAGAATGTGTCAGAGAGTGACAGAGAGTGTCTGAAGGTGTCAGAGAGTGTCAGAGAGTTTCTGAGAGTGTCTGAGATTATCAGAGAGTGTGAGAGAGTGTCAGAGAGTTTCTGAGAGTGTCTGAGAGTGTCAGAGACTGTCAGAGAAGGTCAGAGAGTTTCAGATGAGTCTGAGAGTGTCTGAGAATGTCAGAGAGTGTCAAAGACATTCTGAGAGTGTCAGAGTGTGTCTGAGAGTGTCAGATAGTGACAGAGTGTGTCTGAGAGTGTCAGAGAGAGTCAGAGAATGTCAGAGTGTGTCAGAGAGTGTCTGAGCGTGTCAGAGACTGTCAGAGAGTGTCAGAGAATGTCAGAGAGTATCAGAGACTTTCTGAGAGTGTCTGAGAGTGTCAGAGAGTGACAGAGAGCGACAGAGAGTGACAGAGAGTGTCAGAGAGTGTCAGAGAGTTTCAGAGAGTGTCAGAGTGTGTCAGAGAGTGTCAGAGAGTGTCAGAGAGAGACAGAGTGTGTCAGAGAGTGAAAGAGAGTGTCTGAGAATGTCAGAGAGTGTCTCAGAGTGTCAGAGAGTGTCAGAGAGTTTCTGAGAGTGTCAGAGAGTTTCTGAGAATGTCAGAGTGTGTCAGAGAGTGTCAGAGAGTGACAGAGTCTGTCAGAGAGTGTCTGAGAGTGTCAGATAGTTTCTGAGAGTGTCTGAGAGTGTCTGCGATTGTCAGAGTGTGTCAGAGAGTGTCAGAGAGAGACAGAGTGCGTCAAAGAGTGTCAGAGAGTGTCAGAGAGTGACAGAGAGTATCTGAGAGTGTCAGTGAGTTTCTGAGAGAGTCAGAGAGTGACAGAGTGTGTCAGAGAGTGTCTGAGAGTGTCAGAGAGTGTCAGACAGTGACAGAGAGTGTCAGAGAGATTCTGAGAGTGTCAGAGTCTGTCAGAGGGTGTCAGAGAGTGACAGAGTGTTTCTGAGAGTGTCAGAGAGTGTCAGAGATTTTCAGAGAGTTTCTGAGAGTTTCTGAGATTGTCAGAGAGTTTCTGAGAGTGTCAGAGCGTGTCAGAGTGTGTCAGAGAGTGACAGAGTGTGTCAGAGAGTGACAGAGAGTGTCAGAGAGTGTCAGAGAGTGTCAGACGGTTTCTGAGAGAGTCAGAGAGTGACAGAGAGTGTCAGAGAGTGTCAGAGAGTGTCAAAGACATTCTGAGAGTGTCAGAGTGTGTCTGAGAGTGTCAGATAGTGACAGAGTGTGTCTGAGAGTGTCAGAGAGAGTCAGAGAATGTCAGAGTGTGTCAGAGAGTGTCTGAGCGTGTCAGAGACTGTCAGAGAGTGTCAGAGAATGTCAGAGAGTATCAGAGACTTTCTGAGAGTGTCTGAGAGTGTCAGAGAGTGACAGAGAGCGACAGAGAGTGACAGAGAGTGTCAGAGAGTGTCAGAGAGTTTCAGAGAGTGTCAGAGTGTGTCAGAGAGTGTCAGAGAGTGTCAGAGAGAGACAGAGTGTGTCAGAGAGTGAAAGAGAGTGTCTGAGAATGTCAGAGAGTGTCTGAGAGTGTCAGAGAGTGTCAGAGAGTTTCTGAGAGTGTCAGAGAGTTTCTGAGAATGTCAGAGTGTGTCAGAGAGTGTCAGAGAGTGACAGGGTCTGTCAGAGAGTGTCTGAGAGTGTCAGATAGTTTCTGAGAGTGTCTGAGAGTGTCTGCGATTGTCAGAGTGTGTCAGAGAGTGTCAGAGAGAGACAGAGTGCGTCAGAGAGTGTCAGAGAGTGTCAGAGAGTTTCTGAGAGTGTCTGAGAGTGTCAGAGAGTGACAGAGAGTGTCAGAGATTGTCAGAGAGTGTCAGAGAGTTTCTGAGAGTGTCAGAGCGTGTCATAGAGTGTCAGAGAGAGACAGAGTGTGTCAGAGAGTAACAGAGAGTGTCTGAGAGTGTCAGAGAGTGTCAGAGAGCGTCAGAGTGTGTCAGAGAGTGTCAGAGAGTGTCAGAGAGAGTCAGAAAGATTCTGAGAGTGTCAGAGTGTGTCAGAAAATGTCAGGGAGTGACAGAGAGTGTCAGAGAGTGTCAGAGAGTTTCAGAGAGTGTCAGAGGGTTTCTGAGAGTGTCTGAGAGTGTCAGAGAGTGACAGAGAGTGTCAGAGAGTGTCAGAGAGAGTCAGAGAGTTTCAGAGAGTGTCAGAGTGTGTCAGAGAGTATCAGAGAGTGTCAGAGAGAGACAGAGTGTGTCAGAGAGTGAAAGAGAGTGTCTGAGAATGTCAGAGAGTGTCTGAGTGTGTCAGAGAGTGTCAGAGAGTTTCTGAGAGTGTCAGAGAGTTTCTGAGAATGTCAGAGTGTGTCAGAGAGTGTCAGAGAGTGACAGAGTCTGTCAGAGAGTGTCTGAGAGTGTCAGAGAGTTTCTGAGAGTGTCTGAGTGTGTCTGCGATTGTCAGAGTGTGTCAGAGAGTGTCAGAGAGAGACAGAGTGCGTCAGAGAGTGTCAGAGAGTGTCAGAGAGTTTCAGAGAGTGTCTGACAGTGTCAGAGAGTGACAGAGAGTGTCAGAGATTGTCAGAGAGTGTCAGAGAGTTTCTGAGAGTGTCAGAGCGTGTCATAGAGTGTCAGAGAGAGACAGAGTGTGTCAGAGAGTAACAGAGAGTGTCTGAGAGTGTCAGAGAGTGTCAGAGAGTGTCAGAGTGTGTCAGAGAGTGCCAGAGAGTGTCAGAGAGAGTCAGAAAGATTCTGAGAGTGTCAGAGCGTGTCAGAGAATGTCAGGGAGTGACAGAGTGTGTCAGAGAGTGTCAGAGAGTTTCAGAGATTGTCAGAGGGTTTCTGAGAGTGTCTGAGAGTGTCAGAGAGTGACAGAGAGTGTCAGAGAGTGTCAGAGAGAGTCAGAGAGTGTCAGAGAGTTTCTGAGAGTTTCTGAGAGTGTCAGAGAGTGACAGAGAGTGTCAGAGATTGTCAGAGAGTGTCAGAGAGTTTCTGAGAGTGTCAGAGCGTGTCAGAGTGTGTCAGAGAGTGACAGAGTGTGTCAGAGAGTGACAGAGAGTGTCTGCGAGTGTCAGAGAGTGTCAGAGAGTGTCAGACGGTTTCTGAGAGAGTCAGAGAGTGACAGAGAGTGACAGAGAGTGTCAGAGAGTTTCAGAGAGTATCAGAGTGTGTCGGAGAGTGTCAGAGAGTGACAGAATGTGTCAGAGAGTGACAGAGAGTGTCTGAAGGTGTCAGAGAGTGTCAGAGAGTTTCTGAGAGTGTCTGAGATTATCAGAGAGTGTGAGAGAGTGTCAGAGAGTTTCTGAGAGTGTCTGAGAGTGTCAGAGAGTGTCAGAGAGAGACAGAGTGCGTCAAAGAGTGTCAGAGAGTGTCGGAGAGTGACAGAGAGTATCTGAGAGTGTCAGAGAGTGACAGAGAGCGACAGAGAGTGACAGAGAGTGTCAGAGAGTTTCAGAGAGTGTCAGAGTGTGTCAGAGAGTGTCAGAGAGTGTCAGAGAGAGACAGAGTGTGTCAGAGAGTGAAAGAGAGTGTCTGAGAATGTCAGAGAGTGTCTCAGAGTGTCAGAGAGTGTCAGAGAGTTTCTGAGAGTGTCAGAGAGTTTCTGAGAATGTCAGAGTGTGTCAGAGAGTGTCAGAGAGTGACAGAGTCTGTCAGAGAGTGTCTGAGAGTGTCAGATAGTTTCTGAGAGTGTCTGAGAGTGTCTGCGATTGTCAGAGTGTGTCAGAGAGAGACAGAGTGCGTCAGAGAGTGTCAGAGAGTGTCAGAGAGTTTCTGAGAGTGTCTGAGAGTGTCAGAGAGTGACAGAGAGTGTCAGAGATTGTCAGAGAGTGTCAGAGAGTTTGTGAGAGTGTCAGAGCGTGTCATAGAGTGTCAGAGAGAGACAGTGTGTCAGAGAGTAACAGAGAGTGTCTGAGAGTGTCAGAGAGTGTCAGAGAGCGTCAGAGTGTGTCAGAGAGTGTCAGAGAGTGTCAGAGAGAGTCAGAAAGATTCTGAGAGTGTCAGAGTGTGTCAGAGAATGTCAGGGAGTGACAGTGTGTGTCAGAGAGTTTCAGAGAGTGTCAGAGGGTTTCTGAGAGTGTCTGAGAGTGTCAGAGAGTGACAGAGAGTGTCAGAGAGTGTCAGAGAGAGTCAGAGAGTGTCAGAGAGTGTCAGAGAGTGTCAGAGAGTTTCAGAGAGTGTCAGAGTGTGTCAGAGAGTGTCAGAGAGTGTCAGAGAGAGACAGAGTGTGTCAGAGAGTGAAAGAGAGTGTCTGAGAATGTCAGAAAGTGTCTGAGAGTGTCAGAGAGTGTCAGAGAGTTTCTGAGAGTGTCAGAGAGTTTCTGAGAATGTCAGAGTGTGTCAGAGAGTGTCAGAGAGTGACAGAGTCTGTCAGAGAGTGTCTGAGAGTGTCAGAGAGTTTCTGAGAGTGTCTGAGAGTGTCTGCGATTGTCAGAGTGTGTCAGAGAGTGTCAGAGAGTGACAGAGTGCGTCAGAGAGTGTCAGAGAGTTTCTGAGAGTGTCTGAGAGTGTCAGAGAGTGACAGAGAGTGTCAGAGATTGTCAGAGAGTGTCAGAGAGCTTCTGAGAGTGTCAGAGCGTGTCATAGAGTGTCAAAGAGAGACAGAGTGTGTCAGAGAGTAACAGAGAGTGTCTGAGAGTGTCAGAGAGTGTCAGAGAGCGTCAGAGTGTGTCAGAGAGTGTCAGAGAGAGTCAGAAAGATTCTGAGAGTGTCAGAGTGTGTCAGAGAATGCCAGGGAGTGACAGAGTGTGTCAGAGAGTGTCAGAGAGTTTCAGAGAGTGTCAGAGGGTTTCTGAGAGTGTCTGAGAGTGTCAGAGAGTGACAGAGAGTGTCAGAGAGTGTCAGAGAGAGTCAGAGAGTGACAGAGCGTGTCAGAGAGTGTCAGAGAGTGACAGAGTGTGTCAGAGAGTGTCTGAGAGTGTCAGAGAGTGTCAGAGAGTGAAAGAGAGTGTCACAGAGTGTCAGAGAGTTTCAGAGAGTGTCAGAGTGTGTCAGAGAGTGTCAGAGAGTGACAGAATGTGTCAGAGAGTGACAGAGAGTGTCTGAGAGTGTCAGAGAGTGTCAGAGAGCGTCAGAGAGTTTCTCAGGGTGTCTGAGGTTATCAGAGAGTGTCAGAGAGTGTCTGAGAGTGTCTGAGAGTGTCAGAGAGTGTCAGAGCGTGACAGAGAGCGTCAGAGAGTGTCAGAGAGTTTCAGAGAGTTTCAGAGAGTGTCAGATTGTGTCAGAGTGTGTCAGAGAGTTTCAGAGAGTGTCAGAGTGTGACAGAGTGTGTCAGAGAGTGACAGAGAGATTCTGAGAGTGTCAGAGAGTGTCCGAGAGTGTCAGAGAGTGACAGAGAGTGTCAGAGAGTGACAGAGAGTATCTGAGAGTGTCAGAGAGTGTCAGCGAGTTTCTGAGAGTGTCAGAGAGTGACAGAGTGTGTCAGAGAGTGTCTGAGAGTGTCAGAGAGTGTCAGACAGTGACAGAGAGTGTCAGAGAGATTCTGAGAGTGTCAGAGTGTGTCAGATTGTGTCAGAGAGTGACAGAGTGTTTCTGAGAGTGTCAGAGAGTGTCAGAGAGTGTCAGAGAGTTTCTGAGAGTTTCTGAGAGTGTCAGAGAGTGACAGAGAGTGTCAGAGAGTGTCAGAGATTGTCAGAGAGTGTCAGAGAGTTTCTGAGAGTGTCAGAGCGTGTCAGAGTGTGTCAGAGAGTGACAGAGTGTGTCAGAGAGTGACAGAGAGTGTCTGAGAGTGTCAGAGAGTTTCAGAGAGTTTCAGAGAGTGTCAGACGGTTTCTGAGAGAGTCAGAGTGACAGAGAGTGTCAGAGAGTGTCAGAGAGTGACAGAGTTTGTCAGAGAGTTTCTGAGAGTGTCAGAGAGTGTCAGAGAGTGACAGAGAGTGTCAGAGAGTTTCCGAGATTGTTCGAGTGTGTCAGAGAGTGTCAGAGAGTGACAGAATGTGTCAGAGAGTGACAGAGAGTGTCTGAAGGTGTCAGAGAGTGTCAGAGACTGTCAGAGAATGTCAGAGAGTTTCAGATGAGTCTGAGAGTGTCTGAGAGTGTCAGAGAGTGTCCGAGAGTGTCAGAGAGTTTCTGAGAGTTTATCTGAGTCTCAGAGCGGTTCTGAGAGTGTCTGAGTGTGTCAGAGTGTCACAGAGTGTCAGAGCGTGTCTGAACATGTCAGAGACTGTCAGAGAGTGTCAGAGAATGTCAGAGAGTATCAGAGAGTTTCTGAGAGTGTCAGAGAGAGACAGAGCGTGTCAGAGAGTGAAAGAGAGTGTCTGAGAGTGTCAGAGAGTTTCTGAGAGTGTCAGAGAGTTTCTGAGAATGTCAGAGTGTGTCAGAGAGTGTCAGAGAGTGACAGAGTATGTCAGAGAGTGACAGAGAGTGTCTGAGAGTGCCAGAGAGTGTCAGAGAGCGTCAGAGTGTGTCAGAGAGTGTCAGAGAGTGTCAGAGAGTGTCAGAGAGTTTCTGAGAGTGTCAGAGTGTGTCAGAGAATGTCAGGGAGTGACAGAGTGCGTCAGAGAGTGTCAGTGAGTGTCAGAGGGTTTCTGAGAGTGTCTGAGAGTGTCAGAGAGTGACAGAGAGTGTCAGAGAGTGTCAGAGGGTTTCTGAGAGTGTCAGAGAGTGACAGAGTGTGCCAGAGAGTGTCTGAGAGTGTCAGAGAGTGTCAGAGAGTGAAAGAGAGTGTCACAGAGTGTCAGAGAGTTTCAGAGAGTGTCAGAGTGTGTCAGAGAGTGTCAGAGAGTGACAGAATGTGTCAGAGAGTGACAGAGAGTGTCAGAGAGTGTCAGAGAGTTTCTCACAGTGTCTGAGGTTATCAGAGAGTGTCAGAGAGTGTTTGAGAGTGTCTGAGATTGTCAGAGAGTGTCAGTGCGTGACAGAGAGTGTCAGAGAGTGTCAGAGAGTTTCAGAGAGTGTCAGAGTGTGTCAGAGAGTGTCAGAGAGTGTCAGAGTGTGACAAGGTGTGTCAGAGAGTGACAGAGAGATTCTGAGAGTGTCAGAGAGTGTCCGAGAGTGTCAGAGAGTGACAGAGAGTGTCAGAGAGTGACAGAGTGTGTCAGATTGTGTCAGAGAGTGACAGAGTGTTTCTGAGAGTGTCAGAGAGTGTCAGAGAGTTTCTGAGAGTTTTTGAGAGTGTCAGAGAGTGACAGAGAGTGTCAGAGATTGTCAGAGAGTGTCAGAGAGTTTCTGAGAGTGTCAGAGCGTGTCAGAGTGTTTCAGAGAGTGACAGAGTGTGTCAGAGAGTGACAGAGAGTGTCTGAGAGTGTCAGAGAGTTTCAGAGAGTGTCAGAGAGTGTCAAACGGTTTCTGAGAGAGTCAGAGTGACAGATAGTGTCAGAGAGTGTCAGAGAGTGACAGAGTTTGTCAGAGAGTTTCTGAGAGTGTCAGAGAGTGTCAGAGAGTGACAGAGAGTGTCAGAGAGTTTCCGAGAGTGTTCGAGTGTGTCAGAGAGTGTCAGAGAGTGACAGAATGTGTCAGAGAGTGACAGAGAGTGTCTGAAGGTGTCAGAGAGTTTCAGAGAGTGTCAGAGAGTTTCTGAGAGTGTCTGAGAGTGTCAGAGACTGTCAGAGAATGTCAGAGAGTTTCAGATGAGTCTGAGAGTGTCTGAGAGTGTCAGAGAGTGTCCGAGAGTGTCAGAGAGTGTCTGAGAGTTTATGTGAGTCTCAGAGCGGTTCTGAGAGTGTCTGAGTGTGTCAGAGTGTCACAGAGTGTCAGAGAGTGTCTGAACGTGTCAGAGACTGTCAGAGAGTGTCAGAGAATGTCAGAGAGTATCAGAGAGTTTCTGAGAGTGTCAGAGAGTGTCAGAGCGTGACAGAGAGTGACAGAGAGTGACAGAGAGTGTCAGAGAGTGTCAGAGAGTTTCAGAGTTTGTCAGAGTGTGTCAGAGAGTGTCAGAGAGTGTCAGAGAGAGACAGAGTGTGTCAGAGAGTGAAAGAGAGTGTCTGAGTGTGTCAGAGAGTTTCTGAGAGTGTCAGAGAGTTTCTGAGAATGTCAGAGTGTGTCAGAGAGTGTCAGAGAGTGACAGAGTATGTCAGAGAGTGACAGAGAGTGTCTGAGAGTGCCAGAGAGTGTCAGAGAGCGTCAGAGTGTGTCAGAGAGTGTCAGAGAGTGTCAGAGAGTTTCTGAGAGTGTCAGAGTGTGTCAGAGAATGTCAGGGAGTGACAGAGTGCGTCAGAGAGTGTCAGAGAGTGTCAGAGGGTTTCTGAGAGTGTCTGAGAGTGTCAGAGAGTGACAGAGAGTGTCAGAGAGTTTCTGAGAGTGTCAGAGTGTGTCAGAGAATGTCAGGGAGTGACAGAGAGTGTCAGAGAGTGTCAGAGAGAGTCAGACAGTGACAGAGCGTGTCAGAGAGTGTTTGAGAGTGTCTGAGATTGTCAGAGAGTGTCAGTGCGTGACAGAGAGTGTCAGAGAGTGTCAGAGAGTTTCAGAGAGTGTCAGAGTGTGTCAGAGAGTGTCAGAGAGTGTCAGAGTGTGACAAGGAGTGTCAGAGAGTGACAGAGAGATTCTGAGAGTGTCAGAGAGTGTCCGAGAGTGTCAGAGAGTGACAGAGAGTGTCAGAGAGTGACAGAGTGTGTCAGATTGTGTCAGAGAGTGACAGAGTGTTTCTGAGAGTGTCAGAGAGTGTCAGAGAGTTTCTGAGAGTTTTTGAGAGTGTCAGAGAGTGACAGAGAGTGTCAGAGATTGTCAGAGAGTGTCAGAGAGTTTCTGAGAGTGTCAGAGCGTGTCAGAGTGTGTCAGAGAGTGACAGAGTGTGTCAGAGAGTGACAGAGAGTGTCTGAGAGTGTCAGAGAGTTTCAGAGAGTGTCAGAGAGTGTCAAACGGTTTCTGAGAGAGTCAGAGTGACAGAGAGTGTCAGAGAGTGTCAGAGAGTGACAGAGTTTGTCAGAGAGTTTCTGAGAGTGTCAGAGAGTGTCAGAGAGTGACAGAGAGTGTCAGAGAGTTTCCGAGAGTGTTCGAGTGTGTCAGAGAGTGTCAGAGAGTGACAGAATGTGTCAGAGAGTGACAGAGAGTGTCTGAAGGTGTCAGAGAGTGTCAGAGAGTGTCAGAGAGTTTCTGAGAGTGTCTGAGAGTGTCAGAGACTGTCAGAGAATGTCAGAGAGTTTCAGATGAGTCTGAGAGTGTCTGAGAGTGTCAGAGAGTGTCCGAGAGTGTCAGAGAGTTTCTGAGAGTTTATGTGAGTCTCAGAGCGGTTCTGAGAGTGTCTGAGTGTGTCAGAGTGTCACAGAGTGTCAGAGAGTGTCTGAACGTGTCAGAGACTGTCAGAGAGTGTCAGAGAATGTCAGAGAGTATCAGAGAGTTTCTGAGAGTGTCAGAGAGTGTCAGAGCGTGACAGAGAGTGACAGAGAGTGACAGAGAGTGTCAGAGAGTGTCAGAGAGTTTCAGAGTTTGTCAGAGTGTGTCAGAGAGTGTCAGAGAGTGTCAGAGAGAGACAGAGTGTGTCAGAGAGTGAAAGAGAGTGTCTGAGTGTGTCAGAGAGTTTCTGAGAGTGTCAGAGAGTTTCTGAGAATGTCAGAGTGTGTCAGAGAGTGTCAGAGAGTGACAGAGTATGTCAGAGAGTGACAGAGAGTGTCTGAGAGTGCCAGAGAGTGTCAGAGAGCGTCAGAGTGTGTCAGAGAGTGTCAGAGAGTGTCAGAGAGTTTCTGAGAGTGTCAGAGTGTGTCAGAGAATGTCAGGGAGTGACAGAGTGCGTCAGAGAGTGTCAGAGAGTGTCAGAGGGTTTCTGAGAGTGTCTGAGAGTGTCAGAGAGTGACAGAGAGTGTCAGAGAGTTTCTGAGAGTGTCAGAGTGTGTCAGAGAATGTCAGGGAGTGACAGAGAGTGTCAGAGAGTGTCAGAGAGAGTCAGACAGTGACAGAGCGTGTCAGAGAGTGTCAGAGAATGACAGAGTGTGTCAGAGAGTGTCTGAGAGTGTCAGAGAGTGTCAGAGAGTGAAAGAGAGTTTCACAGAGTGTCAGAGAGTTTCAGAGAGTGTCAGAGTGTGTCAGAGAGTGTCAGAGAGTGACAGAATGTGTCAGAGAGTGACAGAGAGTGTCAGAGAGTGTCAGAGAGTTTCTCAGAGTGTCTGAGGTTATCAGAGAGTGTCAGAGAGTGT
Source organism: Heterodontus francisci (assembly GCF_036365525.1). NCBI lineage: Eukaryota > Metazoa > Chordata > Chondrichthyes > Heterodontiformes > Heterodontidae > Heterodontus > Heterodontus francisci. The sequence goes on from NC_090371.1 coordinate 236,748,531, forward strand.
TTGAGAGTGTCTGAGATTGTCAGAGAGTGTCAGTGCGTGACAGAGAGTGTCAGAGAGTGTCAGAGAGTGTCAGAGAGTTTCAGAGAGTGTCAGAGTGTGTCAGAGAGTGTCAGAGAGTGTCAGAGTGTGACAAGGTGTGTCAGAGAGTGACAGAGAGATTCTGAGAGTGTCAGAGAGTGTCAGAGAGTGTCAGAGAGTGACAGAGTGTGTCAGAGAGTGAAAGAGAGTGTCTGAGAGTGTCAGAGAGTTTCTGAGAGTGTCAGAGAGTTTCTGAGAATGTCAGAGTGTGTCAGAGAGTGTCAGAGAGTGACAGAGTATGTCAGAGAGTGACAGAGAGTGTCTGAGAGTGCCAGAGAGTGTCAGAGAGCGTCAGAGTGTGTCAGAGAGTGTCAGAGAGTGTCAGAGAGTGTCAGAGAGTTTCTGAGAGTGTCAGAGTGTGTCAGAGAATGTCAGGGAGTGACAGAGTGCGTCAGAGAGTGTCAGAGAGTGTCAGAGGGTTTCTGAGAGAGTCTGAGAGTGTCAGAGAGTGACAGAGAGTGTCAGAGACTGTCAGAGAATGTCAGAGAGTTTCAGATGAGTCTGAGAGTGTCTGAGAGTGTCAGAAAGTGTCCGAGAGTGTCAGAGAGTTTCTGAGAGTTTATGTGAGTCTCAGAGCGGTTCTGAGAGTGTCTGAGTGTGTCAGAGTGTCACAGAGTGTCAGAGAGTGTCTGAACGTGTCAGAGACTGTCAGAGAGTGTCAGAGAATGTCAGAGAGTATCAGAGAGTTTCTGAGAGTGTCAGAGAGTGTCAGAGCGTGACAGAGAGTGACAGAGAGTGACAGAGAGTGTCAGAGAGTGTCAGAGAGTTTCAGAGATTGTCAGAGTGTGTCAGAGAGTGTCAGAGAGTGTCAGAGAGAGACAGAGTGTGTCAGAGAGTGAAAGAGAGTGTCTGAGAGTGTCAGAGAGTTTCTGAGAGTGTCAGAGAGTTTCTGAGAATGTCAGAGTGTGTCAGAGAGTGTCAGAGAGTGACAGAGTATGTCAGAGAGTGACAGAGAGTGTCTGAGAGTGCCAGAGAGTGTCAGAGAGCGTCAGAGTGTGTCAGAGAGTGTCAGAGAGTGTCAGAGAGTTTCTGAGAGTGTCAGAGTGTGTCAGAGAATGTCAGGGAGTGACAGAGTGCGTCAGAGAGTGTCAGAGAGTGTCAGAGGGTTTCTGAGAGTGTCTGAGAGTGTCAGAGAGTGACAGAGAGTGTCAGAGAGTTTCTGAGAGTGTCAGAGTGTGTCAGAGAATGTCAGGGAGTGACAGAGAGTGTCAGAGAGTGTCAGAGAGAGTCAGACAGTGACAGAGCGAGTCAGAGAGTGTCAGAGAGTGACAGAGTGTGTCAGAGAGTGTCTGAGAGTGTCAGAGAGTGTCAGAGAGTGAAAGAGAGTTTCACAGAGTGTCAGAGAGTTTCAGAGAGTGTCAGAGTGTGTCAGAGAGTGTCAGAGAGTGACAGAATGTGTCAGAGAGTGACAGAGAGTGTCAGAGAGTGTCAGAGAGTTTCTCAGAGTGTCTGAGGTTATCAGAGAGTGTCAGAGAGTGTTTGAGAGTGTCTGAGATTGTCAGAGAGTTTCAGTGCGTGACAGAGAGTGTCAGAGAGTGTCAGAGAGTTTCAGAGAGTGTCAGAGTGTGTCAGAGAGTGTCAGAGAGTGTCAGAGTGTGACAAGGTGTGTCAGAGAGTGACAGAGAGATTCTGAGAGTGTCAGAGAGTGTCCGAGAGTGTCAGAGAGTGACAGAGTGTGTCAGAGAGTGAAAGAGAGTGTCTGAGAGTGTCAGAGAGTTTCTGAGAGTGTCAGAGAGTTTCTGAGAATGTCAGAGTGTGTCAGAGAGTGTCAGAGAGTGACAGAGTATGTCAGAGAGTGACAGAGAGTGTCTGAGAGTGCCAGAGAGTGTCAGAGAGCGTCAGAGTGTGTCAGAGAGTGTCAGAGAGTGTCAGAGAGTGTCAGAGAGTTTCTGAGAGTGTCAGAGTGTGTCAGAGAATGTCAGGGAGTGACAGAGTGCGTCAGAGAGTGTCAGAGAGTGTCAGAGGGTTTCTGAGAGTGTCTGAGAGTGTCAGAGAGTGACAGAGAGTATCAGAGAGTGTCAGAGAGAGTCAGACAGTGACAGAGCGTGTCAGAGAGTGACAGAGTGTGTCAGAGAGTGTCTGAGAGTGTCAGAGAGTGTCAGAGAGTGAAAGAGAGTGTCACAGAGTGTCAGAGAGTTTCAGAGAGTGTCAGAGTGTGTCAGAGAGTGTCAGAGAGTGACAGAATGTGTCAGAGAGTGACAGAGAGTGTCAGAGAGTGTCAGAGAGTTTCTCAGAGTGTCTGAGGTTATCAGAGAGTGTCAGAGAGTGTTTGAGAGTGTCTGAGATTGTCAGAGAGTGTCAGTGCGTGACAGAGAGTGTCAGAGAGTGTCAGAGAGTTTCAGAGAGTGTCAGAGTGTGTCAGAGAGTGTCAGAGAGTGTCAGAGTGTGACAAGGTGTGTCAGAGAGTGACAGAGAGATTCTGAGAGTGTCAGAGAGTGTCCGAGAGTGTCAGAGAGTGACAGAGAGTGTCAGAGAGTGACAGAGTGTGTCAGATTGTGTCAGAGAGTGACAGAGTGTTTCTGAGAGTGTCAGAGAGTGTCAGAGAGTGTCAGAGAGTTTCTGAGAGTTTCTGAGAGTGTCAGAGAGTGACAGAGAGTGTCAGAGATTGTCAGAGAGTGTCAGAGAGTTTCTGAGAGTGTCAGAGCGTGTCAGAGTGTGTCAGAGAGTGACAGAGTGTGTCAGAGAGTGACAGAGAGTGTCTGAGAGTGTCAGAGAGTTTCAGAGAGTGTCAGAGAGTGTCAAACGGTTTCTGAGAGAGTCAGAGTGACAGAGAGTGTCAGAGAGTGTCAGAGAGTGACAGAGTTTGTCAGAGAGTTTCTGAGAGTGTCAGAGAGTGTCAGAGAGTGACAGAGAGTGTCAGAGAGTTTCCGAGAGTGTTCGAGTGTGTCAGAGAGTGTCAGAGAGTGACAGAATGTGTCAGAGAGTGACAGAGAGTGTCTGAAGGTGTCAGAGAGTGTCAGAGAGTGTCAGAGAGTTTCTGAGAGTGTCTGAGAGTGTCAGAGACTGTCAGAGAATGTCAGAGAGTTTCAGATGAGTCTGAGAGTGTCTGAGAGTGTCAGAGAGTGTCCGAGAGTGTCAGAGAGTTTCTGAGAGTTTATGTGAGTCTCAGAGCGGTTCTGAGAGTGTCTGAGTGTGTCAGAGTGTCACAGAGTGTCAGAGAGTGTCTGAACGTGTCAGAGACTGTCAGAGAGTGTCAGAGAATGTCAGAGAGTATCAGAGAGTTTCTGAGAGTGTCAGAGAGTGTCAGAGCGTGACAGAGAGTGACAGAGAGTGACAGAGAGTGTCAGAGAGTGTCAGAGAGTTTCAGAGATTGTCAGAGTGTGTCAGAGAGTGTCAGAGAGTGTCAGAGAGAGACAGAGTGTGTCAGAGAGTGAAAGAGAGTGTCTGAGAGTGTCAGAGAGTTTCTGAGAGTGTCAGAGAGTTTCTGAGAATGTCAGAGTGTGTCAGAGAGTGTCAGAGAGTGACAGAGTATGTCAGAGAGTGACAGAGAGTGTCTGAGAGTGCCAGAGAGTGTCAGAGAGCGTCAGAGTGTGTCAGAGAGTGTCAGAGAGTGTCAGAGAGTTTCTGAGAGTGTCAGAGTGTGTCAGAGAATGTCAGGGAGTGACAGAGTGCGTCAGAGAGTGTCAGAGAGTGTCAGAGGGTTTCTGAGAGTGTCTGAGAGTGTCAGAGAGTGACAGAGAGTGTCAGAGAGTTTCTGAGAGTGTCAGAGTGTGTCAGAGAATGTCAGGGAGTGACAGAGAGTGTCAGAGAGTGTCAGAGAGAGTCAGACAGTGACAGAGCGTGTCAGAGAGTGTCAGAGAGTGACAGAGTGTGTCAGAGAGTGTCTGAGAGTGTCAGAGAGTGTCAGAGAGTGAAAGAGAGTTTCACAGAGTGTCAGAGAGTTTCAGAGAGTGTCAGAGTGTGTCAGAGAGTGTCAGAGAGTGACAGAATGTGTCAGAGAGAGACAGAGAGTGTCAGAGAGTGTCAGAGAGTTTCTCAGAGTGTCTGAGGTTATCAGAGAGTGTCAGAGAGTGTTTGAGAGTGTCTGAGATTGTCAGAGGTTTTCTGAGAGTGTCTGAGAGTGTCAGAGAGTGACAGAGAGTGTCAGAGAGTGTCAGAGAGTGTCAGAGAGTGACAGTGTGTCAGAGAGTGTCTGAGAGTGTCAGAGTGTGTCAGAGAGTGAAAGAGAGTGTCAGAGAGTGTCAGAGAGTGTCAGAGAGTGTCAGAGTGTGTCAGAGAGTGTCAGAGAGTGACAGAATGTGTCAGAGAGTGACAGAGAGTGTCTGAGAGTGTCAGAGAGTGTCCGAGAGTGTTTGAGAGTCTCTGAGATTGTCTGAGAGTGTCAGAGCGTGACAGAGAGTGTCAGAGAGTTTCAGAGAGTGTCAGAGTGTGTCAGAGAGTGTCAGAGAGTGTTAGAGTGTGACAAGGTGTGTCAGAGAGTGACAGAGAGATTCTGAGAGTGTCAGAGAGTGTCCGAGAGTGTCAGAGAGTGACAGAGAGTGTCAGAGAGTGACAGAGTGTGTCAGAGAGTGACAGAGAGTATCTGAGAGTGTCAGAGAGTGTCAGCGAGTTTCTGAGAGTGTCAGAGAGTGACAGAGTGTGTCAGAGAGTGTCTGAGAGTGTCAGAGAGTGTCAGACAGTGACAGAGAGTGTCAGAGAGATTCTGAGAGTGTCAGAGTGTGTCAGAGGGTGTCAGAGAGTGACAGAGTGTTTCTGAGAGTGTCAGAGAGTGTCAGAGAGTTTCAGAGAGTTTCTGAGAGTTTCTGAGATTGTCAGAGAGTGTCAGAGAGTTTCTGAGAGTGTCAGAGCGTGTCAGAGTGTGTCAGAGAGTGACAGAGTGTGTCAGAGAGTGACAGAGAGTGTCAGAGAGTGTCAGAGAGTGTCAGACGGTTTCTGAGAGAGTCAGAGAGTGACAGAGAGTGTCAGAGAGTGTCAGAGAGTGACAGAGTTTGTCAGAGAGTTTCTGAGACTGTCAGAGAGTGTCAGAGAGTGATAGAGAGTGTCAGAGAGTTTCAGAGAGTGTCTGAGAGTGCCAGAGATTGTCAGAGAGTGTCAGAGGGTTTCTGAGAGTGTCTGAGAGTGTCAGAGAGTGACAGAGAGTGTCAGAGAGTGTCAGAGAGAGTCAGACAGTGACAGAGCATGTCAGAGAGTGTCAGAGAGTGATAGAGAGTGTCAGAGAGTTTCAGAGAGTGTCTGAGAGTGCCAGAGAGTGTCAGAGAGTGTCAGAGGGTTTCGGAGAGTGTCTGAGAGTGTCAGAGAGTGACAGAGAGTGTCAGAGAGTGTCAGAGAGTGACAGAGTGTGTCAGAGAGTGTCTGAGAGTGTCAGAGTGTGTCAGAGAGTGAAAGAGAGTGTCACAGAGTGTCAGAGAGTTTCAGAGAGTGTCAGAGTGTGTCAGAGAGTGTCAGAGAGTGACAGAATGTGTCAGAGAGTGACAGAGAGTGTCTGAGAGTGTCAGAGAGTTTCTCAGAGTGTCTGAGGTTATCAGAGAGTGTCAGAGAGTGTTTGAGAGTGTCTGAAATTGTCAGAGAGTGTCAGAGCGCGACAGAGAGTGTCAGAGAGTGTCAGAGTGTGACAAGGTGTGTCAGAGAGTGACAGAGAGATTCTGAGAGTGTCAGAGAGTGTCCGAGAGTGTCAGAGAGTGACAGAGAGTGTCAGAGAGTGACAGAGTGTGTCAGAGAGTGACAGAGAGTATCTGAGAGTGTCAGAGAGTGTCAGCGAGTTTCTGAGAGTGTCAGAGAGTGACAGAGTGTGTCAGAGAGTGTCTGAGAGTGTCAGAGAGTGTCAGACAGTGACAGAGAGTGTCAGAGAGATTCTGAGAGTGTCAGAGTATGTCAGAGGGTGTCAGAGAGTGACAGAGTGTTTCTGAGCGTGTCAGAGAGTGTCAGAGATTTTCAGAGAGTTTCTGAGAGTTTCTGAGATTGTCAGAGAGTGTCAGAGAGTTTCTGAGAGTGTCAGAGCGTGTCAGAGTGTGTCAGAGAGTGACAGAGTGTGTCAGAGAGTGACAGAGAGTGTCAGAGAGTGTCAGAGAGTGTCAGACGGTTTCTGAGAGAGTCAGAGAGTGACAGAGAGTATCAGAGAGTGTCAGAGAGTGACAGAGTTTGTCAGAGAGTTTCTGAGAGTGTCAGAGAGTGTCAGAGAGTCATAGAGAGTTTCAGAGAGTTTCAGAGAGTGTCAGAGTGTGTCAGAGAGTGTCAGAGAGTAACAGAGAGTGTCAGAGAGTGACAGAGAGTTTCAGAGAGTGTCAGAGTGTGTCAGAGAGTGTCAGAGAGTGTCAGAGAGTGACAGAGTTTGTCAGAGAGTGTCAGAGAGTGACAGAGAGTTTCAGAGATTGTCAGAGAGTGTCAGAGAGTGACAGAGTTTGTCAGAGAGTTTCTGAGAGTGTCAGAGAGTGTCAAAGAGTGACAGAGAGTGTCAGAGAGTTTCAGAGAGTGTCTGAGAGTGCCAGGCAGTGTCAGAGAGTGTCAGAGGGTTTCTGAGAGTGTCTGAGAGTGTCAGAGAGTTTCAGAGAGTGTCAGAGTGTGTCAGAGAGTGTCAGAGAGTGTCAGAGTGTGACAAGATGTATCAGAGAGTGACAGAGAGATTCTGAGAGTTTCAGAGAGTGTCCGAGAGTGTCAGAGAGTGACAGAGAGTATCAGAGAGTGACAGAGTGTGTCAGAGAGTGACAGAGAGTATCTGAGAGTGTCAGAGAGAGTCAGCGAGTTTCTGAGAGTGTCAGAGAGTGACAGAGTGTGTCAGAGTGTGTCTGAGAGTGTCAGAGAGTGTCAGACAGTGACAGAGTGTGTCAGAGAGATTCTGAGAGTGTCAGAGTGTGTCAGAGGTTGTCAGAGAGTGACAGAGTGTTTCTGAGAGTGTCAGAGAGTTTCTGAGAGTTTCTGAGATTGTCAGAGAGTGTCAGAGAGTTTCTGAGAGTGTCAGAGCGTGCAGAGTGTGTCAGAGAGTGACAGAGTGTGTCAGAGAGTGACAGAGAGTGTCAGGGAGTGTCAGAGAGTGTCAGACGGTTTCTGAGAGAGTCAGAGAGTGACAGAGAGTGTCAGAGAGTGCCAGAGATTGTCAGAGAGTGTCAGAGGGTTTCTGAGAGTGTCAGAGAGTGTCAGAGAGTGACAGAGAGTGTCAGAGAGTGTCAGAGAGAGTCAGACAGTGACAGAGCGTGTCAGAGAGTGTCAGAGAGTGATAGAGAGTGTCAGAGAGTTTCAGAGAGTGTCTGAGAGTGCCAGAGAGTGTCAGAGAGTGTCAGAGGGTTTCGGAGAGTGTCTGAGAGTGTCAGAGAGTGACAGAGAGTGTCAGGGAGTGTCAGAGAGTGTCAGACGGTTTCTGAGAGAGTCAGAGAGTGACAGAGAGTGTCAGAGAGTGCCAGAGATTGTCAGAGAGTGTCAGAGGGTTTCTGAGAGTGTCAGAGAGTGTCAGAGAGTGACAGAGAGTGTCAGAGAGTGTCAGAGAGAGTCAGACAGTGACAGAGCGTGTCAGAGAGTGTCAGAGAGTGATAGAGAGTGTCAGAGAGTTTCAGAGAGTGTCTGAGAGTGCCAGAGAGTGTCAGAGAGTGTCAGAGGGTTTCGGAGAGTGTCTGAGTGTGTCAGAGAGTGACAGAGAGTGTCAGAGGGTGTCAGAGAGTGACAGAGTGTGTCAGAGAGTGTCTGAGAGTGTCAGAGAGTGTCAGAGAGTGAAAGAGAGTGTCACAGAGTGTCAGAGAGTTTCAGAGAGTGTCAGAGTGTGTCAGAGAGTGTCAGAGAGTGACAGAATGTGTCAGAGAGTGACAGAGAGTGTCTGAGAGTGTCAGAGAGTTTCTCAGAGTGTCTGAGGTTATCAGAGAGTGTTTGAGAGTGTCTGAAATTGTCAGAGAGTGTCAGAGCGTGACAGAGAGTGTCAGAGAGTGTCAGAGAGTTTCAGAGAGTGTCAGCGAGTTTCTGAGAGTGTCAGAGAGTGACAGAGTGTGTCAGGGAGAGTCTGAGAGTGTCAGAGAGTGTCAGACAGTGACAGAGAGTGTCAGAGAGATTCTGAGAGTGTCAGAGTGTGACAGAGGGTGTCAGAGAGTGACAGAGAGTTTCTGAGAGTGTCAGAGAGTGTCAGAGAGTTTTTGAGAGTTTCTGAGAGTTTCTGAGATTGTCAGAGAGTGTCAGAGAGATTCTGAGAGTGTCAGAGCGTGTCAGAGAGTGACAGAGTGTGTCAGAGAGTGACAGAGAGTGTCAGAGAGTGTCAGAGAGTGTCAGACGGTTTCTGAGAGAGTCAGAGAGTGACAGAGAGTGTCAGAGAGTGTCAGAGAGTGACAGAGTTTGTCAGAGAGTTTCTGAGAGTGTCAGAGAGTGTCAGAGAGTGATAGAGAGTGTCAGAGAGTTTCAGTGAGTGTCTGAGAGTGCCAGAGATTGTCAGAGAGTGTCAGAGGGTTTCTGAGAGTGTCAGAGAGTGTCAGAGAGTGACAGAGAGTGTCAGAGAGTGTCAGAGAGAGTCAGACAGTGACAGAGCGTGTCAGAGAGTGACAGAGAGTGTCAGAGAGTGTCAGAGAGAGTCAGACAGTGACAGAGCGTGTCAGAGAGTGTCAGAGAGTGATAGAGAGTGTCAGAGAGTTTCAGAGAGTGTCTGAGAGTGCCAGAGAGTGTCAGAGAGTGTCAGAGAGTGACAGAGTGTGTCAGAGAGTGACAGAGAGTATCTGAGAGTGTCAGAGAGTGTCAGCGAGTTTCTGAGAGTGTCAGAGAGTGACAGAGTGTGTCAGAGAGTGTCTGAGAGTGTCAGAGAGTGTCAGACAGTGACAGAGAGTGTCAGAGAGATTCTGAGAGTGTCAGAGTGTGTCAGAGGGTGTCAGAGAGTGACAGAGTGTTTCTGAGAGTGTCAGAGAGTTTCAGAGAGTTTCTGAGAGTTTCTGAGATTGTCAGAGAGTGTCAGAGAGTTTCTGAGAGTGTCAGAGCGTGTCAGAGTGTGTCAGAGAGTGACAGAGAGTGTCAGAGAGTGACAGAGTTTGTCAGAGTGTTTCTGAGAGTGTCAGAGAGTGTCAGAGAGTGATAGAGAGTGTCAGAGAGTTTCAGAGAGTGTCTGAGAGTGCCAGAGAGTGTCAGAGAGTGTCAGAGGGTTTCTGAGAGTGTCTGAGAGTGTCAGAGAGTGACAGAGAGTGTCAGAGAGTCTCAGAGAGAGTCAGACAGTGACAGAGCGTGTCAGAGAGTGTCAGAGAGTGATAGAGAGTGTCAGAGAGTTTCAGAGAGTGTCTGAGAGTGCCAGAGAGTGTCAGAGAGTGTCAGAGGGTTTCTGAGAGTGTCTGAGAGTGTCAGAGAGTGTCAGAGAGTGTCAGAGAGTGACAGTGTGTCAGAGAGTGTCTGAGAGTGTCAGAGAGTGTCAGATAGTGAAAGAGAGTGTCAGAGAGTGTCAGAGAGTTTCAGAGAGTCTCAGAGTGTGTCAGAGAGTGTCAGAGAGTGTCAGAGAGTGACAGAGAGTGTCAGAGAGTGTCAGAGAGAGTCAGACAGTGACAGAGCGTGTCAGAGAGTGACAGAGAGTGTCAGAGAGTGTCAGAGAGAGTCAGACAGTGACAGAGCGTGTCAGAGAGTGTCAGAGATTGATAGAGAGTGTCAGAGAGTTTCAGAGAGTGTCTGAGAGTGCCAGAGAGTGTCAGAGAGTGTCAGAGGGTGACAGAGTGTGTCAGAGAGTGACAGAGAGTATCTGAGAGTGTCAGAGAGTGTCAGCGAGTTTCTGAGAGTGTCAGAGAGTGACAGAGTGTGTCAGAGAGTGTCTGAGAGTGTCAGAGAGTGTCAGACAGTGACAGAGAGTGTCAGAGAGATTCTGAGAGTGTCAGAGTGTGTCAGAGGGTGTCAGAGAGTGACAGAGTGTTTCTGAGAGTGTCAGAGAGTTTCAGAGAGTTTCTGAGAGTTTCTGAGATTGTCAGAGAGTGTCAGAGAGTTTCTGAGAGTGTCAGAGCGTGTCAGAGTGTGTCAGAGAGTGACAGAGAGTGTCAGAGAGTGACAGAGTTTGTCAGAGTGTTTCTGAGAGTGTCAGAGCGTGTCAGAGAGTGATAGAGAGTGTCAGAGAGTTTCAGAGAGTGTCTGAGAGTGCCAGAGAGTGTCAGAGAGTGTCAGAGGGTTTCTGAGAGTGTCTGAGAGTGTCAGAGAGTGACAGAGAGTGTCAGAGAGTCTCAGAGAGAGTCAGACAGTGACAGAGCGTGTCAGAGAGTGTCAGAGAGTGATAGAGAGTGTCAGAGAGTTTCAGAGAGTGTCTGAGAGTGCCAGAGAGTGTCAGAGAGTGTCAGAGGGTTTCTGAGAGTGTCTGAGAGTGTCAGAGAGTGTCAGAGAGTGTCAGAGAGTGACAGTGTGTCAGAGAGTGTCTGAGAGTGTCAGAGAGTGTCAGATAGTGAAAGAGAGTGTCAGAGAGTGTCAGAGAGTTTCAGAGAGTCTCAGAGTGTGTCAGAGAGTGTCAGAGAGTGACAGAATGTGTCAGAGAGTGACAGAGAGTGTCTGAGAGTGTCAGAGAGTGTCCGAGAGTGTTTGAGAGTCTCTGAGATTGTCAGAGAGTGTCAGAGCGTGACAGAGAGTGTCAGAGAGTGTCAGAGAGTTTCAGAGAGTGTCAGAGTGTGTCAGAGAGTGTCAGAGAGTGTTAGAGTGTGACAAAGTGTGTCAGAGAGTGACAGAGAGATTCTGAGAGTGTCAGAGAGTGTCCGAGAGTGTCAGAGAGTGACAGAGAGTGTCAGAGAGTGACAGAGTGTGTCAGAGAGTGACAGAGAGTATCTGAGAGTGTCAGAGAGTGTCAGCGAGTTTCTGAGAGTGTCAGAGAGTGACAGAGTGTGTCAGAGAGTGTCTGAGAGTGTCAGAGAGTGTCAGACAGTGACAGAGAGTGTCAGAGAGATTCTGAGAGTGTCAGAGAGTGTCAGAGAGTTTCAGAGAGTTTCTGAGAGTTTCTGAGATTGTCAGAGAGTGTCAGAGAGTTTCTGAGAGTGTCAGAGCGTGTCAGAGTGTGTCAGAGAGTGACAGAGAGTGTCAGAGAGTGTCAGAGAGTGTCAGACAGTTTCTGAGAGAGTCAGAGAGTGACAGAGAGTGTCAGAGAGTGTCAGAGAGTGACAGAGTTTGTCAGAGAGTTTCTGAGAGTGTCAGAGAGTGTCAGAGAGTGATAGAGAGTGTCAGAGAGTTTCAGAGAGTGTCTGAGAGTGCCAGAGGTTGTCAGAGAGTGTCTGAGGGTTTCTGAGAGTGTCTGAGAGTGTCAGAGAGTGACAGAGAGTGTCAGAGAGTGTCAGAGAGTGTCAGAGAGAGTCAGACAGTGACAGAGCGTGTCAGAGAGTGTCAGAGAGTGATAGAGAGTGTCAGAGAGTTTCAGAGAGTGTCTGAGAGTGCCAGAGAGTGTCAGAGAGTGTCAGAGGGTTTCGGAGAGTGTCTGAGAGTGTCAGAGAGTGACAGAGAGTGTCAGAGAGTGTCAGAGAGTGACAGAGTGTGTCAGAGAGTGTCTGAGAGTGTCAGAGAGTGTCAGAGAGTGAAAGAGAGTGTCACAGCGTGTCAGAGAGTTTCAGAGAGTGTCAGAGTGTGTCAGAGAGTGTCAGAGAGTGACAGAATGTGTCAGAGAGTGACAGAGAGTGTCTGAGAGTGTCAGAGAGTTTCTCAGAGTGTCTGAGGTTATCAGAGAGTGTCAGAGAGTGTCAGAGAGTGTCAGAGAGAGTCAGACAGTGACAGAGCGTGTCAGAGAGTGACAGAGAGTGTCAGAGAGTGTCAGAGAGAGTCAGACAGTGACAGAGCGTGTCAGAGAGTGTCAGAGAGTGATAGAGAGTGTCAGAGAGTTTCAGAGAGTGTCTGAGAGTGCCAGAGAGTGTCAGAGAGTGTCAGAGAGTGTCAGAGAGTGACAGAGTGTGTCAGAGAGTGACAGAGAGTATCTGAGAGTGTCAGAGAGTGTCAGCGAGTTTCTGAGAGTGTCAGACAGTGACAGAGTGTGTCAGAGAGTGTCTGAGAGTGTCAGAGAGTGTCAGAGAGTGACAGAGAGTGTCAGAGAGATTCTGAGAGTGTCAGAGTGTGTCAGAGGTTGTCAGAGAGTGTCAGAGAGTGACAGAGTGTGTCAGAGAGTGACAGAGAGTATCTGAGAGTGTCAGAGAGTGTCAGCGAGTTTCTGAGAGTGTCAGACAGTGACAGAGTGTGTCAGAGAGTGTCTGAGAGTGTCAGAGAGTGTCAGACAGTGACAGAGAGTGTCAGAGAGATTCTGAGAGTGTCAGAGTGTGTCAGAGGTTGTCAGAGAGTGACAGAGTGTTTCTGAGAGTGTCAGAGAGTTTCAGAGAGTTTCTGAGAGTTTCTGAGATTGTCAGAGAGTGTCAGAGAGTTTCTGAGAGTGTCAGAGCGTGTCAGAGTGTGTCAGAGAGTGACAGAGAGTGTCAGAGAGTGACAGAGTTTGTCAGAGTGTTTCTGAGAGTGTCAGAGAGTGTCAGAGAGTGATAGAGAGTGTCAGAGAGTTTCAGAGAGTGTCTGAGAGTGCCAGAGAGTGTCAGAGAGTGTCAGAGGGTTTCTGAGAGTGTCTGAGAGTGTCAGAGAGTGACAGAGAGTGTCAGAGAGTCTCAGAGAGAGTCAGACAGTGACAGAGCGTGTCAGAGAGTGTCAGAGAGTGATAGAGAGTGTCAGAGAGTTTCAGAGAGTGTCTGAGAGTGCCAGAGAGTGTCAGAGAGTGTCAGAGGGTTTCTGAGAGTGTCTGAGAGTGTCAGAGAGTGTCAGAGAGTGTCAGAGAGTGACAGTGTGTCAGAGAGTGTCTGAGAGTGTCAGAGAGTGTCAGATAGTGAAAGAGAGTGTCAGAGAGTGTCAGAGAGTTTCAGAGAGTCTCAGAGTGTGTCAGAGAGTGTCAGAGAGTGACAGAATGTGTCAGAGAGTGACAGAGAGTGTCTGAGAGTGTCAGAGAGTGTCCGAGAGTTTCAGAGAGTGTCTGAGAGTGCCAGAGAGTGTCAGAGAGTGTCAGAGGGTTTCGGAGAGTGTCTGAGAGTGTCAGAGAGTGACAGAGAGTGTCAGAGAGTGTCAGAGAGTGACAGAGTGTGTCAGAGAGTGTCTGAGAGTGTCAGAGAGTGTCAGAGAGTGAAAGAGAGTGTCACAGCGTGTCAGAGAGTTTCAGAGAGTGTCAGAGTGTGTCAGAGAGTGTCAGAGAGTGACAGAATGTGTCAGAGAGTGACAGAGAGTGTCTGAGAGTGTCAGAGAGTTTCTCAGAGTGTCTGAGGTTATCAGAGAGTGTCAGAGAGTGTCAGAGAGTGTCAGAGAGAGTCAGACAGTGACAGAGCGTGTCAGAGAGTGACAGAGAGTGTCAGAGAGTGTCAGAGAGAGTCAGACAGTGACAGAGCCTGTCAGAGAGTGTCAGAGAGTGATAGAGAGTGTCAGAGAGTTTCAGAGAGTGTCTGAGAGTGCCAGAGAGTGTCAGAGAGTGTCAGAGAGTGACAGAGTGTGTCAGAGAGTGACAGAGAGTATCTGAGAGTGTCAGAGAGTGTCAGCGAGTTTCTGAGAGTGTCAGAGAGTGACAGAGTGTGTCAGAGAGTGTCTGAGAGTGTCAGAGAGTGTCAGACAGTGACAGAGAGTGTCAGAGAGATTCTGAGAGTGTTTGAGTGTGTCAGAGGGTGTCAGAGAGTGACAGAGTGTTTCTGAGAGTGTCAGAGAGTTTCAGAGAGTTTCTGAGAGTTTCTGAGATTGTCAGAGAGTGTCAGAGAGTTTCTGAGAGTGTCAGAGCGTGTCAGAGTGTGTCAGAGAGTGACAGAGAGTGTCAGAGAGTGACAGAGTTTGTCAGAGTGTTTCTGAGAGTGTCAGAGAGTGTCAGAGAGTGATAGAGAGTGTCAGAGAGTTTCAGAGAGTGTCTGAGAGTGCCAGAGAGTGTCAGAGAGTGTCAGAGGGTTTCTGAGAGTGTCTGAGAGTGTCAGAGAGTGACAGAGAGTGTCAGAGAGTCTCAGAGAGAGTCAGACAGTGACAGAGCGTGTCAGAGAGTGTCAGAGAGTGATAGAGAGTGTCAGAGAGTTTCAGAGAGTGTCTGAGAGTGCCAGAGAGTGTCAGAGAGTGTCAGAGGGTTTCTGAGAGTGTCTGAGAGTGTCAGAGAGTGTCAGAGAGTGTCAGAGAGTGACAGTTTGTCAGAGAGTGTCTGAGAGTGTCAGAGAGTGTCAGATAGTGAAAGAGAGTGTCAGAGAGTGTCAGAGAGTTTCAGAGAGTCTCAGAGTGTGTCAGAGAGTGTCAGAGAGTGACAGAATGTGTCAGAGAGTGACAGAGAGTGTCTGAGAGTGTCAGAGAGTGTCCGAGAGTGTTTGAGAGTCTCTGAGATTGTCAGAGAGTGTCAGAGCGTGACAGAGAGTGTCAGAGAGTGTCAGAGAGTTTCAGAGAGTGTCAGAGTGTGTCAGAGAGTGTCAGAGAGTGTTAGAGTGTGACAAAGTGTGTCAGAGAGTGACAGAGAGATTCTGAGAGTGTCAGAGAGTGTCCGAGAGTGTCAGAGAGTGAAAGAGAGTGTCAGAGAGTGACAGAGTGTGTCAGAGAGTGACAGAGAGTATCTGAGAGTGTCAGAGAGTGTCAGCGAGTTTCTGAGAGTGTCAGAGAGTGACAGAGTGTGTCAGAGAGTGTCTGAGAGTGTCAGAGAGTGTCAGACAGTGACAGAGAGTGTCAGAGAGATTCTGAGAGTGTCAGAGAGTGTCAGAGAGTTTCAGAGAGTTTCTGAGAGTTTCTGAGATTGTCAGAGAGTGTCAGAGAGTTTCTGAGAGTGTCAGAGCGTGTCAGAGTGTGTCAGAGAGTGACAGTGTGTCAGAGAGTGACAGAGAGTGTCAGAGAGTGTCAGAGAGTGTCAGACAGTTTCTGAGAGAGTCAGAGAGTGACAGAGAGTGTCAGAGAGTGACAGAGTTTGTCAGAGAGTTTCTGAGAGTGTCAGAGAGTGTCAGAGAGTGATAGAGAGTGTCAGAGAGTTTCAGAGAGTGTCTGAGAGTGCCAGAGATTGTCAGAGAGTGTCAGAGGGTTTCTGAGAGTGTCTGAGAGTGTCAGAGAGTGACAGAGAGTGTCAGAGAGTGTCAGAGAGTGTCAGAGAGAGTCAGACAGTGACAGAGCGTGTCAGAGAGTGTCAGAGAGTGATAGAGAGTGTCAGAGAGTTTCAGAGAGTGTCTGAGAGTGCCAGAGAGTGTCAGAGAGTGTCAGAGGGTTTCGGAGAGTGTCTGAGAGTGTCAGAGAGTGACAGAGAGTGTCAGAGAGTGTCAGAGAGTGACAGAGTGTGTCAGAGAGTGTCTGAGAGTGTCAGAGAGTGTCAGAGAGTGAAAGAGAGTGTCACAGCGTGTCAGAGAGTTTCAGAGAGTGTCAGAGTGTGTCAGAGAGTGTCAGAGAGTGACAGAATGTGTCAGAGAGTGACAGAGAGTGTCTGAGAGTGTCAGAGAGTTTCTCAGAGTGTCTGAGGTTATCAGAGAGTGTCAGAGAGTGTTTGAGAGTGTCTGAAATTGTCAGAGAGTGTCAGAGCGTGACAGAGAGTGTCAGAGAGTGTCAGAGTGTGACAAGGTGTGTCAGAGAGTGACAGAGAGATTCTGAGAGTGTCAGAGAGTGTCAGAGAGTGACAGAGTGTGTCAGAGAGTGACAGAGAGTATCTGAGAGTGTCAGAGAGTGTCAGCGAGTTTCTGAGAGTGTCAGAGAGTGACAGAGTGTGTCAGAGAGTGTCTGAGAGTGTCAGAGAGTGTCAGACAGTGACAGAGAGTGTCAGAGAGATTCTGAGAGTGTCAGAGTGTGTCAGAGGGTGTCAGAGAGTGACAGAGTGTTTCTGAGCGTGTCAGAGCGTGTCAGAGTGTGTCAGAGAGTGACAGAGAGTGTCAGAGAGTGACAGATTTTGTCAGAGTGTTTCTGAGAGTGTCAGAGAGTGTCAGAGAGTGATAGAGAGTGTCAGAGAGTTTCTGAGAGTTTCTGAGATTGTCAGAGAGTGTCAGAGAGTTTCTGAGAGTGTCAGAGCGTGTCAGAGTGTGTCAGAGAGTGACAGAGAGTGTCAGAGAGTGACAGAGTTTGTCAGAGTGTTTCTGAGAGTGTCAGAGAGTGTCAGAGAGTGATAGAGAGTGTCAGAGAGTTTCAGAGAGTGTCTGAGAGTGCCAGAGAGTGTCAGAGAGTGTCAGAGGGTTTCTGAGAGTGTCTGAGAGTGTCAGAGAGTGACAGAGAGTGTCAGAGAGTGTCAGAGAGAGTCAGACAGTGACAGAGCGTGTCAGAGAGTGTCAGAGAGTGATAGAGAGTGTCAGAGAGTTTCAGAGAGTGTCTGAGAGTGCCAGAGAGTGTCAGAGAGTGTCAGAGGGTTTCTGAGAGTGTCTGAGAGTGTCAGAGAGTGTCAGAGAGTGTCAGAGAGTGACAGTGTGTCAGAGAGTGTCTGAGAGTGTCAGAGAGTGTCAGATAGTGAAAGAGAGTGTCAGAGAGTGTAAGAGAGTTTCAGAGAGTCTCAGAGTGTGTCAGAGAGTGTCAGAGAGTGACAGAATGTGTCAGAGAGTGACAGAGAGTGTCTGAGAGTGTCAGAGAGTGTCCGAGAGTGTTTGAGAGTCTCTGAGATTGTCAGAGAGTGTCAGAGCGTGACAGAGAGTGTCAGAGAGTGTCAGAGAGTTTCAGAGAGTGTCAGAGTGTGTCAGAGAGTGTCAGAGAGTGTTAGAGTGTGACAAAGTGTGTCAGAGAGTGACAGAGAGATTCTGAGAGTGTCAGAGAGTGTCCGAGAGTGTCAGAGAGTGACAGAGAGTGTCAGAGAGTGACAGAGTGTGTCAGAGAGTGACAGAGAGTGTCCGAGAGTGTTTGAGAGTCTCTGAGATTGTCAGAGAGTGTCAGAGCGTGACAGAGAGTGTCAGAGAGTGTCAGAGAGTTTCAGAGAGTGTCAGAGTGTGTCAGAGAGTGTCAGAGAGTGTTAGAGTGTGACAAAGTGTGTCAGAGAGTGACAGAGAGATTCTGAGAGTGTCAGAGAGTGTCCGAGAGTGTCAGAGAGTGTCAGAGAGTGTCAGACAGTGACAGAGAGTTTCAGAGAGATTCTGAGAGTGTCAGAGTGTGTCAGAGGGTGTCAGAGAGTGACAGAGTGTTTCTGAGAGTGTCAGAGAGTGTCAGAGAGTTTCAGAGAGTTTCTGAGAGTTTCTGAGATTGTCAGAGAGTGTCAGAGAGTTTCTGAGAGTGTCAGAGCGTGTCAGAGTGTGTCAGAGAGTGACAGTGTGTCAGAGAGTGACAGAGAGTGTCAGAGAGTGTCAGAGAGTGTCAGACAGTTTCTGAGAGAGTCAGAGAGTGACAGAGAGTGTCAGAGAGTGTCAGAGAGTGACAGAGTTTGTCAGAGAGTTTCTGAGAGTGTCAGAGAGTGTCAGAGAGTGATAGAGAGTGTCAGAGAGTTTCAGAGAGTGTCTGAGAGTGCCAGAGATTGTCAGAGAGTGTCAGAGGGTTTCTGAGAGTGTCTGAGAGTGTCAGAGAGTGACAGAGAGTGTCAGAGAGTGTCAGAGAGTGTCAGAGAGAGTCAGACAGTGACAGAGCGTGTCAGAGAGTGTCAGAGAGTGATAGAGAGTGTCAGAGAGTTTCAGAGAGTGTCTGAGAGTGCCAGAGAGTGTCAGAGAGTGTCAGAGGGTTTCGGGTAGTGTCTGAGAGTGTCAGAGAGTGACAGAGAGTGTCAGAGAGTGTCAGAGAGTGACAGAGTGTGTCAGAGAGTTTCAGAGAGTCTCAGAGTGTGTCAGAGAGTGTCAGAGAGTGACAGAATGTGTCAGAGAGTGACAGAGAGTGTCTGAGAGTGTCAGAGAGTGTCCGAGAGTGTTTGAGAGTCTCTGAGATTGTCAGAGAGTGTCAGAGCGTGACAGAGAGTGTCAGAGAGTGTCAGAGAGTTTCAGAGAGTGTCAGAGTGTGTCAGAGAGTGTCAGAGAGTGTTAGAGTGTGACAAAGTGTGTCAGAGAGTGACAGAGAGATTCTGAGAGTGTCAGAGAGTGTCCGAGAGTGTAAGAGAGTGACAGAGAGAGTCAGAGAGTGACAGAGTGTGTCAGAGAGTGTCAGAGAGTGTCCGAGAGTGTTTGAGTGTGTCAGAGAGTGTCAGAGAGTGTTAGAGTGTGACAAAGTGTGTCAGAGAGTGACAGAGAGATTCTGAGAGTGTCAGAGAGTGTCCGAGAGTGTCAGAGAGTGTCAGAGAGTGTCAGACAGTGACAGAGAGTGTCAGAGAGATTCTGAGAGTGTCAGAGTGTGTCAGAGGGTGTCAGAGAGTGACAGAGTGTTTCTGAGAGTGTCAGAGAGTGTCAGAGAGTTTCAGAGAGTTTCTGAGAGTTTCTGAGATTGTCAGAGAGTGTCAGAGAGTTTCTGAGAGTGTCAGAGCGTGTCAGAGTGTGTCAGAGAGTGACAGTGTGTCAGAGAGTGACAGAGAGTGTCAGAGAGTGTCAGAGAGTGTCAGACAGTTTCTGAGAGAGTCAGAGAGTGACAGAGAGTGTCAGAGAGTGTCAGAGAGTGACAGAGTTTGTCAGAGAGTTTCTGAGAGTGTCAGAGAGTGTCAGAGAGTGATAGAGAGTGTCAGAGAGTTTCAGAGAGTGTCTGAGAGTGCCAGAGATTGTCAGAGAGTGTCAGAGGGTTTCTGAGAGTGTCTGAGAGTGTCAGAGAGTGACAGAGAGTGTCAGAGAGTGTCAGAGAGTGTCAGAGAGAGTCAGACAGTGACAGAGCGTGTCAGAGAGTGTCAGAGAGTGATAGAGAGTGTCAGAGAGTTTCAGAGAGTGTCTGAGAGTGCCAGAGAGTGTCAGAGAGTGTCAGAGGGTTTCGGGTAGTGTCTGAGAGTGTCAGAGAGTGACAGAGAGTGTCAGAGAGTGTCAGAGAGTGACAGAGTGTGTCAGAGAGTTTCTGAGAGTGTCAGAGAGTGTCAGAGAGTGAAAGAGAGTGTCACAGAGTGTCAGAGAGTTTCAGAGAGTGTCAGAGTGTGTCAGAGAGTGTCAGAGAGTGACAGAATGTGTCAGAGAGTGACAGAGAGTGTCTGAGAGTGTCAGAGAGTTTCTCAGAGTGTCTGAGGTTATCAGAGAGTGTCAGAGAGTGTTTGAGAGTGTCTGAAATTGTCAGAGAGTGTCAGAGCGTGACAGAGAGTGTCAGAGAGTGTCAGAGTGTGACAAGGTGTGTCAGAGAGTGACAGAGAGATTCTGAGAGTGTCAGAGAGTGTCAGAGAGTGACAGAGAGTGTCAGAGAGTGACAGAGTGTGTCAGAGAGTGACAGAGAGTATCTGAGAGTGTCAGAGAGTGTCAGCGAGTTTCTGAGAGTGTCAGAGAGTGACAGAGTGTGTCAGAGAGTGTCTGAGAGTGTCAGAGAGTGTCAGACAGTGACAGAGAGTGTCAGAGAGATTCTGAGAGTGTCAGAGTGTGTCAGAGGGTGTCAGAGAGTGACAGAGTGTTTCTGAGCGTGTCAGAGAGTGTCAGAGATTTTCAGAGAGTTTCTGAGAGTTTCTGAGATTGTGAGAGAGTGTCAGAGAGTTTCTGAGAGTGTCAGAGCGTGTCAGAGTGTGTCAGAGAGTGACAGAGTGTGTCAGAGAGTGACAGAGAGTGTCAGAGAGTGTCAGAGAGTGTTAGAGTGTGACAAAGTGTGTCAGAGAGTGACAGAGAGATTCTGAGAGTGTCAGAGAGTGTCCGAGAGTGTCAGAGAGTGACAGAGAGTGTCAGAGAGTGACAGAGTGTGTCAGAGAGTGTCAGAGAGTGTCCGAGAGTGTCTGAGTGTGTCAGAGAGTGTCAGAGAGTGTTAGAGTGTGACAAAGTGTGTCAGAGAGTGACAGAGAGATTCTGAGAGTGTCAGAGAGTGTCCGAGAGTGTCAGAGAGTGTCAGAGAGTGTCAGACAGTGACAGAGAGTGTCAGAGAGATTCTGAGAGTGTCAGAGTGTGTCAGAGGGTGTCAGAGAGTGACAGAGTGTTTCTGAGAGTGTCAGAGAGTGTCAGAGAGTTTCAGAGAGTTTCTGAGAGTTTCTGAGATTGTCAGAGAGTGTCAGAGAGTTTCTGAGAGTGTCAGAGCGTGTCAGAGTGTGTCAGAGAGTGACAGTGTGTCAGAGAGTGACAGAGAGTGTCAGAGAGTGTCAGAGAGTGTCAGACAGTTTCTGAGAGAGTCAGAGAGTGACAGAGAGTGTCAGAGAGTGTCAGAGAGTGACAGAGTTTGTCAGAGAGTTTCTGAGAGTGTCAGAGAGTGTCAGAGAGTGATAGAGAGTGTCAGAGAGTTTCAGAGAGTGTCTGAGAGTGCCAGAGATTGTCAGAGAGTGTCAGAGGGTTTCTGAGAGTGTCTGAGAGTGTCAGAGAGTGACAGAGAGTGTCAGAGAGTGTCAGAGAGTGTCAGAGAGAGTCAGACAGTGACAGAGCGTGTCAGAGAGTGTCAGAGAGTGATAGAGAGTGTCAGAGAGTTTCAGAGAGTGTCTGAGAGTGCCAGAGAGTGTCAGAGAGTGTCAGAGGGTTTCGGGTAGTGTCTGAGAGTGTCAGAGAGTGACAGAGAGTGTCAGAGAGTGTCAGAGAGTGACAGAGTGTGTCAGAGAGTGTCTGAGAGTGTCAGAGAGTGTCAGAGAGTGAAAGAGAGTGTCACAGAGTGTCAGAGAGTTTCAGAGAGTGTCAGAGTGTGTCAGAGAGTGTCAGAGAGTGACAGAATGTGTCAGAGAGTGACAGAGAGTGTCTGAGAGTGTCAGAGAGTTTCTCAGAGTGTCTGAGGTTATCAGAGAGTGTCAGAGAGTGTTTGAGAGTGTCTGAAATTGTCAGAGAGTGTCAGAGCGTGACAGAGAGTGTCAGAGAGTGTCAGAGTGTGACAAGGTGTGTCAGAGAGTGACAGAGAGATTCTGAGAGTGTCAGAGAGTGTCAGAGAGTGACAGAGAGTGTCAGAGAGTGACAGAGTGTGTCAGAGAGTGACAGAGAGTATCTGAGAGTGTCAGAGAGTGTCAGCGAGTTTCTGAGAGTGTCAGAGAGTGACAGAGTGTGTCAGAGAGTGTCTGAGAGTGTCAGAGAGTGTCAGACAGTGACAGAGAGTGTCAGAGAGATTCTGAGAGTGTCAGAGTGTGTCAGAGGGTGTCAGAGAGTGACAGAGTGTTTCTGAGCGTGTCAGAGAGTGTCAGAGATTTTCAGAGAGTTTCTGAGAGTTTCTGAGATTGTGAGAGAGTGTCAGAGAGTTTCTGAGAGTGTCAGAGCGTGTCAGAGTGTGTCAGAGAGTGACAGAGTGTGTCAGAGAGTGACAGAGAGTGTCAGAGAGTGTCAGACGGTTTCTGAGAGAGTCAGAGAGTGACAGAGAGTATCAGAGAGTGTCAGAGAGTGACAGAGTTTGTCAGAGAGTTTCTGAGAGTGTCAGAGAGTGTCAGAGAGTCATAGAGAGTTTCAGAGAGTTTCAGAGAGTGTCAGAGTGTGTCAGAGAGTGCCAGAGAGTGACAGAGAGTGTCAGAGAGTGACAGAGAGTTTCAGAGAGTGTCAGAGTGTGTCAGAGAGTGTCAGAGAGTGTCAGAGAGTGACAGAGTTTGTCAGAGAGTGTCAGAGAGTGACAGAGAGTTTCCGAGAGTGTCAGAGAGTGTCAGAGAGTGACAGAGATTGTCAGTGAGTTTCTGAGAGTGTCAGAGAGTGTCAAAGAGTGATAGAGAGTGTCAGAGAGTTTCAGAGAGTGTCTGAGAGTGCCAGGGAGTGTCAGAGAGTGTCAGAGGGTTTCTGAGAGTGTCTGAGAGTGTCAGAGAGTTTCAGAGAGTGTCAGTGTGTGTCAGAGAGTGTCAGAGAGTGTCAGAGTGTGACAAGATGTGTCAGAGAGTGACAGAGAGATTCTGAGATTGTCAGAGAGTGTCCGAGAGTGTCAGAGAGTGACAAAGAGTGTCAGAGAGTGACAGAGTGTGTCAGAGAGTGACAGAGAGTATCTGAGAGTGTCAGAGAGTGTCAGCGAGTTTCTGAGAGTGTCAGAGAGTGACAGAGTGTGTCAGAGAGTGTCTGAGAGTGTCAGAGAGTGTCAGACAGTGACAGAGAGTGTCAGAGAGATTCTGAGAGTGTCAGAGTGTGTCAGAGGGTGTCAGAGAGTGACAGAGTGTTTCTGAGAGTGTCAGAGAGTTTCTGAGAGTTTCTGAGATTGTCAGAGAGTGTCAGAGAGTTTCTGAGAGTGTCAGAGCGTGTCAGAGTGTGTCAGAGAGTGACAGAGTGTGTCAGAGAGTGACAGAGAGTGTCAGAGATTGTCAGAGAGTGTCAGACGGTTTCTGAGAGAGTCAGAGAGTGACAGTGAGTGTCAGAGAGTGCCAGAGATTGTCAGAGAGTGTCAGAGGGTTTCTGAGAGTGTCAGAGAGTGTCAGAGAGTGACAGAGAGTGTCAGAGAGTGTCAGAGAGAGTCAGACAGTGACAGAGCATGTCAGAGAGTGTCAGAGAGTGATAGAGATTGTCAGAGAGTTTCAGAGAGTGTCTGAGAGTGCCAGAGAGTGTCAGAGAGTGTCAGAGGGTTTCTGAGAGTGTCTGAGAGTGTCAGAGAGTGACAGAGAGTGTCAGAGGGTGTCAGAGAGTGACAGAGTGTGTCAGAGAGTGTCTGAGAGTGTCAGAGAGTGTCAGAGAGTGAAAGAGAGTGTCACAGAGTGTCAGAGAGTTTCAGAGAGTGTCAGAGTGTGTCAGAGAGTGTCAGAGAGTGACAGAATGTGTCAGAGAGTGACAGAGAGTGTCTGAGAGTGTCAGAGAGTTTCTCAGAGTGTCTGAGGTTATCAGAGAGTGTCAGAGAGTGTTTGAGAGTGTCTGACATTGTCAGAGAGTGTCAGAGCGTGACAGAGAGTGTCAGAGAGTGTCAGAGAGTTTCAGAGAGTGTCAGCGAGTTTCTGAGAGTGTCAGAGAGTGACAGAGTGTGTCAGAGAGTGTCTGAGAGTGTCAGAGAGTGTCAGACAGTGACAGAGAGTGTCAGAGAGATTCTGAGAGTGTCAGAGTGTGTCAGAGGGTGTCAGAGAGTGACAGAGTGTTTCTGAGAGTGTCAGAGAGTGTCAGAGAGTTTCTGAGAGTTTCTGAGATTGTCAGAGAGTGTCAGAGAGTTTCTGAGAGTGTCAGAGCGTGTCAGAGTGTGTCAGAGAGTGACAGAGTGTGTCAGAGTGTGTCAGAGAGTGACAGAGTTTGTCAGAGAGTTTCTGAGAGTGTCAGAGAGTGTCAGAGAGTGATAGAGAGTGTCAGAGAGTTTCAGAGAGTGTCTGAGAGTGCCAGAGATTGTCAGAGAGTATCAGAGGGTTTCTGAGAGTGCGTGAGAGTGTCAGAGAGCGACAGAGAGTGTCAGAGAGTGTCAGATAGAGTCAGACAGTGACAGAGCGTGTCAGAGAGTGTCAGAGAGTGATAGAGAGTGTCAGAGAGTTTCAGAGAGTGTCTGAGAGTGCCAGAGAGTGTCAGAGAGTGTCAGAGGGTTTCTGAGAGTGTCTGAGAGTGTCAGAGAGTGACAGAGAGTGTCAGAGAGTGTCAGAGAGAGTCAGAGAGTGACAGAGTGTGTCAGAGAGTGACAGAGAGTATCTGAGAGTGTCAGAGAGTGTCAGCGAGTTTCTGTAGGTGTCAGAGAGTGACAGAGTGTGTCAGAGAGTGTCTGAGAGTGTCAGAGAGTGTCAGACAGTGACAGAGAGTGTCAGAGAGATTCTGAGAGTTTCAGAGTGTGTCAGAGGGTGTCAGAGAGTGACAGAGTGTGTCAGAGAGTGACAGAGAGTATCTGAGAGTGTCAGAGAGTGTCAGCGAGTTTCTGTAGGTGTCAGAGAGTGACAGAGTGTGTCAGAGAGTGTCTGAGAGTGTCAGAGAGTGTCAGACAGTGACAGAGAGTGTCAGAGAGATTCTGAGAGTGTCAGAGTGTGTCAGAGGGTGTCAGAGAGTGACAGAGTGTTTCTGAGAGTGTCAGAGAGTGTCAGAGATTTTCAGAGAGTTTCTGAGAGTTTCTGAGATTGTCAGAGAGTGTCAGAGAGTTTCTGAGAGTGTGAGAGCGTGTCAGAGTGTGTCAGAGAGTGACAGAGAGTGTCAGAGAGTGACAGAGAGTGTCAGAGAGTGTCAGAGAGTGTCAGACGGTTTCTGAGAGAGTCAGAGAGTGACAGAGAGTGTCAGAGAGTGTCAGAGAGTGACAGAGTTTGTCAGAGAGTTTCTGAGAGTGTCAGAGAGTGTCAGAGAGTGATAGAGATTGTCAGAGAGTTTCAGAGAGTGTCAGAGTGTGTCAGAGAGTGTCAGAGAGTGACAGAGAGTGTCAGAGAGTGACAGAGTGTGTCAGAGAGTGACAGAGAGTATCTGAGAGTGTCAGAGAGTGTCAGCGAGTTTCTGAGAGTGTCAGAGAGTGACAGAGTGTGTCAGAGAGTGTCTGAGAGTGTCAGAGAGTGTCAGACAGTGACAGAGAGTGTCAGAGAGATTCTGAGAGTGTCAGAGTGTGTCAGAGGGTGTCAGAGAGTGACAGAGTGTTTCTGAGAGTGTCAGAGAGTGTCAGAGAGTTTCAGAGAGTTTCTGAGAGTTTCTGAGATTGTCAGAGAGTGTCAGAGAGTTTCTGAGAGTGTCAGAGCGTGTCAGAGTGTGTCAGAGAGTGACAGAGTTTGTCAGAGAGTGACAGAGAGTGTCAGAGAGTGTCAGAGAGTATCAGACGGTTTCTGAGAGAGTCAGAGAGTGACAGAGAGTGTCAGAGAGTGTCAGAGAGTGACAGAGTTTGTCAGAGAGTTTCTGAGAGTGTCAGAGAGTGTCAGAGAGTGATAGAGAGTGTCAGAGAGTTTCAGAGAGTGTCTGAGAGTGCCAGAGATTGTCAGAGAGTGTCAGAGGGTTTCTGAGAGTGTCTGAGAGTGTCAGAGAGTGACAGAGAGTGTCAGAGAGTGTCAGAGAGAGTCAGACAGTGACAGAGCGTGTCAGAGAGTGTCAGACAGTGATAGAGAGTGTCAGAGAGTTTCAGAGAGTGTCTGAGAGTGCCAGAGAGTGTCAGAGGGTTTCGGAGAGTGTCTGAGAGTGTCAGAGAGTGACAGAGAGTGTCAGAGAGTGTCAGAGAGTGACAGAGTGTGTCAGAGAGTGTCTGAGAGTGTCAGAGAGTGTCAGAGAGTGAAAGAGAGTGTCACAGAGTGTCAGAGAGTTTCAGAGAGTGTCAGAGTGTGTCAGAGAGTGTCAGAGAGTGACAGAATGTGTCAGAGAGTGACAGAGAGTGTCTGAGAGTGTCAGAGAGTTTCTCAGAGTGTCTGAGGTTATCAGAGAGTGTCAGAGAGTGTTTGAGAGTGTCTGAAATTGTCAGAGAGTGTCAGAGCGTGACAGAGAGCGTCAGAGAGTGTCAGAGTGTGACAAGGTGTGTCAGAGAGTGACAGAGAGATTCTGAGAGTGTCAGAGAGTGTCCGAGAGTGTCAGAGAGTGACAGAGAGTGTCAGAGAGTGACAGAGTGTGTCAGAGAGTGACAGAGAGTATCTGAGAGTGTCAGAGAGTGTCAGCGAGTTTCTGAGAGTGTCAGAGAGTGACAGAGTGTGTCAGAGAGTGTCTGAGAGTGTCAGAGAGTGTCAGACAGTGACAGAGAGTGTCAGAGAGATTCTGAGAGTGTCAGAGTGTGTCAGAGGGTGTCAGAGAGTGACAGAGTGTTTCTGAGCGTGTCAGAGAGTGTCAGAGATTTTCAGAGAGTTTCTGAGAGTTTCTGAGATTGTCAGAGAGTGTCAGAGAGTTTCTGAGAGTGTCAGAGCGTGTCAGAGTGTGTCAGAGAGTGACAGAGTGTGTCAGAGTGTGACAGAGAGTGTCAGAGAGTGTCAGACGGTTTCTGAGAGAGTCAGAGAGTGACAGAGAGTATCAGAGAGTGTCAGAGAGTGACAGAGTTTGTCAGAGAGTTTCTGAGAGTGTCAGAGAGTGTCAGAGAGTCATAGAGAGTTTCAGAGAGTTTCAGAGAGTGTCAGAGTGTGTCAGAGAGTGTCAGAGAGTGACAGAGAGTGTCAGAGAGTGACAGAGAGTTTCAGAGAGTGTCAGAGTGTGTTATAGAGTGTCAGAGAGTGTCAGAGAGTGACAGAGTTTGTCAGAGAGTGTCAGAGAGTGACAGAGAGTGTCTGAGAGTGTCAGAGAGTGTCAGAGAGTGATAGAGAGTGTCAGAGAGTTTCAGAGAGTGTCTGAGAGTGCCAGGGAGTGTCAGAGAGTGTCAGAGGGTTTCTGAGAGTGTCTGAGAGTGTCAGAGAGTTTCAGAGAGTGTCAGAGTGTGTCAGAGAGTGTCAGAGAGTGTCAGAGTGTGACAAGATGTGTCAGAGAGTGACAGAGAGATTCTGAGAGTGTCAGAGAGTGTCCGAGAGTGTCAGAGAGTGACAGAGAGTGTCAGAGAGTGACAGAGTGTGTCAGAGAGTGACAGAGAGTATCTGAGAGTGTCAGAGAGTGTCAGCGAGTGTCAGCGAGTTTCTGAGAGTGTCAGAGAGTGTCAGAGAGTGTCAGAGAGTGTCAGACAGTGACAGAGAGTGTCAGAGAGGTTCTGAGAGTGTCAGAGTGTGTCAGAGGGTGTCAGAGAGTGACAGAGTGTTTCTGAGAGTGTCAGAGAGTTTCTGAGAGTTTCTGAGATTGTCAGAGAGTGTCAGAGAGTTTCTGAGAGTGTCAGAGCGTGTCAGAGTGTGTCAGAGAGTGACAGAGAGTGACAGAGAGTGTCAGAGATTGTCAGAGAGTGTCAGACAGTTTCTGAGAGAGTCAGAGAGTGACAGAGAGTGTCAGAGAGTGCCAGAGATTGTCAGAGAGTGTCAGAGGGTTTCTGAGAGTGTCAGAGAGTGTCAGAGAGTGACAGAGAGTGTCAGAGAGTGTCAGAGAGAGTCAGACAGTGACAGAGCGTGTCAGAGAGTGTCAGAGAGTCATAGAGAGTGTCAGAGAGTGTCAAAGAGTGATAGAGAGTGTCAGAGAGTTTCAGAGAGTGTCTGAGAGTGCCAGGGAGTGTCAGAGAGTGTCAGAGGGTTTCTGAGAGTGTCTGAGAGTGTCAGAGAGTTTCAGAGAGTGTCAGAGTGTGTCAGAGAGTGTCAGAGAGTGTCAGAGTGTGACAAGATGTGTCAGAGAGTGACAGAGAGATTCTGAGAGTGTCAGAGAGTGTCCGAGAGTGTCAGAGAGTGACAGAGAGTGTCAGCGAGTGACAGAGTGTGTCAGAGAGTGACAGAGAGTATCTGAGAGTGTCAGAGAGTGTCAGCGAGTTTCTGAGAGTGTCAGAGAGTGACAGAGTGTGTCAGAGAGTGTCTGAGAGTGTCAGAGAGTGTCAGAGAGTGTCAGACAGTGACAGAGAGTGTCAGAGAGGTTCTGAGAGTGTCAGAGTGTGTCAGAGGGTGTCAGAGAGTGACAGAGTGTTTCTGAGAGTGTCAGAGAGTTTCTGAGAGTTTCTGAGAGTGTCAGAGCGTGTCAGAGTGTGTCAGAGAGTTTCTGAGAGCGTCAGAGAGTGTCTGAGAGTGTCAGAGAGTGTCAGAGAGTGAAAGAGAGTGTCACAGAGTGTCAGAGAGTTTCAGAGAGTGTCAGAGTGTGTCAGAGAGTTTCAGAGAGTGTCAGCGAGTTTCTGAGAGTGTCAGAGATTGACAGAGTGTGTCAGAGAGTGTCTGAGAGTGTCAGAGAGTGTCAGACAGTGACAGAGAGTGTCAGAGAGATTCTGAGAGTGTCAGAGTGTGTCAGAGGGTGTCAGAGAGTGACAGAGTGTTTCTGAGAGTGTCAGAGAGTGTCAGAGAGTTTCTGAGAGTTTCTGAGATTGTCAGAGAGTGTCAGAGAGTTTCTGAGAGCGTCAGAGAGTGTCTGAGAGTGTCAGAGAGTGTCAGAGATTGAAAGAGAGTGTCACAGAGTGTCAGAGAGTTTCAGAGAGTGTCAGAGTGTGTCAGAGAGTGTCAGAGAGTGACAGAATGTGTCAGAGAGTGACAGAGAGTGTCTGAGAGTGTCAGAGAGTTTCTCAGAGTGTCTGAGGTTATCAGAGAGTGTCAGAGAGTGTTTGAGAGTGTCTGAAATTGTCAGAGAGTGTCAGAGCGTGACAGAGAGTGTCAGAGAGTGTCAGAGAGTTTCAGAGAGTGTCAGAGTGTGTCAGAGAGTGTCAGAGAGTGTCAGAGTGTGACAAGGTGTGTCAGAGAGTGACAGAGAGATTCTGAGAGTGTCAGAGAGTGTCCGAGAGTGTCAGAAAGTGACAGAGAGTGTCAGAGAGTGTCAGAGAGTGACAGAGTGTGTCAGAGAGTGACAGAGAGTATCTGAGAGTGTCAGAGATTGTCAGCGAGTTTCTGTAGGTGTCAGAGAGTGACAGAGTGTGTCAGAGAGTGTCTGAGAGTGTCAGAGAGTGTCAGACAGTGACAGAGAGTGTCAGAGAGATTCTGAGAGTGTCAGAGTGTGTCAGAGGGTGTCAGAGAGTGACAGAGTGTTTCTGAGAGTGTCAGAGAGTGTCAGAGATTTTCAGAGAGTTTCTGAGATTGTCAGAGAGTGTCAGAGAGTTTCTGAGAGTGTGAGAGCGTGTCAGAGTGTGTCAGAGAGTGACAGAGAGTGTCAGAGAGTGTCAGAGAGTGTCAGAGAGTGTCAGAGAGTGTCAGACGGTTTCTGAGAGAGTCAGAGAGTGACAGAGAGTGTCAGAGAGTGTCAGAGAGTGACAGAGTTTGTCAGAGAGTTTCTGAGAGTGTCAGAGAGTGTCAGAGAGTGATAGAGAGTGTCAGAGAGTTTCAGAGAGTGTCTGAGAGTGCCAGAGATTGTCAGAGAGTGTCAGAGGGTTTCTGAGAGTGTCTGAGAGTGTCAGAGAGTGACAGAGAGTGTCAGAGAGTGTCAGAGAGAGTCAGACAGTGACAGAGCGTGTCAGAGAGTGTCAGACAGTGATAGAGAGTGTCAGAGAGTTTCAGAGAGTGTCTGAGAGTGCCAGAGAGTGTCAGAGAGTGTCAGAGGGTTTCGGAGAGTGTCTGAGAGTGTCAGAGAGTGACAGAGAGTGTCAGAGAGTGTCAGAGAGTGACAGAGTGTGTCAGAGAGTGTCTGAGAGTGTCAGAGAGTGTCAGAGAGTGAAAGAGAGTGTCACAGAGTGTCAGAGAGTTTCAGAGAGTGTCAGAGTGTGTCAGAGAGTGTCAGAGAGTGACAGAATGTGTCAGAGAGTGACAGAGAGTGTCTGAGAGTGTCAGAGAGTTTCTCAGAGTGTCTGAGGTTATCAGAGAGTGTCAGAGAGTATTTGAGAGTGTCTGAAATTGTCAGAGAGTGTCAGAGCGTGACAGAGAGCGTCAGAGAGTGTCAGAGTGTGACAAGGTGTGTCAGAGAGTGACAGAGAGATTCTGAGAGTGTCAGAGAGTGTCCGAGAGTGTCAGAGAGTGACAGAGAGTGTCAGAGAGTGACAGAGTGTGTCAGAGAGTGACAGAGAGTATCTGAGAGTGTCAGAGAGTGTCAGCGAGTTTCTGAGAGTGTCAGAGAGTGACAGAGTGTGTCAGAGAGTGTCTGAGAGTGTCAGAGAGTGTCAGACAGTGACAGAGAGTGTCAGAGAGATTCTGAGAGTGTCAGAGTGTGTCAGAGGGTGTCAGAGAGTGACAGAGTGTTTCTGAGCGTGTCAGAGAGTGTCAGAGATTTTCAGAGAGTTTCTGAGAGTTTCTGAGATTGTCAGAGAGTGTCAGAGAGTTTCTGAGAGTGTCAGAGCGTGTCAGAGTGTGTCAGAGAGTGACAGAGTGTGTCAGAGTGTGACAGAGAGTGTCAGAGAGTGTCAGACGGTTTCTGAGAGAGTCAGAGAGTGACAGAGAGTATCAGAGAGTGTCAGAGAGTGACAGAGTTTGTCAGAGAGTTTCTGAGAGTGTCAGAGAGTGTCAGAGAGTCATAGAGAGTTTCAGAGAGTTTCAGAGAGTGTCAGAGTGTGTCAGAGAGTGTCAGAGAGTGACAGAGAGTGTCAGAGAGTGACAGAGAGTTTCAGAGAGTGTCAGAGTGTGTCATAGAGTGTCAGAGAGTGTCAGAGAGTGACAGAGTTTGTCAGAGAGTGTCAGAGAGTGACAGAGAGTTTCAGAGAGTGTCAGAGAGTGTCAGAGAGTGACAGAGATTGTCAGTGAGTTTCTGAGAGTGTCAGGGAGTGTCAAAGAGTGATAGAGAGTGTCAGAGAGTTTCAGAGAGTGTCTGAGAGTGCCAGGGAGTGTCAGAGAGTGTCAGAGGGTTTCTGAGAGTGTCTGAGAGTGTCAGAGAGTTTCAGAGAGTGTCAGAGTGTGTCAGAGAGTGTCAGAGAGTGTCAGAGTGTGACAAGATGTGTCAGAGAGTGACAGAGAGATTCTGAGAGTGTCAGAGAGTGTCCGAGAGTGTCAGAGAGTGACAGAGAGTGTCAGAGAGTGACAGAGTGTGTCAGAGAGTGACAGAGAGTATCTGAGAGTGTCAGAGAGTGTCAGCGAGTGTCAGCGAGTTTCTGAGAGTGTCAGAGAGTGTCAGAGAGTGTCAGAGAGTGTCAGACAGTGACAGAGAGTGTCAGAGAGGTTCTGAGAGTGTCAGAGTGTGTCAGAGGGTGTCAGAGAGTGACAGAGTGTTTCTGAGAGTGTCAGAGAGTTTCTGAGAGTTTCTGAGATTGTCAGAGAGTGTCAGAGAGTTTCTGAGAGTGTCAGAGCGTGTCAGAGTGTGTCAGAGAGTGACAGAGAGTGTCAGAGATTGTCAGAGAGTGTCAGACAGTTTCTGAGAGAGTCAGAGAGTGACAGAGAGTGTCAGAGAGTGCCAGAGATTGTCAGAGAGTGTCAGAGGGTTTCTGAGAGTGTCAGAGAGTGTCAGAGAGTGACAGAGAGTGTCAGAGAGTGTCAGAGAGAGTCAGACAGTGACAGAGCGTGTCAGAGAGTGTCTGAGAGTGATAGAGAGTGTCAGAGAGTGTCAGAGAGTGACAGAGAGTGTCAGAGAGTGTCAGAGAGAGTCAGACAGTGACAGAGCGTGTCAGAGAGTGTCAGAGAGTGATAGAGAGTGTCAGAGAGTGTCAAAGAGTGATAGAGAGTGTCAGAGAGTTTCAGAGAGTGTCTGAGAGTGCCAGGGAGTGTCAGAGAGTGTCAGAGGGTTTCTGAGAGTGTCTGAGAGTGTCAGAGAGTTTCAGAGAGTGTCAGAGTGTGTCAGAGAGTGTCAGAGAGTGTCAGAGTGTGACAAGATGTGTCAGAGAGTGACAGAGAGATTCTGAGAGTGTCAGAGAGTGTCCGAGAGTGTCAGAGAGTGACAGAGAGTGTCAGAGAGTGACAGAGTGTGTCAGAGAGTGACAGAGAGTATCTGAGAGTGTCAGAGAGTGTCAGCGAGTTTCTGAGAGTGTCAGAGAGTGACAGAGTGTGTCAGAGAGTGTCTGAGAGTGTCAGAGAGTGTCAGAGAGTGTCAGACAGTGACAGAGAGAGTCAGAGAGGTTCTGAGAGTGTCAGAGTGTGTCAGAGGGTGTCAGAGAGTGACAGAGTGTTTCTGAGAGTGTCAAAGAGTTTCTGAGAGTTTCTGAGAGTGTCAGAGCGTGTCAGAGTGTGTCAGAGAGTGACAGAGTGTGTCAGAGAGTGACAGAGAGTGTCAGAGATTGTCAGAGAGTGTCAGACAGTTTCTGAGAGAGTCAGCGAGTGACAGAGAGTGTCAGAGAGTGCCAGAGATTGTCAGAGAGTGTCAGAGGGTTTCTGAGAGTGTCAGAGAGTGTCAGAGAGTGACAGAGAGTGTCAGAGAGTGTCAGAGAGAGTCAGACAGTGACAGAGCGTGTCAGTGAGTGTCAGAGAGTGATAGAGAGTGTCAGAGAGTTTCAGAGAGTGTCTGAGAGTGCCAGAGAGTGTCAGAGAGTGTCAGAGGGTTTCTGAGAGTGTCTGAGAGTGTCAGAGAGTGACAGAGAGTGTCAGAGGGTGTCAGAGAGTGACAGAGTGTGTCAGAGAGTGTCTGAGAGTGTCAGAGAGTGTCAGAGAGTGAAAGAGAGTGTCACAGAGTGTCAGAGAGTTTCAGAGAGTGTCAGAGTGTGTCAGAGAGTGTCAGAGAGTGACAGAATGTGTCAGAGAGTGACAGAGAGTGTCTGAGAGTGTCAGAGAGATTCTCAGAGTGCCTGAGTTTATCAGAGAGTGTCAGAGAGTGTTTGAGAGTGTCTGACATTGTCAGAGAGTGTCAGAGCGTGACAGAGAGTGTCAGAGAGTGTCAGAGAGTTTCAGAGAGTGTCAGCGAGTTTCTGAGAGTGTCAGAGAGTGACAGAGTGTGTCAGAGAGTGTCTGAGAGTGTCAGAGAGTGTCAGACAGTGACAGAGAGTGTCAGAGAGATTCTGAGAGTGTCAGAGTGTGTCAGAGGGTGTCAGAGAGTGACAGAGTGTTTCTGAGAGTGTCAGAGAGTGTCAGAGAGTTTCTGAGAGTTTCTGAGATTGTCAGAGAGTGTCAGAGAGTTTCTGAGAGCGTCAGAGCGTGTCAGAGTGTGTCAGAGAGTGACAGAGTGTGTCAGAGAGTGACAAAGAGTGTCAGAGAGTGTCAGAGAGTGTCAGACGGTTTCTGAGAGAGTCAGAGAGTGACAGAGAGTGTCAGAGAGTGTCAGAGAGTGACAGAGTTTGTCAGAGATTTTCTGAGAGTGTCAGAGAGTGTCAGAGAGTGATAGAGAGTGTCAGAGAGTTTCAGAGAGTGTCTGAGAGTGCCAGAGATTGTCAGAGAGTGTCAGAGGGTTTCTGAGAGTGCGTGAGAGTGTCAGAGAGCGACAGAGAGTGTCAGAGAGTGTCAGATAGAGTCAGACAGTGACAGAGCATGTCGGAGAGTGTCAGAGAGTGATAGAGAGTGTCAGAGAGTTTCAGAGAGTGTCTGAGAGTGCCAGAGAGTGTCAGAGAGTGTCAGAGGGTTTCTGAGAGTGTCTGAGAGTGTCAGAGAGTGTCAGAGAGTGTCAGAGAGAGTCAGACAGTGAGAGAGCGTGTCAGAGAGTGTCAGAGAGTGATAGAGAGTGTCAGAGAGTTTCAGAGAGTGTCTGAGAGTGCCAGAGAGTGTCAGAGAGTGTCAGAGGGTTTCTGAGAGTGTCTGAGAGTGTCAGAGAGTGACAGAGAGTGTCAGAGGGTGTCAGAGAGTG
The DNA here is from genome assembly GCF_036365525.1 of Heterodontus francisci. Lineage (NCBI taxonomy): Eukaryota > Metazoa > Chordata > Chondrichthyes > Heterodontiformes > Heterodontidae > Heterodontus > Heterodontus francisci. The sequence goes on from NC_090371.1 coordinate 236,781,311, forward strand.
ACAGAGTGTGTCAGAGAGTGTCTGAGAGTGTCAGAGAGTGTCAGAGAGTGAAAGAGAGTGTCACAGAGTGTCAGAGAGTTTCAGAGAGTGTCAGAGTGTGTCAGAGAGTGTCAAAGAGTGATAGAGAGTGTCAGAGAGTTTCAGAGAGTGTCTGAGAGTGCCAGGGAGTGTCAGAGAGTGTCAGAGGGTTTCTGAGAGTGTCTGAGAGTGTCAGAGAGTTTCAGAGAGTGTCAGAGTGTGTCAGAGAGTGTCAGAGAGTGTCAGAGTGTGACAAGATGTGTCAGAGAGTGACAGAGAGATTCTGAGAGTGTCAGAGAGTGTCCGAGAGTGTCAGAGAGTGACAGAGAGTGTCAGAGAGTGACAGAGTGTGTCAGAGAGTGACAGAGAGTATCTGAGAGTGTCAGAGAGTGTCAGCGAGTGTCAGCGAGTTTCTGAGAGTGTCAGAGAGTGTCAGAGAGTGTCAGAGAGTGTCAGACAGTGACAGAGAGTGTCAGAGAGGTTCTGAGAGTGTCAGAGTGTGTCAGAGGGTGTCAGAGAGTGACAGAGTGTTTCTGAGAGTGTCAGAGAGTTTCTGAGAGTTTCTGAGATTGTCAGAGAGTGTCAGAGAGTTTCTGAGAGTGTCAGAGCGTGTCAGAGTGTGTCAGAGAGTGACAGAGTGTGTCAGAGAGTGACAGAGAGTGTCAGAGATTGTCAGAGAGTGTCAGACAGTTTCTGAGAGAGTCAGAGAGTGACAGAGAGTGTCAGAGAGTGCCAGAGATTGTCAGAGAGTGTCAGAGGGTTTCTGAGAGTGTCAGAGAGTGTCAGAGAGTGACAGAGAGTGTCAGAGAGTGTCAGAGAGAGTCAGACAGTGACAGAGCGTGTCAGAGAGTGTCAGAGAGTGATAGAGAGTGTCAGAGAGTGTCAAAGAGTGATAGAGAGTGTCAGAGAGTTTCAGAGAGTGTCTGAGAGTGCCAGGGAGTGTCAGAGAGTGTCAGAGGGTTTCTGAGAGTGTCTGAGAGTGTCAGAGAGTTTCAGAGAGTGTCAGAGTGTGTCAGAGAGTGTCAGAGAGTGTCAGAGTGTGACAAGATGTGTCAGAGAGTGACAGAGAGATTCTGAGAGTGTCAGAGAGTGTCCGAGAGTGTCAGAGAGTGACAGAGAGTGTCAGAGAGTGACAGAGTGTGTCAGAGAGTGACAGAGAGTATCTGAGAGTGTCAGAGAGTGTCAGCGAGTTTCTGAGAGTGTCAGAGAGTGACAGAGTGTGTCAGAGAGTGTCTGAGAGTGTCAGAGAGTGTCAGAGAGTGTCAGACAGTGACAGAGAGAGTCAGAGAGGTTCTGAGAGTGTCAGAGTGTGTCAGAGGGTGTCAGAGAGTGACAGAGTGTTTCTGAGAGTGTCAAAGAGTTTCTGAGAGTTTCTGAGAGTGTCAGAGCGTGTCAGAGTGTGTCAGAGAGTGACAGAGTGTGTCAGAGAGTGACAGAGAGTGTCAGAGATTGTCAGAGAGTGTCAGACAGTTTCTGAGAGAGTCAGAGAGTGACAGAGAGTGTCAGAGAGTGCCAGAGATTGTCAGAGAGTGTCAGAGGGTTTCTGAGAGTGTCAGAGAGTGTCAGAGAGTGACAGAGAGTGTCAGAGAGTGTCAGAGAGAGTCAGACAGTGACAGAGCGTGTCAGAGAGTGTCAGAGAGTGATAGAGAGTGTCAGAGAGTTTCAGAGAGTGTCTGAGAGTGCCAGAGAGTGTCAGAGAGTGTCAGAGGGTTTCTGAGAGTGTCTGAGAGTGTCAGAGAGTGACAGAGAGTGTCAGAGGGTGTCAGAGAGTGACAGAGTGTGTCAGAGAGTGTCTGAGAGTGTCAGAGAGTGTCAGAGAGTGAAAGAGAGTGTCACAGAGTGTCAGAGAGTTTCAGAGAGTGTCAGAGTGTGTCAGAGAGTGTCGGAGAGTGACAGAATGTGTCAGAGAGTGACAGAGAGTGTCTGAGAGTGTCAGAGAGTTTCTCAGAGTGCCTGAGTTTATCAGAGAGTGTCAGAGAGTGTTTGAGAGTGTCTGACATTGTCAGAGAGTGTCAGAGCGTGACAGAGAGTGTCAGAGAGTGTCAGAGAGTTTCAGAGAGTGTCAGCGAGTTTCTGAGAGTGTCAGAGAGTGACAGAGTGTGTCAGAGAGTGTCTGAGAGTGTCAGAGAGTGTCAGACAGTGACAGAGAGTGTCAGAGAGATTCTGAGAGTGTCAGAGTGTGTCAGAGGGTGTCAGAGAGTGACAGAGTGTTTCTGAGAGTGTCAGAGAGTGTCAGAGAGTTTCTGAGAGTTTCTGAGATTGTCAGAGAGTGTCAGAGAGTTTCTGAGAGCGTCAGAGCGTGTCAGAGTGTGTCAGAGAGTGACAGAGTGTGTCAGAGAGTGACAAAGAGTGTCAGAGAGTGTCAGACGGTTTCTGAGAGAGTCAGAGAGTGACAGAGAGTGTCAGAGAGTGTCAGAGAGTGACAGAGTTTGTCAGAGATTTTCTGAGAGTGTCAGAGAGTGTCAGAGAGTGATAGAGAGTGTCAGAGAGTTTCAGAGAGTGTCTGAGAGTGCCAGAGATTGTCAGAGAGTGTCAGAGGGTTTCTGAGAGTGCGTGAGAGTGTCAGAGAGCGACAGAGAGTGTCAGAGAGTGTCAGATAGAGTCAGACAGTGACAGAGCGTGTCAGAGAGTGTCAGAGAGTGATAGAGAGTGTCAGAGAGTTTCAGAGAGGGTCTGAGAGTGACAGAGAGTGTCAGAGAGTGTCAGAGGGTTTCTGAGAGTGTCTGAGAGTGTCAGAGAGTGACAGAGAGTGTCAGAGGGTGTCAGAGAGTGACAGAGTGTGTCAGAGAGTGTCTGAGAGTGTCAGAGAGTGTCAGAGAGTGAAAGAGAGTGTCACAGAGTGTCAGAGAGTTTCAGAGAGTGTCAGAGTGTGTCAGAGAGTGTCAGACAGTGACAGAATGTGTCAGAGAGTGACAGAGAGTGTCTGAGAGTGTCAGAGAGTTTCTCAGAGTGCCTGAGTTTATCAGAGAGTGTCAGAGAGTGTTTGAGAGTGTCTGACATTGTCAGAGAGTGTCAGAGCGTGACAGAGAGTGTCAGAGAGTGTCAGAGAGTTTCAGAGAGTGTCAGCGAGTTTCTGAGAGTGTCAGAGAGTGACAGAGTGTGTCAGAGAGTGTCTGAGATTGTCAGAGAGTGTCAGACAGTGACAGAGAGTGTCAGAGAGATTCTGAGAGTGTCAGAGTGTGTCAGAGGGGGTCAGAGAGTGACAGAGTGTTTCTGAGAGTGTCAGAGAGTGTCAGAGAGTTTCTGAGAGTTTCTGAGATTGTCAGAGAGTGTCAGAGAGTTTCTGAGAGCGTCAGAGCGTGTCAGAGTGTGTCAGAGAGTGACAGAGTGTGTCAGAGAGTGACAAAGAGTGTCAGAGAGTGTCAGAGAGTGTCAGACGGTTTCTGAGAGAGTCAGAGAGTGACAGAGCGTGTCAGAGAGTGTCAGAGAGTGATAGAGAGTGTCAGAGAGTTTCAGAGAGTGTCTGAGAGTGCCAGAGAGTGTCAGAGAGTGTCAGAGGGTTTCTGAGAGTGTCTGAGAGTGTCAGAGAGTGACAGAGAGTGTCAGAGAGTGTCAGAGAGTGTCAGAGAGTGACAGAGTGTGTCAGAGAGTGTCTGAGAGTGTCAGAGAGTGTCAGAGAGTGAAAGAGAGTGTCACAGAGTGTCAGAGAGTTTCAGAGAGTGTCAGAGTGTGTCAGAGAGTGTCAGAGAGTGACAGAATGTGTCAGAGAGTGACAGAGAGTGTCTGAGAGTGTCAGAGAGTTTCTCAGAGTGTCTGAGGTTATCAGAGAGTGTCAGAGAGTGTTTGAGAGTGTCTGAAATTGTCAGAGAGTGTCAGAGCGTGACAGAGAGTGTCAGAGAGTGTCAGAGAGTGTCAGAGAGTTTCAGAGAGTGTCAGAGTGTGTCAGAGAGTGTCAGAGAGTGTCAGAGTGTGACAAGGTGTGTCAGAGAGTGACAGAGAGATTCTGAGAGTGTCAGAGAGTGTCCGAGAGTGTCAGAAAGTGACAGAGAGTGTCAGAGGGTGTCAGAGAGTGACAGAGTGTGTCAGAGAGTGACAGAGAGTATCTGAGAGTGTCAGAGAGTGTCAGCGAGTTTCTGAGAGTGTCAGAGAGTGACAGAGTGTGTCAGAGAGTGTCGGAGAGTGTCAGAGAGTGTCAGACAGTGACAGAGAGTGTCAGAGAGATTCTGAGAGTGTCAGAGTGTGTCAGAGGGTGTCAGAGAGTGACAGAGTGTTTCTGAGAGTGTCAGAGAGTGTCAGAGATTTTCAGAGAGTTTCTGAGAGTTTCTGAGATTGTCAGAGAGTGTCAGAGAGTTTCTGAGAGTGTGAGAGCGTGTCAGAGTGTGTCAGAGAGTGACAGAGAGTGTCAGAGAGTGACAGAGAGTGTCAGAGAGTGTCAGAGAGTGTCAGACGGTTTCTGAGAGAGTCAGAGAGTGACAGAGAGTGTCAGAGAGTGTCAGAGAGTGACAGAGTTTGTCAGAGAGTTTCTGAGAGTGTCAGAGAGTGTCAGAGAGTGATAGAGATTGTCAGAGAGTTTCAGAGAGTGTCAGAGGGTGTCAGAGAGTGTCAGAGAGTGACAGAGAGTGTCAGAGAGTGACAGAGAGTTTCAGAGAGTGTCAGAGTGTGTCAGAGAGTGTCAGAGAGTGTCAGAGAGTGTCAGAGAGTGACAGAGTTTGTCAGAGAGTGACAGAGAGTTTCAGAGAGTGTCAGAGAGTGTCAGAGAGTGACAGAGTTTGTCAGAGATTGATAGAGAGTGTCAGAGAGTTTCAGAGATTGTCTGAGAGTGCCAGAGATTGTCAGAGAGTGCCAGAGGGTTTCTGAGAGTGTCAGAGAGTGTCAGAGAGTGACAGAGAGTGTCAGAGAGTGTCAGAGAGAGTCAGACAGTGACAGGGCGTGTCAGAGAGTGTCAGAGAGTGATAGAGAGTGTCAGAGAGTTTCAGAGAGTGTCTGAGAGTGCCAGAGGGTTTCTGAGAGTGTCTGAGAGTGTCAGAGAGTGACAGAGAGTGTCAGAGAGTGTCAGAGAGTGTCAGAGAGTGACAGAGTGTGTCAGAGAGTGTCTGAGAGTGTCAGAGAGTGTCAGAGAGTGAAAGAGAGTGTCACAGAGTGTCAGAGAGTTTCAGAGAGTGTCAGAGTGTGTCAGAGAGTGTCAGAGAGTGGCAGAATGTGTCAGAGAGTGACAGAGAGTGTCTGAGAGTGTCAGAGAGTTTCTCAGAGTGTCTGAGGTTATCAGAGAGTGTCAGAGAGTGTTTGAGAGTGTCTGAAATTGTCAGAGAGTGTCAGAGCGTGACAGAGAGTGTCAGAGAGTGTCAGAGAGTTTCAGAGAGTGTCAGCAAGTTTCTGAGAGTGTCAGAGAGTGACAGAGTCTGTCAGAGAGTGTCAGAGAGTGTCAGAGAGTGTCAGACAGTGACAGAGAGTGTCAGAGAGATTCTGAGAGTGTCAGAGTATGTCAGAGGGTGTCAGAGAGTGACAGAGTGTTTCTGAGAGTGTCTGAGAGTGTCAGAGAGTGACAGAGAGTGTCAGAGAGTGTCAGAGAGAGTCAGACAGTGACAGAGCGTGTCAGAGAGTGTCAGAGAGTGATAGAGAGTGTCAGAGAGTTTCAGAGAGTGTCTGAGAGTGCCAGAGAGTGTCAGAGAGTGTCAGAGGGTTTCTGAGAGTGTCTGAGAGTGTCAGAGAGTGACAGAGAGTGTCAGAGAGTGTCAGAGAGTGTCAGAGAGTGACAGAGTGTGTCAGAGAGTGTCTGAGAGTGTCAGAGAGTGTCAGAGAGTGATAGAGAGTGTCACAGAGTGTCAGAGAGTTTCAGAGAGTGTCAGAGTGTGTCAGAGAGTGTCAGAGAGTGACAGAATGTGTCACAGAGTGATAGAGAGTGTCTGAGAGTGTCAGAGAGTTTCTCAGAGTGTCTGAGGTTATCAGAGAGTGTCAGAGAGTGTTTGAGAGTGTCTGAGATTGTCAGAGAGTGTCAGAGCGTGACAGAGAGTGTCAGAGACTGTTAGAGAGTTTCAGAGAGTGTCAGAGTGTGTCAGAGAGTGTCAGAGAGTGTCAGACTGTGACCAGGTGTGTCAGAGAGTGACAGAGAGATTCTGAGAGTGTCAGAGAGTGTCCGAGAGTGTCAGAAAGTGACAGAGAGTGTCAGAGAGTGACAGAGTGTGTCAGAGAGTGTCAGAGAGTGACAGAGAGTGACAGAGTTTGTCAGAGAGTTTCTGAGAGTGTCAGAGAGTGTCAGAGAGTGATAGAGATTGTCAGAGAGTTTCAGAGAGTGTCAGAGTGTGTCAGAGAGTGTCAGAGAGTGACAGAGAGTGTCAGAGAGTGACAGAGAGTTTCAGAGAGTGTCAGAGTGTGTCAGAGAGTGACAGAGTTTGTCAGAGAGTTTCTGAGAGTGTCAGAGAGTGTCAGAGAGTGTCTGAGAGTGTCAGAGAGTTTCAGAGAGTGTCTGAGAGTGCCAGAGATTGTCAGAGAGTGTCAGAGGATTTCTGAGAGTGTCAGAGAGTGTCAGAGAGTGACAGAGAGTGTCAGAGAGTGTCAGAGAGAGTCAGACAGTGACAGGGCGTGTCAGAGAGTGTCAGAGAGTGATAGAGAGTGTCAGAGAGTTGCAGAGCGTGTCTGAGAGTGCCAGAGAGTGTCAGAGAGTGTCAGTGGGTTTCTGAGAGTGTCTGAGAGTGTCAGAGAGTGTCAGACAGTGACAGAGAGTGTCAGAGAGATTCTGAGAGTGTCAGAGTGTGTCAGAGAGTGTCAGAGAGTGTCAGAGTGTGACAAGGTGTGTCAGAGAGTGACAGAGAGATTCTGAGAGTGTCAGAGAGTGTCCGAGAGTGTCAGAGAGTGACAGAGAGTGTCAGAGAGTGACAGAGTGTGTCAGAGAGTGATAGAGAGTATCTGAGAGTGTCAGAGGGTGTCAGCGAGTTTCTGAGAGTGTCAGAGAGTTGCAGAGCGTGTCTGAGAGTGCCAGAGAGTGTCAGAGAGTGTCAGTGGGTTTCTGAGAGTGTCTGAGAGTGTCAGAGAGTGACAGAGAGTGTCAGAGAGTGTCAGAGAGTGACAGAGTGTGTCAGAGAGTGTCTGAGAGTGTCAGAGAGCGTCAGAGAGTGAAAGAGAGTGTCACAGAGTGTCAGAGAGTTTCAGAGAGTGTCAGAGTGTGTCAGAGAGTGTCAGAGAGTGACAGAATGTGTCAGAGAGTGACAGAGAGTGTCTGAGAGTGTCAGAGAGTTTCTCAGAGTGTCTGAGGTTATCAGAGAGTGTCAGAGAGTGTTTGAGAGTGTCTGAAATTGTCAGAGAGTGTCAGAGCGTGACAGAGAGTGTCAGAGAGTGTCAGAGAGTTTCTGAGAGTGTCAGAGAGTGACAGAGTGTGTCAGAGAGTGTCTGAGAGTGTCAGAGAGTGACAGACAGTGACAGAGAGTGTCAGAGAGATTCTGAGAGTGTCAGAGTGTGTCAGAGGGTGTCAGAGAGTGGCAGAGTGTTTCTGAGAGTGTCAGAGAGTGTCAGAGAGTTTCAGAGAGTTTCTGAGAGTTTCTGAGATTGTCAGAGAGTGTCAGAGAGTTTCTGAGAGTGTCAGAGCGTGTCAGAGTGTGTCAGAGAGTGACAGAGTGTGTCAGAGAGTGACAGAGAGTGTCAGAGAGTGTCAGAGAGTGTCAGACGGTTTCTGAGAGAGTCAGAGAGTGACAGAGAGTGTCAGAGTGTGTCAGAGAGTGACAGAGTTTGTCAGAGAGTTTCTGAGAGTGTCAGAGAGTGATAGAGAGTGTCAGAGAGTTTCAGAGAGTGTCTGAGAGTGACAGAGATTGTCAGAGAGTGTCAGAGGGTTTCTGAGAGTGTCTGAGTGTGTCAGAGAGTGACAGAGAGTGTCAGAGAGTGTCAGAGAGAGTCAGACAGTGACAGAGCGTGTCAGAGAGTGTCAGAGAGTGATAGAGAGTGTCAGAGAGTTTCAGAGAGTGTATGAGAGTGCCAGAGAGGGTCAGAGAGTGTCAGAGGGTTTCTGAGAGTGTCTGAGAGTGTCAGAGAGTGACAGAGAGTGTCAGAGAGTGTCAGAGAGTGACAGAGTGTGTCAGAGAGTGTCTGAGAGTGTCAGAGAGTGTCAGAGAGTGAAAGAGAGTGTCACAGAGTGTCAGAGAGTTTCAGAGGGTGTCAGAGTGTGTCAGAGAGTGTCAGAGAGTGACAGAATGTGTCAGAGAGTGACAGAGAGTGTCTGAGAGTGTCAGAGAGTTTCTCAGATTGTCTGAGGTTATCAGAGAGTGTCAGAGAGTGTTTGAGAGTGTCTGAAATTGTCAGAGAGTGTCAGAGCGTGACAGAGAGTGTCAGAGAGTGTCAGAGAGTTTCAGAGAGTGTCAGAGTGTGTCAGAGAGTGTCAGAGAGTGTCAGAGTGTGACAAGGTGTGTCAGAGAGTGACAGAGAGATTCTGAGAGTGTCAGAGAGTGTCCGAGAGTGTCAGAGAGTGACAGAGAGTGTCAGAGAGTGACAGAGTGTGTCAGAGAGTGATAGAGAGTATCTGAGAGTGTCAGAGGGTGTCAGCGAGTTTCTGAGAGTGTCAGAGAGTGACAGAGTGTGTCAGAGAGTGTCTGAGAGTGTCAGAGAGTGTCAGACAGTGACAGAGAGTGTCAGAGAGATTCTGAGAGTGTCAGAGTGTGTCAGAGGGTGTCAGAGAGTGACAGAGTGTTTCTGAGAGTGTCAGAGAGTGTCAGAGATTTTCAGAGAGTTTCTGAGATTTTCTGAGATTGTCAGAGAGTGTCAGAGAGTTTCTGAGAGTGTCAGAGCGTGTCAGAGTGTGTCAGAGAGTGACAGAGTGTGTCAGAGAGTGACAGAGAGTGTCAGAGAGTGTCAGAGAGTGTCAGACGGTTTCTGAGAGAGTCAGAGAGTGACAGAGAGTGTCAGAGAGTGTCAGAGAGTGATAGAGAGTGTCAGAGAGTTTCAGAGAGTGTCAGAGTGTGTCAGAGAGTGTCAGAGAGTGACAGAGAGTGTCAGAAAGTGACAGAGAGTTTCAGAGAGTGTCAGAGTGTGTCAGAGAGTGTCAGAGAGTGACAGAGTTTGTCAGAGAGTGTCAGAGAGTGACAGAGAGTTTCAGAGAGTGTCAGAGAGTGACAGAGTTTGTCAGAGAGTTTCTGAGAGATTGTCAGAGAGTGATAGAGAGTGTCAGAGAATTTCAGAGAGTGTCTGAGAGTGCCAGAGAGTGTCAGAGAGTGTCAGAGGGTTTCTGAGAGTGTCTGAGAGTGTCAGAGAGTGACAGAGAGTGTCAGAGAGTGTCAGAGTGTCAGAGAGTGACAGAGTGTGTCAGAGAGTGTCTGAGAGTGTCAGAGAGTGTCAGAGAGTGGAAGAGAGTGTCACAGAGTGTCAGAGAGTTTCAGAGAGTGTCAGAGTGTGTCACAGAGTGTCAGAGAGTGACAGAATGTGTCAGAGAGTGACAGAGAGTGTCTGAGAGTGTCAGAGAGTGTCCGAGAGTGTTTGAGAGTGTCTGAGATTGTCAGAGAGTGTCAGAGCGTGACAGAGAGTGTCAGAGAGTGTCAGAGAGTTTCAGAGAGTGTCAGAGTGTGTCAGAGAGTGTCAGAGAATGTCAGAGTGTGACAAGGTGTGTCAGAGAGTGACAGAGAGATTCTGAGAGTGTCAGAGAGTGTCCGAGAGTGTCAGAGAGTGATAGAGAATGTCAGAGAGTGACAGAGTGTGTCAGAGAGTGACAGAGAGTATCTGAGAGTGTCAGAGAGTGTCAGCGAGTTTCTGAGAGTGTCAGAGATTGACAGAGTGTGTCAGAGAGTGTCTGAGAGTGTCTGAGAGTGTCAGAGAGTGTCAGACAGTGACAGAGAGTGTCAGAGAGATTCTGAGAGTGTCAAAGTGTGTCAGAGGGTGTCAGAGAGTGTCAGAGAGATTCTGAGAGTGTCAAAGTGTGTCAGAGAGTGTCAGAGATTGACAGAGTGTGTCAGAGAGTGTCTGAGAGTGTCTGAGAGTGTCAGAGAGTGTCAGACAGTGACAGAGAGTTTCAGAGAGTTTCTGAGAGTTTCTGAGATTGTCAGAGAGTGTCAGAGAGTTTCTGAGAGTGTCAGAGCGTGTCAGAGTGTGTCAGAGAGTGACAGAGTGTGTCAGAGAGTGACAGAGAGTGTCAGAGAGTGTCAGAGAGTGTCAGACGGTTTCTGAGAGAGTCAGAGAGTGTCAGAGAGTGTCAGAGAGTGACAGAGTTTGTCAGAGAGTTTCTGAGAGTGTCAGAGAGTGTCAGAGAGTGATAGAGTGTGTCAGAGAGTTTCAGAGAGTGTCTGAGAGTGCCAGAGATTGTCAGAGAGTGTCAGAGGGTTTCTGAGAGTGTCAGAGAGTGTCAGAGAGTGACAGAGAGTGTCAGAGAGTGTCAGAGAGAGTCAGACAGTGACAGAGCATGTCAGAGAGTGTCAGAGAGTGATAGAGAGTGTCAGAGAGTTTCAGAGAGTGTCTGAGAGTGCCAGAGAGTGTCAGAGAGTGTCAGAGGGTTTCTGAGAGTGTCTGAGAGTGTCAGAGTGTGTCAGAGAGTGTCAGAGAGTGTCAGAGTGTGACAGAGTGTGTCAGAGAGTGACAGAGAGATTCTGAGAGTGTCAGAGAGTGTCCGAGAGTGTCAGAGAGTGACAGAGAGTATCTGAGGGTGTCAGAGAGTGTCAGCGAGTTTCTGAGAGTGTCAGAGAGTGACAAAGTGTGTCAGAGAGTGTCTGAGAGTGTCAGAGAGGGACAGAGGGTGTCAGAGAGTGACAGAGTGTTTCTGAGAGTGTCAGAGAGTTTCAGAGAGTTTCAGAGAGTTTCTGAGAGTTTCTGAGATTGTCAGAGTGTGTCAGAGAGTGACAGAGTGTGTCAGAGAGTGACAGAGAGTGTCAGAGAGTGTCAGACGGTTTCTGAGAGAGTCAGAGAGTGACAGAGAGTGTCAGAGAGTGTCAGAGAGTGACAGAGTTTGTCAGAGAGTTTCTGAGAGTGTCAGAGAGTGTCAGAGAGTGATAGAGAGTGTCAGAGAGTTTCAGAGAGTGTCTGAGAGTGCCAGAGATTGTCATAGAGTGTCAGAGTGTTTCTGAGAGTGTCTGAGAGTGTCAGAGAGTGACAGAGAGTGTCAGAGAGTGTCAGAGAGTGTCAGAGAGTGACAGAGTGTGTCAGAGAGTGTCTGAGAGAGTCAGACAGTGACAGAGCGTGTCAGAGAGTGTCAGAGAGTGATAGAGAGTGTCAGAGAGTTTCAGAGAGTGTCTGAGAGTGCCAGAGAGTGTCAGAGAGTGTCAGAGGGTTTCTGAGAGTGTCTGAGAGTGTCAGAGAGTGACAGAGAGTGTCAGAGAGTGTCAGAGAGTGTCAGAGAGTGACAGAGTGTGTCAGAGAGTGTCTGAGAGTGTCAGAGAGTGTCAGAGAGTGAAAGAGAGTGTCGCAGAGTGTCAGAGAGTTTCAGAGAGTGTCAGAGTGTGTCAGAGAGCGTCAGAGAGTGACAGAATGTGTCAGAGAGTGACAGAGTGTCTGAGAGTGTCAGAGAGTTTCTCAGAGTGTCTGAGGTTATCAGAGAGTGTCAGAGAGTGTTTGAGAGTGTCTGAAATTGTCAGAGAGTGTCAGAGCGTGACAGAGAGTGTCAGAGAGTGTCAGAGAGTTTCAGAGAGTGTCAGAGTGTGTCAGAGAGTGTCAGAGAGTGTCAGAGTGTGACAAGGTGTGTCAGAGAGTGACAGAGAGATTCTGAGAGTGTCAGAGAATGTCCGAGAGTGAAAGAGAGTGTCACAGAGTGTCAGAGAGTGACAGAGTGTGTCAGAGAGTGACAGAGAGTATCTGAGAGTGTCAGAGAGTGTCAGCGAGTTTCAGAGAGTGACAGAGTTTGTCAGAGAGTGTCAGAGAGTGATAGAGAGTGTCAGAGAGTTTCAGAGAGTGTCTGAGAGTGCCAGAGAGTGTCAGAGAGTGTCAGAGGGTTTCTGAGAGAGCCTGAGAGTGTCAGAGAGTGACAGAGAGTGTCAGAGAGTGTCAGAGAGTGTCAGAGAGTGACAGAGTGTGTCAGAGAGTGTCTGAGAGTGTCAGAGAGTGTCAGAGAGTGAAAGAGAGTGTCACAGAGTGTCAGAGAGTGACAGAGTGTGACAGAGAGTGACAGAGAGTATCTGAGAGTGTCAGAAAGTGTCAGCGAGTTTCTGAGAGTGTCAGAGAGTGACAGAGTGTGTCAGAGAGTGTCTGAGAGTGTCAGAGAGTGTCAGACAGTGACAGAGAGTGTCAGAGAGATTCTGAGAGTGTCAGAGTGTGTCAGAGGGTGTCAGAGAGTGACAGAGTGTTTCTGAGAGTGTCAGAGAGTTTCAGAGATTTTCAGAGAGTTTCTGAGAGTTTCTGAGATTGTCAGAGAGTGTCAGAGAGTTTCTGAGAGTGTCAGAGCGTGTCAGAGTAGTCAGAGAGTGACAGAGTGTGTCAGAGAGTGACAGAGAGTGTCAGAGAGTGTCAGAGAGTGTCAGACGGTTTCTGAGAGAGTCAGAGAGTGACAGAGAGTGTCAGAGAGTGTCAGAGAGTGACAGAGTTTGTCAGAGAGTTTCTGAGAGTGTCAGAGAGTGTCAGAGAGTGATAGAGAGTGTCAGAGAGTTTCAGAGAGTGTCAGAGTGTGTCAGAGAGTGTCAGAGAGTGACAGAGAGTGTCAGAAAATGACAGAGAGTTTCAGAGAGTGTCAGAGTGTGTCAGAGAGTGTCAGAGAGTGTCATAGAGTGTCAGTGGGTTTCTGAGAGTGTCTGAGAGTGTCAGAGAGTGACAGAGAGTGTCAGAGAGTGTCAGAGAGTGACAGAGTGTGTCAGAGAGTGTCTGAGAGTGTCAGAGAGCGTCAGAGAGTGAAAGAGAGTGTCACAGAGTGTCAGAGAGTTTCAGAGAGTGTCAGAGTGTGTCAGAGAGTGTCAGAGAGTGACAGAATGTGTCAGAGAGTGACAGAGAGTGTCTGAGAGTGTCAGAGAGTTTCTCAGAGTGTCTGAGGTTATCAGAGAGTGTCAGAGAGTGTTTGAGAGTGTCTGAAATTGTCAGAGAGTGTCAGAGCGTGACAGAGAGTGTCAGAGAGTGTCAGAGAGTTTCTGAGAGTGTCAGAGAGTGACAGAGTGTGTCAGAGAGTGTCTGAGAGTGTCAGAGAGTGACAGACAGTGACAGAGAGTGTCAGAGAGATTCTGAGAGTGTCAGAGTGTGTCAGAGGGTGTCAGAGAGTGGCAGAGTGTTTCTGAGAGTGTCAGAGAGTGTCAGAGAGTTTCAGAGAGTTTCTGAGAGTTTCTGAGATTGTCAGAGAGTGTCAGAGAGTTTCTGAGAGTGTCAGAGCGTGTCAGAGTGTGTCAGAGAGTGACAGAGTGTGTCAGAGAGTGACAGAGAGTGTCAGAGAGTGTCAGAGAGTGTCAGACGGTTTCTGAGAGAGTCAGAGAGTGACAGAGAGTGTCAGAGTGTGTCAGAGAGTGACAGAGTTTGTCAGAGAGTTTCTGAGAGTGTCAGAGAGTGATAGAGAGTGTCAGAGAGTTTCAGAGAGTGTCTGAGAGTGACAGAGATTGTCAGAGAGTGTCAGAGGGTTTCTGAGAGTGTCTGAGTGTGTCAGAGAGTGACAGAGAGTGTCAGAGAGTGTCAGAGAGAGTCAGACAGTGACAGAGCGTGTCAGAGAGTGTCAGAGAGTGATAGAGAGTGTCAGAGAGTTTCAGAGAGTGTATGAGAGTGCCAGAGAGGGTCAGAGAGTGTCAGAGGGTTTCTGAGAGTGTCTGAGAGTGTCAGAGAGTGACAGAGAGTGTCAGAGAGTGTCAGAGAGTGACAGAGTGTGTCAGAGAGTGTCTGAGAGTGTCAGAGAGTGTCAGAGAGTGAAAGAGAGTGTCACAGAGTGTCAGAGAGTTTCAGAGGGTGTCAGAGTGTGTCAGAGAGTGTCAGAGAGTGACAGAATGTGTCAGAGAGTGACAGAGAGTGTCTGAGAGTGTCAGAGAGTTTCTCAGATTGTCTGAGGTTATCAGAGAGTGTCAGAGAGTGTTTGAGAGTGTCTGAAATTGTCAGAGAGTGTCAGAGCGTGACAGAGAGTGTCAGAGAGTGTCAGAGAGTTTCAGAGAGTGTCAGAGTGTGTCAGAGAGTGTCAGAGAGTGTCAGAGTGTGACAAGGTGTGTCAGAGAGTGACAGAGAGATTCTGAGAGTGTCAGAGAGTGTCCGAGAGTGTCAGAGAGTGACAGAGAGTGTCAGAGAGTGACAGAGTGTGTCAGAGAGTGATAGAGAGTATCTGAGAGTGTCAGAGGGTGTCAGCGAGTTTCTGAGAGTGTCAGAGAGTGACAGAGTGTGTCAGAGAGTGTCTGAGAGTGTCAGAGAGTGTCAGACAGTGACAGAGAGTGTCAGAGAGATTCTGAGAGTGTCAGAGTGTGTCAGAGGGTGTCAGAGAGTGACAGAGTGTTTCTGAGAGTGTCAGAGAGTGTCAGAGATTTTCAGAGAGTTTCTGAGATTTTCTGAGATTGTCAGAGAGTGTCAGAGAGTTTCTGAGAGTGTCAGAGCGTGTCAGAGTGTGTCAGAGAGTGACAGAGTGTGTCAGAGAGTGACAGAGAGTGTCAGAGAGTGTCAGAGAGTGTCAGACGGTTTCTGAGAGAGTCAGAGAGTGACAGAGAGTGTCAGAGAGTGTCAGAGAGTGATAGAGAGTGTCAGAGAGTTTCAGAGAGTGTCAGAGTGTGTCAGAGAGTGTCAGAGAGTGACAGAGAGTGTCAGAAAGTGACAGAGAGTTTCAGAGAGTGTCAGAGTGTGTCAGAGAGTGTCAGAGAGTGACAGAGTTTGTCAGAGAGTGTCAGAGAGTGACAGAGAGTTTCAGAGAGTGTCAGAGAGTGACAGAGTTTGTCAGAGAGTTTCTGAGAGATTGTCAGAGAGTGATAGAGAGTGTCAGAGAATTTCAGAGAGTGTCTGAGAGTGCCAGAGAGTGTCAGAGAGTGTCAGAGGGTTTCTGAGAGTGTCTGAGAGTGTCAGAGAGTGACAGAGAGTGTCAGAGAGTGTCAGAGTGTCAGAGAGTGACAGAGTGTGTCAGAGAGTGTCTGAGAGTGTCAGAGAGTGTCAGAGAGTGGAAGAGAGTGTCACAGAGTGTCAGAGAGTTTCAGAGAGTGTCAGAGTGTGTCACAGAGTGTCAGAGAGTGACAGAATGTGTCAGAGAGTGACAGAGAGTGTCTGAGAGTGTCAGAGAGTGTCCGAGAGTGTTTGAGAGTGTCTGAGATTGTCAGAGAGTGTCAGAGCGTGACAGAGAGTGTCAGAGAGTGTCAGAGAGTTTCAGAGAGTGTCAGAGTGTGTCAGAGAGTGTCAGAGAATGTCAGAGTGTGACAAGGTGTGTCAGAGAGTGACAGAGAGATTCTGAGAGTGTCAGAGAGTGTCCGAGAGTGTCAGAGAGTGATAGAGAATGTCAGAGAGTGACAGAGTGTGTCAGAGAGTGACAGAGAGTATCTGAGAGTGTCAGAGAGTGTCAGCGAGTTTCTGAGAGTGTCAGAGATTGACAGAGTGTGTCAGAGAGTGTCTGAGAGTGTCTGAGAGTGTCAGAGAGTGTCAGACAGTGACAGAGAGTGTCAGAGAGATTCTGAGAGTGTCAAAGTGTGTCAGAGGGTGTCAGAGAGTGTCAGAGAGATTCTGAGAGTGTCAAAGTGTGTCAGAGAGTGTCAGAGATTGACAGAGTGTGTCAGAGAGTGTCTGAGAGTGTCTGAGAGTGTCAGAGAGTGTCAGACAGTGACAGAGAGTTTCAGAGAGTTTCTGAGAGTTTCTGAGATTGTCAGAGAGTGTCAGAGAGTTTCTGAGAGTGTCAGAGCGTGTCAGAGTGTGTCAGAGAGTGACAGAGTGTGTCAGAGAGTGACAGAGAGTGTCAGAGAGTGTCAGAGAGTGTCAGACGGTTTCTGAGAGAGTCAGAGAGTGTCAGAGAGTGTCAGAGAGTGACAGAGTTTGTCAGAGAGTTTCTGAGAGTGTCAGAGAGTGTCAGAGAGTGATAGAGTGTGTCAGAGAGTTTCAGAGAGTGTCTGAGAGTGCCAGAGATTGTCAGAGAGTGTCAGAGGGTTTCTGAGAGTGTCAGAGAGTGTCAGAGAGTGACAGAGAGTGTCAGAGAGTGTCAGAGAGAGTCAGACAGTGACAGAGCATGTCAGAGAGTGTCAGAGAGTGATAGAGAGTGTCAGAGAGTTTCAGAGAGTGTCTGAGAGTGCCAGAGAGTGTCAGAGAGTGTCAGAGGGTTTCTGAGAGTGTCTGAGAGTGTCAGAGTGTGTCAGAGAGTGTCAGAGAGTGTCAGAGTGTGACAGAGTGTGTCAGAGAGTGACAGAGAGATTCTGAGAGTGTCAGAGAGTGTCCGAGAGTGTCAGAGAGTGACAGAGAGTATCTGAGGGTGTCAGAGAGTGTCAGCGAGTTTCTGAGAGTGTCAGAGAGTGACAAAGTGTGTCAGAGAGTGTCTGAGAGTGTCAGAGAGGGACAGAGGGTGTCAGAGAGTGACAGAGTGTTTCTGAGAGTGTCAGAGAGTTTCAGAGAGTTTCAGAGAGTTTCTGAGAGTTTCTGAGATTGTCAGAGTGTGTCAGAGAGTGACAGAGTGTGTCAGAGAGTGACAGAGAGTGTCAGAGAGTGTCAGACGGTTTCTGAGAGAGTCAGAGAGTGACAGAGAGTGTCAGAGAGTGTCAGAGAGTGACAGAGTTTGTCAGAGAGTTTCTGAGAGTGTCAGAGAGTGTCAGAGAGTGATAGAGAGTGTCAGAGAGTTTCAGAGAGTGTCTGAGAGTGCCAGAGATTGTCATAGAGTGTCAGAGTGTTTCTGAGAGTGTCTGAGAGTGTCAGAGAGTGACAGAGAGTGTCAGAGAGTGTCAGAGAGTGTCAGAGAGTGACAGAGTGTGTCAGAGAGTGTCTGAGAGAGTCAGACAGTGACAGAGCGTGTCAGAGAGTGTCAGAGAGTGATAGAGAGTGTCAGAGAGTTTCAGAGAGTGTCTGAGAGTGCCAGAGAGTGTCAGAGAGTGTCAGAGGGTTTCTGAGAGTGTCTGAGAGTGTCAGAGAGTGACAGAGAGTGTCAGAGAGTGTCAGAGAGTGTCAGAGAGTGACAGAGTGTGTCAGAGAGTGTCTGAGAGTGTCAGAGAGTGTCAGAGAGTGAAAGAGAGTGTCGCAGAGTGTCAGAGAGTTTCAGAGAGTGTCAGAGTGTGTCAGAGAGCGTCAGAGAGTGACAGAATGTGTCAGAGAGTGACAGAGTGTCTGAGAGTGTCAGAGAGTTTCTCAGAGTGTCTGAGGTTATCAGAGAGTGTCAGAGAGTGTTTGAGAGTGTCTGAAATTGTCAGAGAGTGTCAGAGCGTGACAGAGAGTGTCAGAGAGTGTCAGAGAGTTTCAGAGAGTGTCAGAGTGTGTCAGAGAGTGTCAGAGAGTGTCAGAGTGTGACAAGGTGTGTCAGAGAGTGACAGAGAGATTCTGAGAGTGTCAGAGAATGTCCGAGAGTGAAAGAGAGTGTCACAGAGTGTCAGAGAGTGACAGAGTGTGTCAGAGAGTGACAGAGAGTATCTGAGAGTGTCAGAGAGTGTCAGCGAGTTTCAGAGAGTGACAGAGTTTGTCAGAGAGTGTCAGAGAGTGATAGAGAGTGTCAGAGAGTTTCAGAGAGTGTCTGAGAGTGCCAGAGAGTGTCAGAGAGTGTCAGAGGGTTTCTGAGAGAGCCTGAGAGTGTCAGAGAGTGACAGAGAGTGTCAGAGAGTGTCAGAGAGTGTCAGAGAGTGACAGAGTGTGTCAGAGAGTGTCTGAGAGTGTCAGAGAGTGTCAGAGAGTGAAAGAGAGTGTCACAGAGTGTCAGAGAGTGACAGAGTGTGACAGAGAGTGACAGAGAGTATCTGAGAGTGTCAGAAAGTGTCAGCGAGTTTCTGAGAGTGTCAGAGAGTGACAGAGTGTGTCAGAGAGTGTCTGAGAGTGTCAGAGAGTGTCAGACAGTGACAGAGAGTGTCAGAGAGATTCTGAGAGTGTCAGAGTGTGTCAGAGGGTGTCAGAGAGTGACAGAGTGTTTCTGAGAGTGTCAGAGAGTTTCAGAGATTTTCAGAGAGTTTCTGAGAGTTTCTGAGATTGTCAGAGAGTGTCAGAGAGTTTCTGAGAGTGTCAGAGCGTGTCAGAGTAGTCAGAGAGTGACAGAGTGTGTCAGAGAGTGACAGAGAGTGTCAGAGAGTGTCAGAGAGTGTCAGACGGTTTCTGAGAGAGTCAGAGAGTGACAGAGAGTGTCAGAGAGTGTCAGAGAGTGACAGAGTTTGTCAGAGAGTTTCTGAGAGTGTCAGAGAGTGTCAGAGAGTGATAGAGAGTGTCAGAGAGTTTCAGAGAGTGTCAGAGTGTGTCAGAGAGTGTCAGAGAGTGACAGAGAGTGTCAGAAAATGACAGAGAGTTTCAGAGAGTGTCAGAGTGTGTCAGAGAGTGTCAGAGAGTGTCATAGAGTGACAGAGTTTGTCAGAGAGTGTCAGAGAGTGACAGAGAGTTTCAGAGAGTGTCAGAGAGTGTCAGAGAGTGACAGAGTTTGTCAGAGAGTTTCTGAGAGTGTCAGAGAGTGTCAGAGAGTGATATAGAGTGTCAGAGAGTTTCAGAGAGTGTCTGAGAGTGCCAGAGAGTGTCAGAGAGTGTCAGAGGGTTTCTGAGAGTGTCTGAGAGTGTCAGAGAGTGACGGAGAGTGTCAGAGAGTGTCAGAGAGAGTCAGACAGTGACAGAGCGTGTCAGAGAGTGTCAGAGAGTGATAGAGAGTGTCAGAGAGTTTCAGAGAGTGTCTGAGAGTGCCAGAGAGTGTCAGAGAGTGTCAGAGGGTTTCTGAGAGATTCTGAGAGTGTCAGAGAGTGACAGAGAGTGTCAGAGAGTGTCAGAGAGTGTCAGAGAGTGACAGAGTGTGTCAGAGAGTGTCTGAGAGTGTCAGAGAGTGTCAGAGAGTGAAAGAGAGTGTCACCGAGTGTCAGAGAGTGACAGAGTGTTTCAGAGAGTGACAGAGAGTATCTGAGAGTGTCAGAGAGTGTCAGCGAGTTTCTGAGAGTGTCAGAGAGTGACAGAGTGTGTCAGAGAGTGTCTGAGAGTGTCAGAGAGTGTCAGACAGTGACAGAGAGTGTCAGAGAGATTCTGAGAGTGTCAGAGTGTGTCAGAGGGTGTCAGAGAGTGACAGGGTGTTTCTGAGAGTGTCAGAGAGTGTCAGAGATTTTCAGAGAGTTTCTGAGAGTTTCTTAGATTGTCAGAGAGTGTCAGTGAGTTTCTGAGAGTGTCAGAGCGTGTCAGAGTGTGTCAGAGAGTGACAGAGTGTGTCAGAGAGTGACAGAGATTGTCAGAGAGTGTCAGACGGTTTCTGAGAGAGTCAGAGAGTGACAAGAGAGTGTCAGAGAGTGACAGAGTTTGTCAGAGAGTTTCTGAGAGTGTCAGAGACTGACAGAGCGTGTCAGAGAGTGTCAGAGAGTGATAGAGAGTGTCAGAGAGTTTCAGAGAGTGTCTGAGAGTGACAGAGAGTGTCAGAGAGTGTCAGAGGGTTTCTGAGAGAGTCTGAGAGTGTCAGAGAGTGACAGAGAGTGTCAGAGAGTGTCAGAGAATGTCAGAGAGTGACAGAGTGTGTCAGAGAGTGTCTGAGAGTGTCAGAGAGTGTCAGAGAGTGAAAGAGAGTGTCACAGAGTGTCAGAGAGTGACAGAGTGTGTCAGAGAGTGACAGAGAGTATCTGAGAGTGTCAGAGAGTGTCAGCGAGTTTCTGAGAGTGTCAGAGAGTGACAGAGTGTGTCAGAGAGTGTCTGAGAGAGTCAGAGAGTGTCAGACAGTGACAGAGAGTGTCAGAGAGATTCTGAGGGTGTCAGAGTGTGTCAGAGGGTGTCAGAGAGTGACAGGGTGTTTCTGAGAGTGTCAGAGAGTGTCAGAGATTTTCAGAGAGTTTCTGAGAGTTTCTTAGATTGTCAGAGAGTGTCAGAGAGTTTCTGAGAGTTTCTGAGATTGTCAGAGTGTGTCAGAGAGTGACAGAGTGTGTCAGAGAGTGACAGAGAGTGTCAGAGAGTGTCAGACGGTTTCTGAGAGAGTCAGAGAGTGACAGAGAGTGTCAGAGAGTGTCAGAGAGTGACAGAGTTTGTCAGAGAGTTTCTGAGAGTGTCAGAGAGTGTCAGAGAGTGATAGAGAGTGTCAGAGAGTTTCAGAGAGTGTCTGAGAGTGCCAGAGATTGTCATAGAGTGTCAGAGTGTTTCTGAGAGTGTCTGAGAGTGTCAGAGAGTGACAGAGAGTGTCAGACAGTGACAGAGGGTTTCTGAGAGTGTCAGAGAGTGACAGAGAGTGTCAGAGAGTGTCAGAGAGAGTCAGACAGTGACAGAGCGTGTCAGAGAGTGTCAGAGAGTGATAGAGAGTGTCAGAGACTTTCAGAGAGTGTCTGAGAGTGACAGAGAGTGTCAGAGAGTGTCAGAGGGTTTCTGAGAGAGTCTGAGAGTGTCAGAGAGTGACAGAGAGTGTCAGAGAGTGTCAGAGAATGTCAGAGAGTGACAGAGTGTGTCAGAGAGTGTCTGAGAGTGTCAGAGAGTGTCAGAGAGTGAAAGAGAGTGTCACAGAGTGTCAGAGAGTGACAGAGTGTGTCAGAGAGTGACAGAGAGTATCTGAGAGTGTCAGAGAGTGTCAGCGAGTTTCTGAGAGTGTCAGAGAGTGACAGAGTGTGTCAGAGAGTGTCTGAGAGTGTCAGAGAGTGTCAGACAGTGACAGAGAGTGTCAGAGAGATTCTGAGGGTGTCAGAGTGTGTCAGAGGGTGTCAGAGAGTGACAGGGTGTTTCTGAGAGTGTCAGAGAGTGTCAGAGATTTTCAGAGAGTTTCTGAGAGTTTCTTAGATTGTCAGAGAGTGTCAGAGAGTTTCTGAGAGTTTCTGAGATTGTCAGAGTGTGTCAGAGAGTGACAGAGTGTGTCAGAGAGTGACAGAGAGTGTCAGAGAGTGTCAGACGGTTTCTGAGAGAGTCAGAGAGTGACAGAGAGTGTCAGAGAGTGTCAGAGAGTGACAGAGTTTGTCAGAGAGTTTCTGAGAGTGTCAGAGAGTGTCAGAGAGTGATAGAGAGTGTCAGAGAGTTTCAGAGAGTGTCTGAGAGTGCCAGAGATTGTCATAGAGTGTCAGAGTGTTTCTGAGAGTGTCTGAGAGTGTCAGAGAGTGACAGAGAGTGTCAGACAGTGACAGAGGGTTTCTGAGAGTGTCAGAGAGTGACAGAGAGTGTCAGAGAGTGTCAGAGAATGTCAGAGAGTGACAGAGTGTGTCAGAGAGTGTCTGAGAGTGTCAGAGAGTGTCAGAGAGTGAAAGAGAGTGTCACAGAGTGTCAGAGAGTGACAGAGTGTGTCAGAGAGTGACAGAGAGTATCTGAGAGTGTCAGAGAGTGTCAGCGAGTTTCTGAGAGTGTCAGAGAGTGACAGAGTGTGTCAGAGAGTGTCTGAGAGTGTCAGAGAGTGTCAGACAGTGACAGAGAGTGTCAGAGAGATTCTGAGGGTGTCAGAGTGTGTCAGAGGGTGTCAGAGAGTGACAGGGTGTTTCTGAGAGTGTCAGAGAGTGTCAGAGATTTTCAGAGAGTTTCTGAGAGTTTCTTAGATTGTCAGAGAGTGTCAGAGAGTTTCTGAGAGTTTCTGAGATTGTCAGAGTGTGTCAGAGAGTGACAGAGTGTGTCAGAGAGTGACAGAGAGTGTCAGAGAGTGTCAGACGGTTTCTGAGAGAGTCAGAGAGTGACAGAGAGTGTCAGAGAGTGTCAGAGAGTGACAGAGTTTGTCAGAGAGTTTCTGAGAGTGTCAGAGAGTGTCAGAGAGTGATAGAGAGTGTCAGAGAGTTTCAGAGAGTGTCTGAGAGTGCCAGAGATTGTCATAGAGTGTCAGAGTGTTTCTGAGAGTGTCTGAGAGTGTCAGAGAGTGACAGAGAGTGTCAGACAGTGACAGAGGGTTTCTGAGAGTGTCAGAGAGAGTCAGACAGTGACAGAGCGTGTCAGAGAGTGTCAGAGAGTGATAGAGAGTGTCAGAGAGTTTCAGAGAGTGTCTGAGAGTGCCAGAGAGTGTCAGAGAGTGTCAGAGGGTTTCTGAGAGTGTCTGAGAGTGTCAGAGAGTGACAGAGAGTGTCAGAGAGTGTCAGAGAGTGTCAGAGAGTGACAGAGTGTGTCAGAGAGTGTCTGAGAGTGTCAGAGAGTGTCAGAGAGTGAAAGAGAGTGTCGCAGAGTGTCAGAGAGTTTCAGAGAGTGTCAGAGTGTGTCAGAGAGCGTCAGAGAGTGACAGAATGTGTCAGAGAGTGACAGAGTGTCTGAGAGTGTCAGAGAGTTTCTCAGAGTGTCTGAGGTTATCAGAGAGTGTCAGAGAGTGTTTGAGAGTGTCTGAAATTGTCAGAGAGTGTCAGAGCGTGACAGAGAGTGTCAGAGAGTGTCAGAGAGTTTCAGAGAGTGTCAGAGTGTGTCAGAGAGTGTCAGAGAGTGTCAGAGTGTGACAAGGTGTGTCAGAGAGTGACAGAGAGATTCTGAGAGTGTCAGAGAATGTCCGAGAGTGAAAGAGAGTGTCACAGAGTGTCAGAGAGTGACAGAGTGTGTCAGAGAGTGACAGAGAGTATCTGAGAGTGTCAGAGAGTGTCAGCGAGTTTCAGAGAGTGTCAGAGAGTGACAGAGTTTGTCAGAGAGTGTCAGAGAGTGATAGAGAGTGTCAGAGAGTTTCAGAGAGTGTCTGAGAGTGCCAGAGAGTGTCAGAGAGTGTCAGAGGGTTTCTGAGAGAGCCTGAGAGTGTCAGAGAGTGACAGAGAGTGTCAGAGAGTGTCAGAGAGTGTCAGAGAGTGACAGAGTGTGTCAGAGAGTGTCTGAGAGTGTCAGAGAGTGTCAGAGAGTGAAAGAGAGTGTCACAGAGTGTCAGAGAGTGACAGAGTGTGACAGAGAGTGACAGAGCGTATCTGAGAGTGTCAGAAAGTGTCAGCGAGTTTCTGAGAGTGTCAGAGAGTGACAGAGTGTGTCAGAGAGTGTCTGAGAGTGTCAGAGAGTGTCAGACAGTGACAGAGAGTGTCAGAGAGATTCTGAGAGTGTCAGAGTGTGTCAGAGGGTGTCAGAGAGTGACAGAGTGTTTCTGAGAGTGTCAGAGAGTTTCAGAGATTTTCAGAGAGTTTCTGAGAGTTTCTGAGATTGTCAGAGAGTGTCAGAGAGTTTCTGAGAGTGTCAGAGCGTGTCAGAGTGTGTCAGAGAGTGACAGAGTGTGTCAGAGAGTGACAGAGAGTGTCAGAGAGTGTCAGAGAGTGTCAGACGGTTTCTGAGAGAGTCAGAGAGTGACAGAGAGTGTCAGAGAGTGTCAGAGAGTGACAGAGTTTGTCAGAGAGTTTCTGAGAGTGTCAGAGAGTGTCAGAGAGTGATAGAGAGTGTCAGAGAGTTTCAGAGAGTGTCAGAGTGTGTCAGAGAGTGTCAGAGAGTGACAGAGAGTGTCAGAAAGTGACAGAGAGTTTCAGAGAGTGTCAGAGTGTGTCAGAGAGTGTCAGAGAGTGTCAGAGAGTGACAGAGTTTGTCAGAGAGTGTCAGAGAGTGACAGAGAGTTTCAGAGAGTGTCAGAGAGTGTCAGAGAGTGACAGAGTTTGTCAGAGAGTTTCTGAGAGTGTCAGAGAGTGTCAGAGAGTGATAGAGAGTGTCAGAGAGTTTCAGAGAGTGTCTGAGAGTGCCAGAGAGTGTCAGAGAGTGTCAGAGGGTTTCTGAGAGTGTCTGAGAGTGTCAGAGAGTGACGGAGAGTGTCAGAGAGTGTCAGAGAGAGTCAGACAGTGACAGAGCGTGTCAGAGAGTGTCAGAGAGTGATAGAGAGTGTCAGAGAGTTTCAGAGAGTGTCAGAGGGTTTCTGAGAGATTCTGAGAGTGTCAGAGAGTGACAGAGAGTGTCAGAGAGTGTCGGAGAGTGTCAGAGAGTGACAGAGTGTGTCAGAGAGTGTCTGAGAGTGTCAGAGAGTGTCAGAGAGTGTCACCGAGTGTCAGAGAGTGACAGAGTGTTTCAGAGAGTGACAGAGAGTATCTGAGAGTGTCAGAGAGTGTCAGCGAGTTTCTGAGAGTGTCAGAGAGTGACAGAGTGTGTCAGAGAGTGTCTGAGAGTGTCAGAGAGTGTCAGACAGTGACAGAGAGTGTCAGAGAGATTCTGAGAGTGTCAGAGTGTGTCAGAGGGTGTCAGAGAGTGACAGGGTGTTTCTGAGTGTGTCAGAGAGTGTCAGAGATTTTCAGAGAGTTTCTGAGAGTTTCTTAGATTGTCAGAGAGTGTCAGAGAGTTTCTGAGAGTGTCAGAGCGTGTCAGAGTGTGTCAGAGAGTGACAGAGTGTGTCAGAGAGTGACAGAGATTGTCAGAGAGTATCAGACGGTTTCTGAGAGAGTCAGAGAGTGACAAGAGAGTGTCAGAGAGTGACAGAGTTTGTCATAGAGTTTCTGAGAGTGTCAGAGAGTGTCAGAGAGTGATAGAGAGTGTCAGAGAGTTTCAGAGAGTGTCTGAGAGTGCCAGAGAGTGTCAGAGAGTGTCAGAGGGTTTCTGAGAGAGTCTGAGAGTGTCAGAGAGTGACAGAGAGTGTCAGAGAGTGTCAGAGAATGTCAGAGAGTGACAGAGTGTGTCAGAGAGTGTCTGAGAGTGTCAGAGAGTGTCAGAGAGTGAAAGAGAGTGTCACAGAGTGTCAGAGAGTGACAGAGTGTGTCAGAGAGTGACAGAGAGTATCTGAGAGTGTCAGAGAGTGTCAGCGAGTTTCTGAGAGTGTCAGAGAGTGACAGAGTGTGTCAGAGAGTGTCTGAGAGTGTCAGAGAGTGTCAGACAGTGACAGAGAGTGTCAGAGAGATTCTGAGGGTGTCAGAGTGTGTCAGAGGGTGTCAGAGAGTGACAGGGTGTTTCTGAGAGTGTCAGAGAGTGTCAGAGATTTTCAGAGAGTTTCTGAGAGTTTCTTAGATTGTCAGAGAGTGTCAGAGAGTTTCTGAGAGTGTCAGAGCGTGTCAGAGTGTGTCAGAGAGTGACAGAGTGTGTCAGAGAGTGACAGAGATTGTCAGAGAGTGTCAGACGGTTTCTGAGAGAGTCAGAGAGTGACAGAGAGTGTCAGAGAGTTTCTGAGAGTGTCAAAGAGTGTCAGAGAGTGATAGAGAGTGTCAGAGAGTTTCAGAGAGTGTCAGAGTGTGTCAGAGAGTGTCAGAGTGTGTCAGAGAGTGACAGAGATTGTCAGAGAGTGTCAGACGGTTTCTGAGAGAGTCAGAGAGTGACAGAGTTTGTCAGAGAGTTTCTGAGAGTGTCAAAGAGTGTCAGAGAGTGATAGAGAGTGTCAGAGAGTTTCAGAGAGTGTCAGAGTGTGTCAGAGAGTGTCAGAGAGTGACAGAGAGTGTCAGAAAGTGACAGAGAGTTTCAGAGAGTGTCAGAGTGTGTCAGAGAGTGTCAGAGAGTGTCAGAGAGTGACAGAGTTTGTCAGAGAGTGTCAGAGAGTGACAGAGAGTTTCAGAGAGTTTCTGAGAGTGTCAGAGAGTGTCAGAGAGTGATAGAGTGTGTCAGAGAGATTCTGAGAGTGTCAGAGAGTGTCAGACAGTGACAGAGAGTGTCAGAGAGATTCTGAGAGTGTCAGAGAGTGACAGAGTGTGTCAGAGAGTGTCTGAGAGTGTCAGAGAGTGTCAGACAGTGACAGAGAGTGTCAGAGAGATTTTGAGAGTGTCAGAGTGTGTCAGAGGGTGTCAGAGAGTGACAGAGTGTTTCTGAGAGTGTCAGAGAGTGTCAGAGATTTTATGAGAGTTTCTGAGAGTTTCTGAGATTGTCAGAGAGTGTCAGAGAGTTTCTGAGAGTGTCAGAGCGTGTCAGAGTGTGTCAGAGAGTGACAGAGTGTGTCAGAGCGTGACAGAGAGTGTCAGAGAGTGTCTGAGAGTGTCAGACGGTTTCTGAGAGAGTCAGAGAGTGACAGAGAGTGTCAGAGAGTGTCAGAGAGTGACAGAGTTTGTCAGAGAGTTTCTGAGAGTGTCAGAGAGTGTCAGAGAGTGATAGAGAGTGTCAGAGAGTTTCAGAGAGTGTCAGAGTGTGTCAGAGAGTGTCAGAGAGTGACAGAGAGTGTCAGAAAGTGACAGAGAGTTTCAGAGAGTGTCAGAGTGTGTCAGAGAGTGTCAGAGAGTGTCAGAGAGTGACAGAGTTTGTCAGAGAGTGTCAGAGAGTGACAGAGAGTTTCAGAGAGTGTCAGAGAGTGTCAGAGAGTGACAGAGTTTGTCAGAGAGTTTCTGAGAGTGTCAGAGAGTGTCAGAGAGTGATAGAGAGTGTCAGAGAGTTTCAGAGAGTGTCTGAGAGTGCCAGAGAGTGTCAGAGAGTGTCAGAGGGTTTCTGAGAGTGTCTGAGAGTGTCAGAGAGTGACGGAGAGTGTCAGAGAGTGTCAGAGAGAGTCAGACAGTGACAGAGCGTGTCAGAGAGTGTCAGAGAGTGATAGAGAGTGTCAGAGAGTTTCAGAGAGTGTCTGAGAGTGCCAGAGAGTGTCAGAGGGTTTCTGAGAGTCTGAGAGTGTCAGAGAGTGACAGAGAGTGTCAGAGAGTGTCAGAGAGTGACAGAGTGTGTCAGAGAGTGTCTGAGAGTGTCAGAGAGTGTCAGAGAGTGAAAGAGAGTGTCACAGAGTGTCGGAGAGTGACAGAGTGTGTCAGAGAGTGACAGAGAGTATCTGAGAGTGTCAGAGAGTGTCAGCGAGTTTCTGAGAGTGTCAGAGAGTGACAGAGTGTGTCAGAGAGTGTCAGACAGTGACAGAGAGTGTCAGAGAGATTCTGAGAGTGTCAGAGTGTGCCAGAGGGTGTCAGAGAGTGACAGAGTGTTTCTGAGAGTGTCAGAGAGTGTCAGAGATTTTCAGAGAGTTTCTGAGAGTTTCTTAGATTGTCAGAGAGTGTCAGAGAGTTTCTGAGAGTGTCAGAGCGTGTCAGAGTGTGTCAGAGAGTGACAGAGTGTGTCAGAGAGTGACAGAGAGTGTCAGAGAGTGTCAGACGGTTTCTGAGAGAGTCAGAGAGTGTCAGAGAGTGTCAGAGAGTGACAGAGTTTGTCAGAGAGTTTCTGAGAGTGTCAGAGAGTGTCAGAGAGTGATAGAGAGTGTCAGGGAGTTTCAGAGAGTGTCAGAGTGTGTCAGAGAGTGTCAGAGAGTGACAGAGTTTGTCAGAGTGTCAGAGAGTGACAGAGAGTTTCAGAGAGTTTCTGAGAGTGTCAGAGAGTGTCAGAGAGTGATAGAGAGTGTCAGAGAGTTTCAGAGAGTGTCTGAGAGTGCCAGAGAGTGTCAGAGAGTGTCAGAGGGTTTCTGAGAGTGTCTCAGAGTGTCAGAGTGTGTCAGAGAGTGTCAGAGAGTGTCAGAGTGTGACGGAGTGTGTCAGAGAGTGACAGAGAGATTCTGAGAGTGTCAGAGAGTGTCCGAGAGTGTCAGAGAGTGACAGAGAGTATCTGAGAGTGTCAGAGAGTGTCAGCGAGTTTCTGAGAGTGTCAGAGAGTGACAGAGTGTGTCAGAGAGTGTCTGAGAGTGTCAGAGAGTGACAGACAGTGACAGAGAGTGTCAGAGAGATTCTGACAGTGTCAGAATGTGTCAGAGGGTGTCAGAGAGTGACAGAGTGTTTCTGAGAGTGTCAGAGAGTGTCAGAGAGTTTCAGAGAGTTTCTGAGAGTTTCTGAGATTGTCAGAGATGTCAGAGAGTTTCTGAGAGTGTCAGAGCGTGTCTGAGAGTGTCAGAGAGTGACAGAGTGTGTCAGAGAGTGACAGAGAGTGTCAGAGAGTGTCAGAGAATGTCAGACGGTTTCTGAGAGAGTCAGAGAGAGACAGAGAGTGTCAGAGATTGTCAGAGAGTGACAGAGTTTGTCAGAGAGTTTCTGAGAGTGTCAGAGAGTGTCAGAGAGTGATAGAGAGTGTCAGAGAGTTTCAGAGAGTGTCTGAGAGTGCCAGAGATTGTCAGAGAGTGTCAGAGGGTTCCTGAGAGTGTCTGAGAGTGTCAGAGAGTGACAGAGAGTGTCAGATAGTGTCAGAGAGAGTCAGACAGTGACAGAGCGTGTCAGAGAGTGTCAGAGAGTGATAGAGAGGGTCAGAGAGTTTCAGAGAGTGTCTGAGAGTGCCAGAGAGTGTCAGAGAGTGTCAGAGGGTTTCTGAAAGTGTCTGAGAGTGTCAGAGAGTGACAGAGAGTGACAGAGAGTGTCAGAGAGTGTCAGAGAGTGTCAGAGAGTGACAGAGTGTGTCAGAGAGTGTCTGAGAGTGTCAGAGAGCGTCAGAGAGTGAAAGAGATTGTCACAGAGTGTCAGAGAATTTCAGAGAGTGTCAGAGTGTGTCAGAGAGTGTCAGAGAGTGACAGAATGTGTCAGAGAGTGACAGAGAGTGTCTGAGAGTGTCAGAGAGTTTCTCAGAGTGTCTGAGGTTATCAGAGAGTGTCAGAGAGTGTTTGAGAGTGTCTGAAATTGTCAGAGAGTGTCAGAGCGTGACAGAGAGTGTCAGAGAGTGTCAGAGAGTTTCAGAGAGTCAACAGAGTGTGTCAGAGAGTGTCAGAGAGTGTCAGAGTGTGACAAGGTGTGTCAGAGAGTGACAGAGAGATTCTGAGAGTGTCAGAGAGTGTCCGAGAGTGTCAGAGAGTGACAGAGAGTGTCAGAGAGTGACAGTGTGTGTCAGAGAGTGACAGAGAGTATCTGAGAGTGTCAGAGAGTGTCAGCGAGTTTCTGAGAGTGTCAGAGTGTGACAGAGTGTGTCAGAGAGTGTCTGAGAGTGTCAGAGAGTGTCAGACAGTGACAGAGAGTGTCAGAGAGATTCTGAGAGTGTCAGAGTGTGTCAGAGGGTGTCAGAGAGTGACAGAGTGTTTCTGAGAGTGTCATAGAGTGTCAGAGATTTTCAGAGAGTTTCTGAGAGTTTCTGAGATTGTCAGAGAGTGTCAGAGAGTTTCTGAGAGTGTCAGAGCGTGTCAGAGTGTGTCAGAGAGTGACAGAGTGTGTCAGAGCGTGACAGAGAGTGTCAGAGAGTGTCAGAGAGTGTCAGACGGTTTCTGAGAGAGTCAGAGAGTGACAGAGAGTGTCAGAGAGTGACAGAGTTTGTCAGAGAGTTTCTGAGAGTGTCAGAGAGTGTCAGAGCGTGATAGAGAGTGTCAGAGAGTTTCAGAGAGTGTCAGAGTGTGTCAGAGAGTGTCAGAGAGTGACAGAGAGTGTCAGAAAGTGACAGAGAGTTTCAGAGAGTGTCAGAGTGTGTCAGAGAGTGTCAGAGAGTGTCAGAGAGTGACAGAGTTTGTCAGAGAATGTCAGAGAGTGACAGAGAGTTTCAGAGAGTGTCAGAGAGTGTCAGAGAGTGACAGAGTTTGTCAGAGAGTTTCTGAGAGTGTCAGAGAGTGTCAGAGAGTGATAGAGAGTGTCAGGGAGTTTCAGAGAGTGTCTGAGAGCGCCAGAGAGTGTCAGAGAGTGTCAGAGGGTTTCTGAGAGTGCCTGAGAGTGTCAGAGAGTGACAGAGAGTGTCAGAGAGTGTCAGAGAGAGTCAGACAGTGACAGAGCGTGTCAGAGAGTGTCAGAGAGTGATAGAGAGTGTCAGAGAGTTTCAGAGAGTGTCTGAGAGTGCCAGAGAGTGTCAGAGAGTGTCAGAGGGTTTCTGAGAGCGTCTGAGAGTGTCAGAGAGTGACAGAGAGTGTCAGAGAGTGTCAGAGAGAGACAGAGTGTGTCAGAGAGTGTCTGAGAGTGTCAGAGAGTGTCAGAGAGTGAAATAGAGTGTCACAGACTGTCAGAGAGTTTCAGAGAGTGTCAGAGTGTGTCAGAGAGTGTCAGAGAGTGACAGCATGTGTCAGAGAGTGACAGAGAGTGTCTGAGAGTGTCAGAGAGTGTCCGAGAGTGTTTGAGAGTGTCTGAGATTGTCAGAGAGTGTCAGAGCGTGACAGAGAGTGTCAGACAGTGTCAGAGAGTTTCAGAGTGTGTCAGAGAGTGTCAGAGAGTGTCAGAGTGTGACAAGGTGTGTCAGAGAGTGACAGAGAGATTCTGAGAGTGTCAGAGAGTGTCCGAGAGTGTCAGAGAGTGACAGAGAGTGTCAGAGAGTGTCAGAGGGTTTCTGAGAGCGTCTGAGAGTGTCAGAGAGTGACAGAGAGTGTCAGAGAGTGTCAGAGAGAGACAGAGTGTGTCAGAGAGTGTCTGAGAGTGTCAGAGAGTGTCAGAGAGTGAAAGAGAGTGTCACAGACTGTCAGAGAGTTTCAGAGAGTGTCAGAGCGTGTCAGAGTGTGTCAGAGAGTGACAGAGTGTGTCAGAGCGTGACAGAGAGTGTCAGAGAGTGACAGAGTTTGTCAGAGAGTTTCTGAGAGTGTCAGAGAGTGTCAGAGCGTGATAGAGAGTGTCAGAGAGTTTCAGAGAGTGTCAGAGTGTGTCAGAGAGTGTCAGAGAGTGACAGAGAGTGTCAGAAAGTGACAGAGAGTTTCAGAGAGTGTCAGAGTGTGTCAGAGAGTGTCAGAGAGTGTCAGAGAGTGACAGAGTTTGTCAGAGAATGTCAGAGAGTGACAGAGAGTTTCAGAGAGAGTCAGAGAGTGTCAGAGAGTGACAGAGTTTGTCAGAGAGTTTCTGAGAGTGTCAGAGAGTGTCAGAGAGTGATAGAGAGTGTCAGGGAGTTTCAGAGAGTGTCTGAGAGCGCCAGAGAGTGTCAGAGAGTGTCAGAGGGTTTCTGAGAGTGTCTGAGAGTGTCAGAGAGTGACAGAGAGTGTCAGAGAGTGTCAGAGAGAGTCAGACAGTGACAGAGCGTGTCAGAGAGTGTCAGAGAGTGACAGAGTGTGTCAGAGAGTGACAGAGAGTGTCAGAGAGTGTCAGACGGTTTCTGAGAGAGTCAGAGAGTGACAGAGAGTGTCAGAGAGTGTCAGAGAGTGACAGAGTTTGTCAGAGAGTTTCTGAGAGTGTCAGAGAGTGTCAGAGAGTGATAGAGAGTGTCAGAGTGTTTCAGAGAGTGTCTGAGAGTGCCAGAGATTGTCATAGAGTGTCAGAGTGTTTCTGAGAGTGTCTGAGAGTGTCAGAGAGTGACAGAGAGTGTCAGACAGTGACAGAGGGTTTCTGAGAGTGTCAGAGAGTGACAGAGAGTGTCAGAGAGTGTCAGAGAGAGTCAGACAGTGACAGAGCGTGTCAGAGAGTGTCAGAGAGTGATAGAGAGTGTCAGAGAGTTTCAGAGAGTGTCTGAGAGTGCCAGAGAGTGTCAGAGAGTGTCAGAGGGTTTCTGAGAGTGTCTGAGAGTGTCAGAGAGTGACAGAGAGTGTCAGAGAGTGTCAGAGAGTGTCAGAGAGTGACAGAGTGTGTCAGAGAGTGTCTGAGAGTGTCAGAGAGTGTCAGAGAGTGAAAGAGAGTGTCGCAGAGTGTCAGAGAGTTTCAGAGAGTGTCAGAGTGTGTCAGAGAGCGTCAGAGAGTGACAGAATGTGTCAGAGAGTGACAGAGTGTCTGAGAGTGTCAGAGAGTTTCTCAGAGTGTCTGAGGTTATCAGAGAGTGTCAGAGAGTGTTTGAGAGTGTCTGAAATTGTCAGAGAGTGTCAGAGCGTGACAGAGAGTGTCAGAGAGTGTCAGAGAGTTTCAGAGAGTGTCAGAGTGTGTCAGAGAGTGTCAGAGAGTGTCAGAGTGTGACAAGGTGTGTCAGAGAGTGACAGAGAGATTCTGAGAGTGTCAGAGAATGTCCGAGAGTGAAAGAGAGTGTCACAGAGTGTCAGAGAGTGACAGAGTGTGTCAGAGAGTGACAGAGAGTATCTGAGAGTGTCAGAGAGTGTCAGCGAGTTTCAGAGAGTGTCAGAGAGTGACAGAGTTTGTCAGAGAGTGTCAGAGAGTGATAGAGAGTGTCAGAGAGTTTCAGAGAGTGTCTGAGAGTGCCAGAGAGTGTCAGAGAGTGTCAGAGGGTTTCTGAGAGAGCCTGAGAGTGTCAGAGAGTGACAGAGAGTGTCAGAGAGTGTCAGAGAGTGTCAGAGAGTGACAGAGTGTGTCAGAGAGTGTCTGAGAGTGTCAGAGAGTGTCAGAGAGTGAAAGAGAGTGTCACAGAGTGTCAGAGAGTGACAGAGTGTGACAGAGAGTGACAGAGCGTATCTGAGAGTGTCAGAAAGTGTCAGCGAGTTTCTGAGAGTGTCAGAGAGTGACAGAGTGTGTCAGAGAGTGTCTGAGAGTGTCAGAGAGTGTCAGACAGTGACAGAGAGTGTCAGAGAGATTCTGAGAGTGTCAGAGTGTGTCAGAGGGTGTCAGAGGGTGACAGAGTGTTTCTGAGAGTGTCAGAGAGTTTCAGAGATTTTCAGAGAGTTTCTGAGAGTTTCTGAGATTGTCAGAGAGTGTCAGAGAGTTTCTGAGAGTGTCAGAGCGTGTCAGAGTGTGTCAGAGAGTGACAGAGTGTGTCAGAGAGTGACAGAGAGTGTCAGAGAGTGTCAGAGAGTGTCAGACGGTTTCTGAGAGAGTCAGAGAGTGACAGAGAGTGTCAGAGAGTGTCAGAGAGTGACAGAGTTTGTCAGAGAGTTTCTGAGAGTGTCAGAGAGTGTCAGAGAGTGATAGAGAGTGTCAGAGAGTTTCAGAGAGTGTCAGAGTGTGTCAGAGAGTGTCAGAGAGTGACAGAGAGTGTCAGAAAGTGACAGAGAGTTTCAGAGAGTGTCAGAGTGTGTCAGAGAGTGTCAGAGAGTGTCAGAGAGTGACAGAGTTTGTCAGAGAGTGTCAGAGAGTGACAGAGAGTTTCAGAGAGTGTCAGAGAGTGTCAGAGAGTGACAGAGTTTGTCAGAGAGTTTCTGAGAGTGTCAGAGAGTGTCAGAGAGTGATAGAGAGTGTCAGAGAGTTTCAGAGAGTGTCTGAGAGTGCCAGAGAGTGTCAGAGAGTGTCAGAGGGTTTCTGAGAGTGTCTGAGAGTGTCAGAGAGTGACGGAGAGTGTCAGAGAGTGTCAGAGAGAGTCAGACAGTGACAGAGCGTGTCAGAGAGTGTCAGAGAGTGATAGAGAGTGTCAGAGAGTTTCAGAGAGTGTCTGAGAGTGCCAGAGAGTGTCAGAGAGTGTCAGAGGGTTTCTGAGAGATTCTGAGAGTGTCAGAGAGTGACAGAGAGTGTCAGAGAGTGTCGGAGAGTGTCAGAGAGTGACAGAGTGTGTCAGAGAGTGTCTGAGAGTGTCAGAGAGTGTCAGAGAGTGAAAGAGAGTGTCACCGAGTGTCAGAGAGTGACAGAGTGTTTCAGAGAGTGACAGAGAGTATCTGAGAGTGTCAGAGAGTGTCAGCGAGTTTCTGAGAGTGTCAGAGAGTGACAGAGTGTGTCAGAGAGTGTCTGAGAGTGTCAGAGAGTGTCAGACAGTGACAGAGAGTGTCAGAGAGATTCTGAGAGTGTCAGAGTGTGTCAGAGGGTGTCAGAGAGTGACAGGGTGTTTCTGAGAGTGTCAGAGAGTGTCAGAGATTTTCAGAGAGTTTCTGAGAGTTTTTTAGATTGTCAGAGAGTGTCAGAGAGTTTCTGAGAGTGTCAGAGCGTGTCAGAGTGTGTCAGAGAGTGACAGAGTGTGTCAGAGAGTGACAGAGATTGTCAGAGAGTATCAGACGGTTTCTGAGAGAGTCAGAGAGTGACAAGAGAGTGTCAGAGAGTGACAGAGTTTGTCAGAGAGTTTCTGAGAGTGTCAGAGACTGACAGAGCGTGTCAGAGAGTGTCAGAGAGTGATAGAGAGTGTCAGAGAGTTTCAGAGAGTGTCTGAGAGTGACAGAGAGTGTCAGAGAGTGTCAGAGGGTTTCTGAGAGAGTCTGAGAGTGTCAGAGAGTGACAGAGAGTGTCAGAGAGTGTCAGAGAATGTCAGAGAGTGACAGAGTGTGTCAGAGAGTGTCTGAGAGTGTCAGAGAGTGTCAGAGAGTGAAAGAGAGTGTCACAGAGTGTCAGAGAGTGACAGAGTGTGTCAGAGAGTGACAGAGAGTATCTGAGAGTGTCAGAGAGTGTCAGCGAGTTTCTGAGAGTGTCAGAGAGTGACAGAGTGTGTCAGAGAGTGTCTGAGAGTGTCAGAGAGTGTCAGACAGTGACAGAGAGTGTCAGAGAGATTCTGAGGGTGTCAGAGTGTGTCAGAGGGTGTCAGAGAGTGACAAGGTGTTTCTGAGAGTGTCAGAGAGTGTCAGAGATTTTCAGAGAGTTTCTGAGAGTTTCTTAGATTGTCAGAGAGTGTCAGAGAGTTTCTGAGAGTGTCAGAGCGTGTCAGAGTGTGTCAGAGAGTGACAGAGTGTGTCAGAGAGTGACAGAGATTGTCAGAGAGTGTCAGACGGTTTCTGAGAGAGTCAGAGAGTGACAGAGAGTGTCAGAGAGTGTCAGAGAGTGACAGAGTTTGTCAGAGAGTTTCTGAGAGTGTCAAAGAGTGTCAGAGAGTGATAGAGAGTGTCAGAGAGTTTCAGAGAGTGTCAGAGTGTGTCAGAGAGTGTCAGAGAGTGACAGAGAGTGTCAGAAAGTGACAGAGAGTTTCAAAGAGTGTCAGAGTGTGACAGAGAGTGTCAGAGAGTGTCAGAGAGTGACAGAGTTTGTCAGAGAGTGTCAGAGAGTGACAGAGAGTTTCAGAGAGTTTCTGAGAGTGTCAGAGAGTGTCAGAGAGTGATAGAGTGTGTCAGAGAGATTCTGAGAGTGTCAGAGAGTGTCAGACAGTGACAGAGAGTGTCAGAGAGATTCTGAGAGTGTCAGAGGGTGACAGAGTGTGTCAGAGAGTGTCTGAGAGTGTCAGAGAGTGTCAGACAGTGACAGAGAGTGTCAGAGAGATTTTGAGAGTGTCAGAGTGTGTCAGAGGGTGTCAGAGAGTGACAGAGTGTTTCTGAGAGTGTCAGAGAGTGTCAGAGATTTTAAGAGAGTTTCTGAGAGTTTCTGAGATTGTCAGAGAGTGTCAGAGAGTTTCTGAGAGTGTCAGAGCGTGTCAGAGTGTGTCAGAGAGTGACAGAGTGTGTCAGAGCGTGACAGAGAGTGTCAGAGAGTGTCTGAGAGTGTCAGACGGTTTCTGAGAGAGTCAGAGAGTGACAGAGAGTGTCAGAGAGTGTCAGAGAGTGACAGAGTTTGTCAGAGAGTTTCTGAGAGT
This sequence comes from Heterodontus francisci, assembly GCF_036365525.1. NCBI lineage: Eukaryota > Metazoa > Chordata > Chondrichthyes > Heterodontiformes > Heterodontidae > Heterodontus > Heterodontus francisci. Next base: position 236,816,069 of record NC_090371.1, read on the forward strand.
GTCAGAGAGTGTCAGAGAGTGATAGAGAGTGTCAGAGAGTTTCAGAGAGTGTCAGAGTGTGTCAGAGAGTGTCAGAGAGTGTCAGAGAGTGACAGAGTTTGTCAGAGAGTGTCAGAGAGTGACAGAGAGTTTCAGAGAGTGTCAGAGTGTGTCAGAGAGTGTCAGAGAGTGTCAGAGAGTGACAGAGTTTGTCAGAGAGTTTCTGAGAGTGTCAGAGAGTGTCAGAGAGTGAAAGAGAGTGTCACAGAGTGTCGGAGAGTGACAGAGTGTGTCAGAGAGTGACAGAGAGTATCTGAGAGTGTCAGAGAGTGTCAGCGAGTTTCTGAGAGTGTCAGAGAGTGACAGAGTGTGTCAGAGAGTGTCAGACAGTGACAGAGAGTGTCAGAGAGATTCTGAGAGTGTCAGAGTGTGCCAGAGGGTGTCAGAGAGTGACAGAGTGTTTCTGAGAGTGTCAGAGAGTGTCAGAGATTTTCAGAGAGTTTCTGAGAGTTTCTTAGATTGTCAGAGAGTGTCAGAGAGTTTCTGAGAGTGTCAGAGCGTGTCAGAGTGTGTCAGAGAGTGACAGAGTGTGTCAGAGAGTGACAGAGAGTGTCAGAGAGTGTCAGACGGTTTCTGAGAGAGTCAGAGAGTGTCAGAGAGTGTCAGAGAGTGACAGAGTTTGTCAGAGAGTTTCTGAGAGTGTCAGAGAGTGTCAGAGAGTGATAGAGAGTGTCAGGGAGTTTCAGAGAGTGTCAGAGTGTGTCAGAGAGTGTCAGAGAGTGACAGAGAATGTCAGAAAGTGACAGAGAGTTTCAGAGAGTGTCAGAGTGTGTCAGAGAGTGTCAGAGAGTGTCAGAGAGTGACAGAGTTTGTCAGAGTGTCAGAGAGTGACAGAGAGTTTCCAAGAGTTTCTGAGAGTGTCAGAGAGTGTCAGAGAGTGATAGAGAGTGTCAGAGAGTTTCAGAGAGTGTCTGAGAGTGCCAGAGAGTGTCAGAGAGTGTCAGAGGGTTTCTGAGAGTGTCTCAGAGTGTCAGAGTGTGTCAGAGAGTGTCAGAGAGTGTCAGAGTGTGACGGAGTGTGTCAGAGAGTGACAGAGAGATTCTGAGAGTGTCAGAGAGTGTCCGAGAGTGTCAGAGAGTGACAGAGAGTATCTGAGAGTGTCAGAGAGTGTCAGCGAGTTTCTGAGAGTGTCAGAGAGTGACAGAGTGTGTCAGAGAGTGTCTGAGAGTGTCAGAGAGTGACAGACAGTGACAGAGAGTGTCAGAGAGATTCTGACAGTGTCAGAGTGTGTCAGAGGGTGTCAGAGAGTGACAGAGTGTTTCTGAGAGTGTCAGAGAGTGTCAGAGAGTTTCAGAGAGTTTCTGAGATTGTCAGAGAGTGTCAGAGAGTTTCTGAGAGTGTCAGAGCGTGTCTGAGAGTGTCAGAGAGTGACAGAGTGTGTCAGAGAGTGACAGAGAGTGTCAGAGAGTGTCAGAGAATGTCAGACGGTTTCTGAGAGAGTCAGAGAGAGACAGAGAGTGTCAGAGATTGTCAGAGAGTGACAGAGTTTGTCAGAGAGTTTCTGAGAGTGTCAGAGAGTGTCAGAGAGTGATAGAGAGTGTCAGAGAGTTTCAGAGAGTGTCTGAGAGTGACAGAGATTGTCAGAGAGTGTCAGAGGGTTCCTGAGAGTGTCTGAGAGTGTCAGAGAGTGACAGAGAGTGTCAGAGAGTGTCAGAGAGAGTCAGACAGTGACAGTGCGTGTCAGAGAGTGTCAGAGAGTGATAGAGAGGGTCAGAGAGTTTCAGAGAATGTCTGAGAGTGCCAGAGAGTGTCAGAGAGTGTCAGAGGGTTTCTGAAAGTGTCTGAGAGTGTCAGAGAGTGACAGAGAGTGACAGAGAGTGTCAGAGAGTGTCAGAGAGTGTCAGAGAGTGACAGAGTGTGTCAGAGAGTGTCTGAGAGTGTCAGAGAGCGTCAGAGAGTGAAAGAGATTGTCACAGAGTGTCAGAGAATTTCAGAGAGTGTCAGAGTGTGTCAGAGAGTGTCAGAGAGTGACAGAATGTGTCAGAGAGTGACAGAGAGTGTCTGAGAGTGTCAGAGAGTTTCTCAGAGTGTCTGAGGTTATCAGAGAGTGTCAGAGAGTGTTTGAGAGTGTCTGAAATTGTCAGAGAGTGTCAGAGCGTGACAGAGAGTGTCAGAGAGTGTCAGAGAGTTTCAGAGAGTCAACAGAGTGTGTCAGAGAGTGTCAGAGAGTGTCAGAGTGTGACAAGGTGTGTCAGAGAGTGACAGAGAGATTCTGAGAGTGTCAGAGAGTGTCCGAGAGTGTCAGAGAGTGACAGAGAGTGTCAGAGAGTGACAGTGTGTGTCAGAGAGTGACAGAGAGTATCTGAGAGTGTCAGAGAGTGTCAGCGAGTTTCTGAGAGTGTCAGAGTGTGACAGAGTGTGTCAGAGAGTGTCTGAGAGTGTCAGAGAGTGTCAGACAGTGACAGAGAGTGTCAGAGAGATTCTGAGAGTTTCAGAGTGTGTCAGAGGGTGTCAGAGAGTGACAGAGTGTTTCTGAGAGTGTCATAGAGTGTCAGAGATTTTCAGAGAGTTTCTGAGAGTTTCTGAGATTGTCAGAGAGTGTCAGAGAGTTTCTGAGAGTGTCAGAGCGTGTCAGAGTGTGTCAGAGAGTGACAGAGTGTGTCAGAGCGTGACAGAGAGTGTCAGAGAGTGTCAGAGAGTGTCAGACGGTTTCTGAGAGAGTCAGAGAGTGACAGAGAGTGTCAGAGAGTGACAGAGTTTGTCAGAGAGTTTCTGAGAGTGTCAGAGAGTGTCAGAGCGTGATAGAGAGTGTCAGAGAGTTTCAGAGAGTGTCAGAGTGTGTCAGAGAGTGTCAGAGAGTGACAGAGAGTGTCAGAAAGTGACAGAGAGTTTCAGAGAGTGTCAGAGTGTGTCAGAGAGTGTCAGAGAGTGTCAGAGAGTGACAGAGTTTGTCAGAGAATGTCAGAGAGTGACAGAGAGTTTCAGAGAGTGTCAGAGAGTGTCAGAGAGTGACAGAGTTTGTCAGAGAGTTTCTGAGAGTGTCAGAGAGTGTCAGAGAGTGATAGAGAGTGTCAGGGAGTTTCAGAGAGTGTCTGAGAGCGCCAGAGAGTGTCAGAGAGTGTCAGAGGGTTTCTGAGAGTGTCTGAGAGTGTCAGAGAGTGACAGAGAGTGTCAGAGAGTGTCAGAGAGAGTCAGACAGTGACAGAGCGTGTCAGAGAGTGTCAGAGAGTGATAGAGAGTGTCAGAGAGTTTCAGAGAGTGTCTGAGAGTGCCAGAGAGTGTCAGAGAGTGTCAGAGGGTTTCTGAGAGCGTCTGAGAGTGTCAGAGAGTGACAGAGAGTGTCAGAGAGTCTCAGAGAGAGACAGAGTGTGTCAGAGAGTGTCTGAGAGTGTCAGAGAGTGTCAGAGAGTGAAAGAGAGTGTCACAGACTGTCAGAGAGTTTCAGAGAGTGTCAGAGTGTGTCAGAGAGTGTCAGAGAGTGACAGCATGTGTCAGAGAGTGTCAGAGAGTGTCTGAGAGTGTCAGAGAGTGTCCGAGAGTGTTTGAGAGTGTCTGAGATTGTCAGAGAGTGTCAGAGCGTGACAGAGAGTGTCAGAGAGTGTCAGAGAGTTTCAGAGTGTGTCAGAGAGTGTCAGAGAGTGTCAGAGTGTGACAAGGTGTGTCAGAGAGTGACAGAGAGATTCTGAGAGTGTCAGAGAGTGTCCGAGAGTGTCAGAGTGTGACAGAGAGTGTCAGAGAGTGTCAGAGGGTTTCTGAGAGCGTCTGAGAGTGTCAGAGAGTGACAGAGAGTGTCAGAGAGTGTCAGAGAGAGACAGAGTGTGTCAGAGAGTGTCTGAGAGTGTCAGAGAGTGTCAGAGAGTGAAAGAGAGTGTCACAGACTGTCAGAGAGTTTCAGAGAGTGTCAGAGCGTGTCAGAGTGTGTCAGAGAGTGACAGAGTGTGTCAGAGCGTGACAGAGAGTGTCAGAGAGTGTCAGAGAGTGTCAGACGGTTTCTGAGAGAGTCAGAGAGTGACAGAGAGTGTCAGAGAGTGACAGAGTTTGTCAGAGAGTTTCTGAGAGTGTCAGAGAGTGTCAGAGCGTGATAGAGAGTGTCAGAGAGTTTCAGAGAGTGTCAGAGTGTGTCAGAGAGTGTCAGAGAGTGACAGAGAGTGTCAGAAAGTGACAGAGAGTTTCAGAGAGTGTCAGAGTGTGTCAGAGAGTGTCAGAGAGTGTCAGAGAGTGACAGAGTTTGTCAGAGAATGTCAGAGAGTGACAGAGAGTTTCAGAGAGTGTCAGAGAGTGTCAGAGAGTGACAGAGTTTGTCAGAGAGTTTCTGAGAGTGTCAGAGAGTGTCAGAGAGTGATAGAGAGTGTCAGGGAGTTTCAGAGAGTGTCTGAGAGCGCCAGAGAGTGTCAGAGAGTGTCAGAGGGTTTCTGAGAGTGTCTGAGAGTGTCAGAGAGTGACAGAGAGTGTCAGAGAGTGTCAGAGAGAGTCAGACAGTGACAGAGCGTGTCAGAGAGTGTCAGAGAGTGATAGAGAGTGTCAGAGAGTTTCAGAGAGTGTCTGAGAGTGCCAGAGAGTGTCAGAGAGTGTCAGAGGGTTTCTGAGAGCGTCTGAGAGTGTCAGAGAGTGACAGAGAGTGTCAGAGAGTGTCAGAGAGAGACAGAGTGTGTCAGAGAGTGTCTGAGAGTGTCAGAGAGTGTCAGAGAGTGAAAGAGAGTGTCACAGACTGTCAGAGAGTTTCAGAGAGTGTCAGAGTGTGTCAGAGAGTGTCAGAGAGTGACAGCATGTGTCAGAGAGTGACAGAGAGTGTCTGAGAGTGTCAGAGAGTGTCCGAGAGTGTTTGAGAGTGTCTGAGATTGTCAGAGAGTGTCAGAGCGTGACAGAGAGTGTCAGAGAGTGTCAGAGAGTTTCAGAGTGTGTCAGAGAGTGTCAGAGAGTGTCAGAGTGTGACAAGGTGTGTCAGAGAGTGACAGAGAGATTCTGAGAGTGTCAGAGAGTGTCCGAGAGTGTCAGAGAGTGACAGAGAGTGTCAGAGAGTGTCAGAGGGTTTCTGAGAGCGTCTGAGAGTGTCAGAGAGTGACAGAGAGTGTCAGAGAGTGTCAGAGAGAGACAGAGTGTGTCAGAGAGTGTCTGAGAGTGTCAGAGAGTGTCAGAGAGTGAAAGAGAGTGTCACAGACTGTCAGAGAGTTTCAGAGAGTGTCAGAGTGTGTCAGAGAGTGTCAGAGAGTGACAGAATGTGTCAGAGAGTGACAGAGAGTGTCTGAGAGTGTCAGAGAGTGTCCGAGAGTGTTTGAGAGTGTCTGAGATTGTCAGAGAGTGTCAGAGCGTGACAGAGAGTGTCAGAGAGTGTCAGAGAGTTTCAGAGAGTGTCAGAGTGTGTCAGAGAGTGTCAGAGAGTGTCAGAGTGTGACAAGGTGTGTCAGAGAGTGACAGAGAGATTCTGAGAGTGTCAGAGAGTGTCCGAGAGTGTCAGAGAGTGACAGAGAGTGTCAGAGAGTGACAGAGTGTGTCAGAGAGTGACAGAGAGTATCTGAGAGTGTCAGAGAGTGTCACCGAGTTTCTGAGAGTGTCAGAGATTGACAGAGTGTGTCAGAGAGTGTCTGAGAGTGTCAGAGAGTGTCAGACAGTGACAGAGAGTGTCAGAGAGATTCTGAGAGTGTCAGAGTGTGTCAGAGGGTGTCAGAGAGTGACAGAGTGTTTCTGAGAGTGTCAGAGAGTTTCAGAGAGTTTCTGAGAGTTTCTGAGATTGTCAGAGAGTGTCAGAGAGTTTCTGAGAGTGTCAGAGCGTGTCAGAGTGTGTCAGAGAGTGACAGAGTGCGTCAGAGAGTGACAGAAAGTGTCAGAGAGTGTCAGAGAGTGTCAGACGGTTTCTGAGAGAGTCAGAGAGTGACAGAGAGTGTCAGAGAGTGTCAGTGAGTGACAGAGTTTGTCAGAGAGTTTCTGAGAGTGTCAGAGAGTGTCATAGAGTGATAGAGAGTGTCAGAGTTTCAGAGAGTGTCTGAGAGTGCCAGAGATTTTCAGAGAGTGTCAGAGGGTTTCTGAGAGTGTCAGAGAGTGTCAGAGAGTGACAGAGAGTGTCAGAGAGTGTCAGAGAAAGTCAGACAGTGACAGAGCGTGTCAGAGAGTGTCAGAGAGTGATAGAGAGTGTCAGAGAGTTTCAGAGAGTGTCTGAGAGTGCCAGAGAGTGTCAGAGAGTGTCAGAGGGTTTCTGAGAGTGTCTGAGAGTGTCAGAGTGTGTCAGAGAGTGTCAGAGTGTGACAGAGTGTGTCAGAGAGTGACAGAGAGATTCTGAGAGTGTCAGAGAGTGTCCGAGAGTGTCAGAGAGTGACAGAGTTTGTCAGAGAGTGTCTGAGAGTGTCAGAGAGTGTCAGAGTGTGACAGAGTGTGTCAGCGAGTGACAGAGATATTCTGAGAGTGTCAGAGTGTGTCAGAGGGTGTCAGAGAGTGACAGAGTGTTTCTGAGAGTGTCAGAGAGTGACAGAGAGTGTCAGAGAGTGTCAGAGAGTGTCAGAGAGTGACAGAGTGTGTCAGAGAGTGTCTGAGAGTGTCAGAGAGTGTCAGAGAGTGAAAGAGAGTGTCACAGAGTGTCAGAGAGTTTCAGAGTGTGTCAGAGTGTGTCAGAGAGTGTCAGAGAGTGACAGAATGTGTCAGAGAGTGACAGAGAGTGTCTGAGAGTGTCAGAGACTTTCTCAGAGTGTCTGAGGTTATCAGAGAGTGTCAGAGAGTGTTTGAGAGTGTCTGAAATTGTCAGAGAGTGTCAGAACGTGACAGAGAGTGTCAGAGAGTGTCAGAGAGTTTCAGAGAGTGTCAGAGTTTGTCAGAGAGTGTCAGAGAGTGTCAGAGTGTGACAAGGTGTGTCAGAGAGTGACAGAGAGATTCTGAGAGTGTCAGAGAGTGTCCGAGAGAGTCAGAGAGTGACAGAGAGTATCTGAGAGTGTCAGAGAGTGTCAGCGAGTTTCTGAGAGTGTCAGAGAGTGACAGAGTGTGTCAGAGAGTGTCTGAGAGTGTCAGAGAGTGTCAGACAGTGACAGAGAGTGTCAGAGAGATTCTGAGAGTGTCAGAGTCTGTCAGAGGGTGTCAGAGAGTGACAGAGTGTTTCTGAGAGTGTCAGAGAGTGTCAGAGATTTTCAGAGAGTTTCTGAGAGTTTCTGAGATTGTCAGAGAGTGTCAGAGAGTTTCTGAGAGTGTCAGAGCGTGTCAGAGTGTGTCAGAGAGTGACAGAGTGTGTCAGAGAGTGACAGAGAGTGTCAGAGAGTGTCAGAGAGTGTCAGACGGTTTCTGAGAGAGTCAGAGAGTGACAGAGAGTGTCAGAGAGTGTCAGTGAGTGACAGAGTTTGTCAGAGAGTTTCTGAGAGTGTCAGAGAGTGTCATAGAGTGATAGAGAGTGTCAGAGTTTCAGAGAGTGTCTGAGAGTGCCAGAGATTTTCAGAGAGTGTCAGAGGGTTTCTGAGAGTGTCAGAGAGTGTCAGAGAGTGACAGAGAGTGTCAGAGAGTGTCAGAGAAAGTCAGACAGTGACAGAGCGTGTCAGAGAGTGTCAGAGAGTGATAGAGAGTGTCAGAGAGTTTCAGAGAGTGTCTGAGAGTGCCAGAGAGTGTCAGAGAGTGTCAGAGGGTTTCTGAGAGTGTCTGAGAGTGTCAGAGTGTGTCAGAGAGTGTCAGAGTGTGACAGAGTGTGTCAGAGAGTGACAGAGAGATTCTGAGAGTGTCAGAGAGTGTCCGAGAGTGTCAGAGAGTGACAGAGTTTGTCAGAGAGTGTCTGAGAGTGTCAGAGAGTGTCAGAGTGTGACAGAGAGTGTCAGCGAGTGACAGAGAGATTCTGAGAGTGTCAGAGTGTGTCAGAGGGTGTCAGAGAGTGACAGAGTGTTTCTGAGAGTGTCAGAGAGTGACAGAGAGTGTCAGAGAGTGTCAGAGAGTGTCAGAGAGTGACAGAGTGTGTCAGAGAGTGTCTGAGAGTGTCAGAGAGTGAAAGAGAGTGTCACAGTGTGTCAGAGAGTTTCAGAGTGTGTCAGAGTGTGTCAGAGAGTGTCAGAGAGTGACAGAATGTGTCAGAGAGTGACAGAGAGTGTCTGAGAGTGTCAGAGACTTTCTCAGAGTGTCTGAGGTTATCAGAGAGTGTCAGAGAGTGTTTGAGAGTGTCTGAAATTGTCAGAGAGTGTCAGAACGTGACAGAGAGTGTCAGAGAGTGTCAGAGAGTTTCAGAGAGTGTCAGAGTTTGTCAGAGAGTGTCAGAGAGTGTCAGAGTGTGACAAGGTGTGTCAGAGAGTGACAGAGAGATTCTGAGAGTGTCAGAGAGTGTCCGAGAGTGTCAGAGAGTGACAGAGAGTATCTGAGAGTGTCAGAGAGTGTCAGCGAGTTTCTGAGAGTGTCAGAGAGTGACAGAGTGTGTCAGAGAGTGTCTGAGAGTGTCAGAGAGTGTCAGACAGTGACAGAGAGTGTCAGAGAGATTCTGAGAGTGTCAGAGTCTGTCAGAGGGTGTCAGAGAGTGACAGAGTGTTTCTGAGAGTGTCAGAGAGTGTCAGAGATTTTCAGAGAGTTTCTGAGAGTTTCTGAGATTGTCAGAGAGTGTCAGAGAGTTTCTGAGAGTGTCAGAGCGTGTCAGAGTGTGTCAGAGAGTGACAGAGTGTGTCAGAGAGTGACAGAGAGTGTCAGAGAATGTCAGAGAGTGTCAGACGGTTTCTGAGAGAGTCAGAGAGTGACAGAGAGTGTCAGAGAGTGTCAGAGAGTGACAGAGTTTGTCAGAGAGTTTCTGAGAGTGTCAGAGAGTGTCAGAGAGTGATAGAGAGTGTCAGAGAGTTTCAGAGAGTGTCAGAGTGTGTCAGTGAGTGTCAGAGAGTGACAGAGAGTGTCAGAGAGTGAAAGAGAGTTTCAGAGAGTGTCAGAGTGTGTCAGAGAGTGTCAGAGTGTGACAGAGTGTGTCAGAGAGTGACAGAGAGATTCTGAGAGTGTCAGAGAGTGTCCGAGAGTGTCAGAGAGTGACAGAGAGTATCTGAGAGTGTCAGAGAGTGTCAGCGAGTTTCTGAGAGTGTCAGAGAGTGACAGAGATTGTCAGAGAGTGTCTGAGAGTGTCAGAGAGTGTCAGAGTGTGACAGAGTGTGTCAGCGAGTGACAGAGAGATTCTGAGAGTGTCAGAGTGTGTCAGAGGGTGTCAGAGAGTGGCAGAGTGTTTCTGAGAGTGCCAGAGAGTGTCAGTGAGTGTCAGAGAGTTTCTGAGATTTTCTGAGATTGTCAGAGAGTGTCAGAGAGTTTCTGAGAGAGTCAGAGCGTGTCAGAGTGTGTCAGAGTGAGACAGAGTGTGTCAGAGAGTGACAGAGAGTGTCAGAGAGTGTCAGAGAGTGTCAGACGGTTTCTGAGAGAGTCAGAGAGTGACAGAGAGTGTCAGAGAGTGTCAGAGAGTGACAGAGTTTGTCAGAGAGTTTCTGAGAGTGTCAGAGAGTGTCAGAGAGCGACAGAGAGTGTCAGAGAGTTTCAGAGAGTGTCAGAGTGTGTCAGAGAGTGTCAGAGAGTGACAGAATGTGTCAGAGAGTGCCAGAGAGTGTCTGAAGGTGTCAGAGAGTGTCAGAGACATTCTGAGAGTGTCAGAGTGTGTCTGAGAGTGTCAGATAGTGACCGAGTGTGTCTGAGAGTGTCAGCGAGAGTCAGAGAATGTCAGAGTGTGTCAGAGAGTGTCTGAGCGTGTCAGAGAGTGTCAGAGAGTGTCAGAGAGTTTCTGTGAGTGTCAGAGTGTGTCAGAGAATGTCAGGGAGTGACAGAGTGCATCAGAGAGTGCCAGAGAGTGTCAGAGAGTGTCAGAGGGTTTCTGAGAGTGTCTGAGAGTGTCAGAGAGTGACAGAGAGTGTCAGAGAGTGTCAGAGAGAGTCAGACAGTGACAGAGTGTGTCAGAGAGTGTCAGAGAGTGACAGAGTGTGTCAGAGAGTGTCTGAGAGTGTCAGAGAGTGTCAGAGAGTGAAAGAGAGTGTCACAGAGTGTCAGAGAGTTTCAGAGAGTGTCAGAGTGTGTCAGAGAGTGTCAGAGAGTGACAGAATGTGTCAGAGAGTGACAGAGAGTGTCTGAGAGTGTCAGAGAGTGTCAGAGAGATTCTCAGAGTGTCTGAGGTTATCAGAAAGTGTCAGAGAGTGTTTGAGAGTGTCTGAGATTGTCAGAGAGTGTCAGAGCGTGACAGAGAGTGTCAGAGAGTGTCAGAGAGTTTCAGAGAGTTTCAGAGAGTTTCAGAGAGTGTCAGAGTGTGTCAGAGAGTGTCAGAGTGTGACAAGGTGTGTCAGAGAGTGACAGAGAGATTCTGAGAGTGTTAGAGAGTGTCCGACAGCGTCAGAGAGTGACAGAGAGTGTCAGAGAGTGAAAGAGTGTGTCAGAGAGTGACAGAGAGTATCTGAGAGTGTCAGAGAGTGTCAGCGAGTTTCTGAGTGTGTCAGAGAGTGTCTGAGAGTGTCGGAGAGTGTCAGACAGTGACAGAGAGTGTCAGTGAGATTCTGAGAGTGTCAGAGTGTGTCAGAGGGTGTCAGAGAGTGACAGAGTGTTTCTGAACGTGTCAGAGAGTGTCAGAGAGTTTCAGAGAGTTTCTGAGAGTTTCTGAGATTGTCAGAGAGTGTCAGAGAGTTTCTGAGTGTCAGAGCGTGTCAGAGTGTGTCAGAGAGTGACAGAGTGTGTCAGAGAGTGACAGGGAGTGTCAGAGAGTGTCAGAGAGTGTCAGACGGTTTCTGAGAGAGTCAGAGAGTGACAGAGAGTGTCAGAGAGTGTCAGAGAGTGACAGAGTTTGTCAGAGAGTTTCTGAGAGTGTCAGAGAGTGATAGAGAGTGTCAGAGAGTTTCAGAGAGTGTCAGAGTGTGTCAGAGAGTGACAGAGAGTGTCAGAGAGTGACAGAGAGTTTCAGAGTGTGTCAGAGTGTGTCAGAGAGTGTCAGAGAGTGTCAGAGTGTGACAGAGTGTGTCAGATAGTGACAAAGAGATTCTGAGAGTGTCAGAGAGTGTCCGAGAGTGTCAGAGAGTGACAGAGAGTGTCAGAGAGTGACAGAGTGTGTCAGAGTGTGACAGAGAGTATCTGAGAGTGTCAGAGAGTGTCAGCGAGTTTCTGAGAGTGTCAGAGAGTGTCAGAGAGTGTCAGAGAGTTTCTGAGATTTTCTGAGATTGTCAGAGAGTGTCAGAGAGTTTTTGAGAGAGTCAGAGCGTGTCAGAGAGTGTCAGAGAGAGACAGAGTGTGTCAGAGGGTGTCAGAGAGTGAGAGAGTGTTTCTGAGAGTGTCAGAGAGTGTCAGAGTGTTTCTGAGATTTTCTGAGATTGTCAGAGAGTGCCAGAGAGTTTCTGAGAGAGTCAGAGCGTGTCAGAGTGTGTCAGAGAGAGACAGAGTGTGTCAGAGAGTGACAGAGAGTGTCTGAGAGTGTCAGAGAGTGTCAGAGAGTGTCAGACGGTTTCTGAGAAAGTCAGAGAGTGACAGAGAGTGTCAGAGAGTGTCAGAGAGTGACAGAGTTTGTCAGAGAGTTTATGAGAGTGTCAGAGAGTGTCAGAGAGTGACAGAGAGTGTCAGAGAGTTTCAGAGAGTGTCAGAGTGTGTCAGAGAGTGTCAGAGAGTGACAGAATGGGTCAGAGAGTGATAGAGAGTGTCTGAAGGTGTCAGAGAGTGTCAGAGACATTCTGAGAGTGTCAGAGTGTGTCTGAGAGTGTCAGATAGTGACCGAGTGTGTCTGAGAGTGTCAGAGAGAGTCTGAGCGTGTCAGAGAGTGTCAGAGAGTGTCAGAGAGTTTCTGTGAGTGTCAGAGAGTGTCAGAGAGTGTCAGAGAGTTTCTGAGAGTGTCAGAGTGTGTCAGAGAATGTCAGGGAGTGACAGAGTGCGTCAGAGAGTGTCAGAGAGTGTCAGAGTGTGTCAGAGAGTTTCTGAGAGTGTCTGAGAGTGTCAGAGAGTGACAGAGAGTGTCAGAGAGTGTCAGAGAGAGTCAGACAGTGACAGAGCGTGTCAGAGAGTGTCAGAGAGTGACAGAGTGTGTCAGAGAGTGTCTGAGAGTGTCAGAGCGTGTCAGAGAGTGAAAGAGAGTGTCACAGAGTGTCAGAGAGTTTCAGAGAGTGACAAAATGTGTCAGAGAGTGACAGAGAGTGTCTGAGAGTGTCAGAGAGTGTCAGAGAGTTTCTCAGAGTGTATGAGGTTATCAGAGAGTGTCAGAGAGTGTTTGAGAGTGTCTGAGATTGTCAGAGAGTGTCAGAGCGTGACAGAGAGTGTCAGAGAGTGTCAGAGAGTTTCAGAGAGTGTCAGACTGTGTCAGAGAGTGTCAGAGAGTGTCAGAGTGTGACAAGGTGTGTCAGAGAGTGACAGAGAGATTCTGAGAGTGTCAGAGAGTGTCCGACAGTGTCAGAGAGTGACAGAGAGTGTCAGAGAGTGAAAGAGTGTGTCACAGAGTGACAGAGAGTATCTGAGAGTGACAGAGAGTGTCAGCGAGTTTCTGAGAGTGTCAGAGAGTGACACAGTGTGTCAGAGAGTGTCTGAGAGTGTCAGAGAGTGTCAGACAGTGACAGAGAGTGTCAGAGAGATTCTGAGAGTGTCAGAGCGTGTCAGAGGGTGTCAGAGAGTGACAGAGTGTTTCTGAGAGTGTCAGAGAGTGTCAGAGAGTTTCAGAGAGATTCTGAGAGTTTCTGAGATTGTCAGAGAGTGACAGAGTGTCAGAGAGTGTCAGAGAGTGTCAGACGTTTTTTGAGAGAGTCAGAGAGTGACAGAGAGTGTCAGAGAGTGTCAGAGAGTGACAGAGTTTGTCAGAGAGTTTCTGAGAGTGTCAGAGAGTGTCAGAGAGTGATAGAGAGTGTCAGAGAGTTTCAGAGAGTGTCAGAGTGTGTCAGAGAGTGTCAGAGAGTGACAGAGAGTGTCAGAGAGTGACAGAGAGTTTCAGAGAGTGTCAGAGTGTGTCAGAGAGTGTCAGAGAGTGTCAGAGAGTGTCAGACGGTTTCTGAGAGAGTCAGAGAGTGACAGAGAGTGTCAGAGAGTGTCAGAGAGTGACAGAGAGTGTCAGCGAGTTTCTGAGAGTGTCAGAGAGTGACACAGTGTGTCAGAGAGTGTCTTAGAGTGTCAGAGAGTGTCAGACAGTGACAGAGAGTGTCAGAGAGATTCTGAGAGTGTCAGAGTGTGTCAGAGGGTTTCAGAGAGTGACAGAGTGTTTCTGAGAGTGTCAGAGAGTGTCAGAGAGTTTCAGAGAGTTTCTGAGAGTTTCTGAGATTGTCAGAGAGTGACAGAGTGTCAGAGAGTGTCAGAGAGTGTCAGACGTTTTTTGAGAGAGTCAGAGAGTGACAGAGAGTGTCAGAGAGTGTCAGAGAGTGACAGAGTTTGTCAGAGAGTTTCTGAGAGTGTCAGAGAGTGTCAGAGAGTGATAGAGAGTGTCAGAGAGTTTCAGAGAGTGTCAGAGTGTGTCAGAGAGTGTCAGAGAGTGACAGAGAGTGTCAGAGAGTGACAGAGAGTTTCAGAGAGTGTCAGAGTGTGTCAGAGAGTGTCAGAGAGTGTCAGAGAGTGTCAGACGGTTTCTGAGAGAGTCAGAGAGTGACAGAGAGTGTCAGAGAGTGTCAGAGAGTGACAGAGTTTGTCAGAGAGTTTCTGAGATTTTCAGAGAGTGTCAGAGAGTTTCTGAGAGTGTCAGAGCGTGTCAGAGTGTGTCAGAGAGTGACAGAGTGTGTCAGAGAGTGACAGAGAGTGTCAGAGAGTGTCAGAGAGTGTCAGAGAGTGTCAGACGGTTTCTGAGATAGCCAGAGAGTGACAGAGAGTGTCAGAGAGTGTCAGAGCGTGACAGAGTTTGTCAGAGAGTTTCTGAGAGTGTCAGAGAGTGTCAGAGAGTGATAGAGAGTGTCAGAGAGTTTCAGAGAGTGTCTGAGAGTGCCAGAGATTGTCAGAGAGTGTCAGAGGGTTTCTGAGAGTGTCAGAGAGTGTCAGAGAGTGACAGAGAGTGTCAGAGAGTGTCAGAGAGAGTCAGACAGTGACAGAGCGTGTCAGAGAGTGCCAGAGAGTGTCAGAGAATGTCAGAGGGTTTCTGAGAGTGTCTGAGAGTGTCAGAGTGTGAAAGAGAGTGTCAGAGAGTGTCAGAGTGTGACAGAGTGTGTCAGAGAGTGACAGAGAGATTCTGAGAGTGTCAGAGAGTGTCCGAGAGTGTCAGAGAGTGACAGAGAGTATCTGAGAGTTTCAGAGAGTGTCAGCGAGTTTCTGAGAGTGTCAGAGAGTGACAGAGTTTGTCAGAGAGCGTCTGAGAGTGTCAGAGAGTGTCAGAGTGTGACAGAGAGTGACAGAGATTGTCAGAGAGTGTCAGAGAGTGTCAGAGAGTGACAGAGTGTGTCAGAGAGAGTCTGAGAGTGTCAGAGAGTGTCAGAGAGTGAAGGAGAGTGTCACAGAGTGTCAGAGAGTTTCAGAGAGTGTCAGAGTGTGTCAGAGAGTGTCATAGAGTGACAGAATGTGTCAGAGAGTGACAGAGAGTGTCTGAGAGTGTCAGAGAGTTTCTCAGAGTGTCTGAGGTTATCAGAGAGTGTCAGAGATTGTTTGAGAGTGTCTGAAATTGTCAGAGAGTGTCAGAGCGTGACAGAGAGTGTCAGAGAGTGTCAGAGAGTTTCAGAGAGTGTCAGAGTGTGTCAGAGAGTGTCAGAGAGTGTCAGAGTGTGACAAGGTGTGTCAGAGAGTGACAGAGAGATTCTGAGAGTGTCAGAGAGTGTCCGAGAGTGTCAGAGAGTGACAGAGAGTGTCAGAGAGTGACAGAGTGTGTCAGAGAGTGACAGAGAGTATCTGAGAGTGTCAGAGAGTGTCAGCGAGTTTCTGAGAGTGTCAGAGAGTGACAGAGTGTGTCAGAGAGTGTCTGAGAGTGTCAGAGAGTGTCAGACAGTGACAGAGAGTGTCAGAGAGATTCTGAGAGTGTCAGAGAGTGTCAGAGAGTGTCAGAGATTTTCAGAGAGTTTCTGAGAGTTTCTGAGATTGTCAGAGAGTGTCAGAGAGTTTCTGAGAGTGTCAGAGCGTGTCAGAGTGTGTCAGAGAGTGACAGAGTGTGTCAGAGAGTGACAGAGAGTGTCAGAGAGTGTCAGAGAGTGTCAGACGTTTTCTGAGAGAGTCAGAGAGTGACAGAGAGTGTCAGAGAGTGACAGAGTTTGTCAGAGAGTTTCTGAGAGTGTCAGAGAGTGTCAGAGAGTGACAGAGAGTGTCAGAGAGTTTCAGAGAGTGTCAGAGTGTGTCAGTGAGTGTCAGAGAGTGACAGAGAGTGTCAGAGAGTGACAGAGAGTTTCAGAGAGTGTCAGAGTGTGTCAGAGAGTGTCAGAGAGTGTCAGAGTGTGACAGAGTGTGTCAGAGAGTGACAGAGAGATTCTGAGAGTGTCAGAGAGTGTCCGAGAGTGTCAGATAGTGACAGAGAGTATCTGAGAGTGTCAGAGAGTGTCAGCGAGTTTCTGAGAGTGTCAGAGAGTGACAGAGTTTGTCAGAGAGTGTCTGAGAGTGTCAGAGAGTGTCAGAGTGTGACAGAGTGTGTGAGCGAGTGACAGAGAGAGTCTGAGAGTGTCAGAGTGTGTCAGAGGGTGTCAGAGAGTGGCAGAGTGTTTCTGAGAGTGTCAGAGAGTGTCAGAGAGTTTCTGAGAGTTTCTGAGATTGTCAGAGAGTGTCAGAGGGTTTCTGAGAGAGTCAGAGCGTGTCAGAGTGTGTCAGAGAGTGACAGAGTGTGTCAGAGAGTGACATAGAGTGTCAGAGAGTGTCAGACGGTTTCTGAGAGAGTCAGAGATTGACAGAGAGTGTCAGAGAGTGACAGAGTTTGTCAGAGAGTTTCTGAGAGTGTCAGAGAGTGTCAGAGAGTGACAGAGAGTGTCAGAGAGTTTCAGAGAGTGTCAGAGTGTGTCAGAGAGTGTCAGAGAGTGACAGAATGTGTCAGAGAGTGACAGAGAGTGTCTGAAGGTGTCAGAGAGTGTCAGAGACATTCTGAGAGTGTCGGAGTGTGTCTGAGAGTGTCAGATATTGACCGAGTGTGTCTGAGAGTGTCAGAGAGAGTCAGAGAATGTCAGAGTGGGTCAGAGAGTGTCTGAGCGTGTCAGAGAGTGTCAGAGAGTGTCAGAGAGTTTCTGTGAGTGTCAGAGAGTGTCAGAGAGTGTCAGAGAGTGTCAGAGAGTTTCTGAGAGTGTCAGAGTGTGTCAGAGAATGTCAGGGAGTGACAGAGTGCGTCAGAGAGTGTCAGAGAGTGTCAGAGAGTGTCAGAGGGTTTCTGAGAGTGTCTGAGAGTGTCAGAGAGTGACAGAGAGTGTCAGAGAGTGTCAGAGAGAGTCAGACAGTGACAGAGCGTGTCAGAGAGTGTCAGAGAGTGACAGAGTGTGTCAGAGAGTGTCTGAGAGTGTCAGAGAGTGTCAGAGAGTGAAAGAGAGTGTCACAGAGTGTCAGAGAGTTTCAGAGAGTGTCAGAGTGTGTCAGAGAGTGTCAGAGAGTGACAGAATGTGTCAGAGAGTGACAGAGAGTGTCTGAGAGTGTCAGAGAGTGTCAGAGTGTTTCTCAGAGTGTCTGAGGTTATCAGAGAGTGTCAGAGAGTGTTTGAGAGTGTCTGAGATTGTCAGAGAGTGTCAGAGCGTGACAGAGAGTTTCAGAGAGTGTCAGTGAGTTTCCGAGAGTTTCAGAGTGTGTCAGAGTGTGTCAGAGAGTGTCAGAGTGTGACAAGGTGTGTCAGAGAGTGACAGAGAGATTCTGAGAGTGTCAGAGAGTGTCCGACAGTGTCAGATAGTGACAGAGAGTGTCAGAGAGTGAAAGAGTGTGTCAGAGAGTGACAGAGAGTATCTGAGAGTGTCAGAGAGTGTCAGCGAGTGTCTGAGAGTGTCGGAGAGTGTCAGACAGTGACAGAGTGTCAGTGAGATTCTGAGAGTGTCAGAGTGTGTCAGAGGGTGTCAGAGAGTGACAGAGTGTTTCTGAACGTGTCAGAGAGTGTCAGAGAGTTTCAGAGAGTTTCTGAGAGTTTCTGAGATTGTCAGAGAGTGTCAGAGAGTTTCTGAGAATGTCAGAGCGTGTCAGAGTGTGTCAGAGAGTGACAGAGTGTGTCAGAGAGTGACAGAGAGTGTCAGAGAGTGTCAGACGGTTTCTGAGAGAGTCAGAGAGTGACAGAGAGTGTCAGAGAGTGTCAGAGCGTGACAGCGTTTGTCAGAGAGTTTCTGAGAGTGTCAGAGAGTGTCAGAGAGTGATAGAGAGTGTCAAAGAGTTTCAGAGAGTGTCAGAGTGTGTCAGAGAGTTTCTGAGATTTTCTGAGATTGTCAGAGAGTGTCAGAGAGTTTCTGAGAGAGTCAGAGCGTGTCAGAGTGTGTCAGAGAGAGACAGAGTGTGTCAGAGAGTGACAGAGAGTGTCTGAGAGTGTCAGAGAGTGTCAGAGAGTGTCAGACGGTTTCTGAGAAAGTCAGAGAGTGACAGCGAGTGTCAGAGAGTGTCAGAGAGTGACAGAGTTTGTCAGAGAGTTTCTGAGAGTGTCAGAGAGTGTCAGAGAGTGACAGAGAGTGTCAGAGAGTTTCAGAGAGTGTCAGAGTGTGTCAGAGAGTGTCAGAGTGTGACAAGGTGTGTCAGAGAGTGACAGAGAGATTCTGAGAGTGTCAGAGAGTGTCCGAGAGTGTCAGAGAGTGACAGAGAGTGTCAGAGAGTGACAGAGTGTGTCAGAGAGTGACAGAGAGTATCTGAGAGTGTCAGAGAGTGTCAGCGAGTTTCTGAGAGTGTCAGAGAGTGACAGAGTGTGTCAGAGAGTGTCTGAGAGTGTCAGAGAGTGTCAGACAGTGACAGAGAGTGTCAGAGAGATTCTGAGAGTGTCAGAGTCTGTCAGAGGGTGTCAGAGTGTGACAGAGTGTTTCTGAGAGTGTCAGAGAGTGTCAGAGATTTTCAGAGAGTTTCTGAGAGTTTCTGAGATTGTCAGAGAGTGTCAGAGAGTTTCTGAGAGTGTCAGAGCGTGTCAGAGTGTGTCAGAGAGTGACAGAGTGTGTCAGAGAGTGTCAGAGAGTGACAGAGTGTTTCTGAGAGTGTCAGAGAGTGTCAGAGTGTGTCAGAGAGTGACAGAGTGTGTCAGAGAGTGTCAGAGAGTGACAGAGTGTTTCTGAGAGTGTCAGAGTGTGTCAGAGGGTGTCAGAGAGTGACAGAGTGTTTCTGAGAGTGTCAGAGAGTTTCAGAGAGTTTCTGAGAGTTTCTGAGATTGTCAGAGAGTGTCAGAGAGTTTCTGAGAGTGTCAGAGCGTGTCAGAGTGTGTCAGAGAGTGACAGAGAGTGTCAGAGAGTGTCAGAGAGTGTCAGGCGTTTTCTGAGAGAGTCAGAGAGTGACAGAGAGTGTCAGAGAGTGACAGAGTTTGTCAGAGAGTTTCTGAGAGTGTCAGAGAGTGATAGAGAGTGTCAGAGAGTTTCAGAGAGTGTCAGAGTGTGTCAGTGAGTGTCAGAGAGTGACAGAGAGTGTCAGAGAGTGACAGAGAGTTTCAGAGAGTGTCAGAGTGTGTCAGAGAGTGTCAGAGAGTGTCAGAGTGTGACAGAGTGTGTCAGAGAGTGACAGAGAGATTCTGAGAGTGTCAGAGAGTGTCCGAGAGTGTCAGAGAGTGACAGAGAGTATCTGAGAGTGTCAGAGAGTGTCAGCGAGTTTCTGAGAGTGTCAGAGAGTGACAGAGTTTGTCAGAGAGTGTCTGAGAGTGTCAGAGAGTGTCAGAGTGTGACAGAGTGTGTGAGCGAGTGACAGAGAGAGTCTGAGAGTGTCAGAGTGTGTCAGAGGGTGTCAGAGAGTGGCAGAGTGTTTCTGAGAGTGTCAGAGAGTGTCAGAGAGTTTCTGAGAGTTTCTGAGATTGTCAGAGAGTGTCAGAGGGTTTCTGAGAGAGTCAGAGCGTGTCAGAGTGTGTCAGAGAGTGACAGAGTGTGTCAGAGAGTGACAGAGAGTGTCAGAGAGTGTCAGACGGTTTCTGAGAGAGTCAGAGATTGACAGAGAGTGTCAGAGAGTGTCAGAGAGTGACAGAGTTTGTCAGAGAGTTTCTGAGAGTGTCAGAGAGTGTCAGAGAGTGACAGAGAGTGTCAGAGAGTTTCAGAGAGTGTCAGAGTGTGTCAGAGAGTGTCAGAGAGTGACAGAATGTGTCAGAGAGTGACAGAGAGTGTCTGAAGGTGTCAGAGAGTGTCAGAGACATTCTGAGAGTGTCAGAGTGTGTCTGAGAGTGTCAGATATTGACCGAGTGTGTCTGAGAGTGTCAGAGAGAGTCAGAGAATGTCAGAGTGGGTCAGAGAGTGTCTGAGCGTGTCAGACAGTGTCAGAGAGTGACAGAGTGTTTCTGAGAGTGTCAGAGAGTGTCAGAGATTTTCAGAGAGTTTCTGAGAGTTTCTGAGATTGTCAGAGAGTGTCAGAGAGTTTCTGAGAGTGTCAGAGCGTGTCAGAGTGTGTCAGAGAGTGACAGAGTGTGTCAGAGAGTGACAGAGAGTGTCAGAGAGTGTCAGAGAGTGTCAGACGTTTTCTGAGAGAGTCAGAGAGTGACAGAGAGTGTCAGAGAGTGATAGAGTTTGTCAGAGAGTTTCTGAGAGTGTCAGAGAGTGTCAGAGAGTGATAGAGAGTGTCAGAGAGTTTCAGAGAGTGTCAGAGTGTGTCAGTGAGTGTCAGAGAGTGACAGAGAGTGTCAGAGAGTGACAGAGAGTTTCAGAGAGTGTCAGAGTGTGTCAGAGAGTGTCAGAGAGTGTCAGAGTGTGACAGAGTGTGTCACAGAGTGACAGAGAGATTCTGAGAGTGTCAGAGAGTGTCCGAGAGTGTCAGAGAGTGACAGAGAGTATCTGAGAGTGTCAGAGAGTGTCAGCGAGATTCTGAGAGTGTCAGAGAGTGACAGAGTTTGTCAGAGAGTGTCTGAGAGTGTCAGAGATTGTCAGAGTGTGACAGAGTGTGTGAGCGAGTGACAGAGAGAGTCTGAGAGTGTCAGAGTGTGTCAGAGGGTGTCAGAGAGTGGCAGAGTGTTTCTGAGAGTGTCAGAGAGTGTCAGAGAGTTTCTGAGAGTTTCTGAGATTGTCAGAGAGTGTCAGAGGTTTTCTGAGAGAGTCAGAGCGTGTCAGAGTGTGTCAGAGAGTGACAGAGTGTGTCAGAGAGTGACAGAGAGTGTCAGAGAGTGTCAGACGGTTTCTGAGAGAGTCAGAGATTGACAGAGAGTGTCAGAGAGTGTCAGAGAGTGACAGAGTTTGTCAGAGAGTTTCTGAGAGTGTCAGAGAGTGTCAGAGAGTGACAGAGAGTGTCAGAGAGTTTCAGAGAGTGTCAGAGTGTGTCAGAGAGTGTCAGAGAGTGACAGAATGTGTCAGAGAGTGACAGAGAGTGTCTGAAGGTGTCAGAGAGTGTCAGAGACATTCTGAGAGTGTCAGAGATTGTCAGAGAGTGTCAGAGAGTTTCTGAGAGTGTCAGAGTGTGTCAGAGAATGTCAGGGAGTGACAGAGTGCGTCAGAGAGTGTCAGAGAGTGTCAGAGAGTGTCAGAGGGTTTCTGAGAGTGTCTGAGAGTGTCAGAGAGTGATAGAGAGTGTCAGAGAGTGTCAGAGAGAGTCAGACAGTGACAGAGCGTGTCAGAGAGTGTCAGAGAGTGACAGAGTGTGTCAGAGAGTGTCTGAGAGTGTCAGAGAGTGTCAGAGAGTGAAAGAGAGTGTCACAGAGTGTCAGAGAGTTTCAGAGAGTGTCAGAGTGTGTCAGAGAGTGTCAGAGAGTGACAGAATGTGTCAGAGAGTGACAGAGAGTGTCTGAGAGTGTCAGAGAGTGTCAGAGTGTTTCTCAGAGTGTCTGAGGTTATCAGAGAGTGTCAGAGAGTGTTTGAGAGTGTCTGAGATTGTCAGAGAGTGTCAGAGCGTGACAGAGAGTTTCAGAGAGTGTCAGAGAGTTTCCGAGAGTTTCAGAGAGTGTCAGAGTGTGTCAGAGAGTGTCAGAGTGTGACAAGGTGTGTCAGAGAGTGACAGAGAGATTCTGAGAGTGTCAGAGTGTGTCAGAGAATGTCAGGGAGTGACAGAGTGCGTCAGAGAGTGTCAGAGAGTGTCAGAGAGTGTCAGAGGGTTTCTGAGAGTGTCTGAGAGTGTCAGAGAGTGACAGAGAGTGTCAGAGAGTGTCAGAGAGAGTCAGACAGTGACAGAGCGTGTCAGAGAGTGTCAGAGAGTGACAGAGTGTGTCAGAGAGTGTCTGAGAGTGTCAGAGAGTGTCAGAGAGTGAAAGAGAGTGTCACAGAGTGTCAGAGAGTTTCAGAGAGTGTCAGAGTGTGTCAGAGAGTGTCAGAGAGTGACAGAATGTGTCAGAGAGTGACAGAGAGTGTCTGAGAGTGTCAGAGAGTGTCAGAGTGTTTCTCAGAGTGTCTGAGGTTATCAGAGAGTGTCAGAGAGTGTTTGAGAGTGTCTGAGATTGTCAGAGAGTGTCAGAGCGTGACAGAGAGTTTCAGAGAGTGTCAGAGAGTTTCCGAGAGTTTCAGAGAGTGTCAGAGTGTGTCAGAGAGTGTCAGAGTGTGACAAGGTGTGTCAGAGAGTGACAGAGAGATTCTGAGAGTGTCAGAGAGTGTCCGACAGTGTCAGATAGTGACAGAGAGTGTCAGAGAGTGAAAGAGTGTGTCAGAGAGTGACAGAGAGTATCTGAGAGTGTCAGAGAGTGTCAGCGAGTTTCTGAGAGTGTCAGAGAGTGACAGAGTGTGTCAGAGAGTGTCTGAGAGTGTCAGAGAGTGTCAGAGAGTGAAAGAGAGTGTCACAGAGTGTCAGAGAGTTTCAGAGAGTGTCAGAGTGTGTCAGAGAGTGTCAGAGAGTGACAGAATGTGTCAGAGAGTGACAGAGAGTGTCTGAGAGTGTCAGAGAGTGTCAGAGTGTTTCTCAGAGTGTCTGAGGTTATCAGAGAGTGTCAGAGCGTGACAGAGAGTTTCAGAGAGTGTCAGAGAGTTTCCGAGAGTTTCAGAGAGTGTCAGAGTGTGTCAGAGAGTGTCAGAGTGTGACAAGGTGTGTCAGAGAGTGACAGAGAGATTCTGAGAGTGTCAGAGAGTGTCCGACAGTGTCAGATAGTGACAGAGAGTGTCAGAGAGTGAAAGAGTGTGTCAGAGAGTGACAGAGAGTATCTGAGAGTGTCAGAGAGTGTCAGCGAGTTTCTGAGAGTGTCAGAGAGTGACAGAGTGTGTCAGAGAGTGTCTGAGAGTGTCGGAGAGTGTCAGACAGTGACAGAGAGTGTCAGTGAGATACTGAGAGTGTCAGAGTGTGTCAGAGGGTGTCAGAGAGTGACAGAGTGTTTCTGAACGTGTCAGAGAGTGTCAGAGAGTTTCAGAGAGTTTCTGAGAGTTTCTGAGATTGTCAGAGAGTGTCAGAGAGTTTCTGAGAGTGTCAGAGCGTGTCAGAGTGTGTCAGAGAGTGACAGAGTGTGTCAGAGAGTGACAGAGAGTGTCAGAGAGTGTCAGACGGTTTCTGAGAGAGTCAGAGAGTGACAGAGAGTGTCAGAGAGTGTCAGAGCGTGACTGCGTTTGTCAGAGAGTTTCTGAGAGTGTCAGAGAGTGTCAGAGAGTGATAGAGAGTGTCAGAGAGTTTCAGAGAGTGTCAGAGTGTGTCAGAGAGTGACAGAGAGTGTCAGAGAGTGACAGAGAGTTTCAGAGAGTGTCAGAGTGTGTCAGAGAGTGTCAGAGAGTGTCAGAGTGTGAAAGAGTGTGTCAGAGAGTGACAGAGAGATTCTGAGAATGTCAGAGAGTGTCCGAGAGTGTCAGAGAGTGACAGAGAGTGTCAGAGAGTGACAGAGTGTGTCAGAGTGTGACAGAGAGTATCTGAGATTGTCAGAGAGTGTCAGCGAGTTTCTGAGAGTGTCAGAGAGTGTCAGAGAGTGTCAGAGAGTTTCTGAGATTTTCTGAGATTGTCAGAGAGTGTCAGAGAGTTTCTGAGAGAGTCAGAGCGTGTCAGAGTGTGTCAGAGAGAGACAGAGTGTGTCAGAGGGTGTCAGAGAGTGACATAGTGTTTCTGAGAGTGTCAGAGAGTGTCAGAGTGTGTCAGAGAGTTTCTGAGATTTTCTGAGATTGTCAGAGAGTGTCAGAGATTTTCTGAGAGTGTCAGAGCGTGTCAGAGTGTGTCAGAGAGAGACAGAGTGTGTCAGAGAGTGACAGAGAGTGTCTGAGAGTGTCAGAGAGTGTCAGAGAGTGTCAGACGGTTTCTGAGAAAGTCAGAGAGTGACAGCGAGTGTCAGAGAGTGTCAGAGAGTGACAGAGTTTGTCAGAGAGTTTCTGAGAGTGTCAGAGAGTGTCAGAGAGTGACAGAGAGTGTCAGAGAGTTTCAGAGAGTGTCAGAGTGTGTCAGAGAGTGTCAGAGTGTGACAAGGTGTGTCAGAGAGTGACAGAGAGATTCTGAGAGTGTCAGAGAGTGTCCGAGAGTGTCAGAGAGTGACAGAGAGTGTCAGAGAGTGACAGAGTGTGTCAGAGAGTGACAGAGAGTATCTGAGAGTGTCAGAGAGTGTCAGCGAGTTTCTGAGAGTGTCAGAGAGTGACAGAGTGTGTCAGAGAGTGTCTGAGAGTGTCAGAGAGTGTCAGACAGTGACAGAGAGTGTCAGAGAGATTCTGAGAGTGTCAGAGTCTGTCAGAGGGTGTCAGAGAGTGACAGAGTGTTTCTGAGAGTGTCAGAGAGTGTCAGAGATTTTCAGAGAGTTTCTGAGAGTTTCTGAGATTGTCAGAGAGTGTCAGAGAGTTTCTGAGAGTGTCAGAGCGTGTCAGAGTGTGTCAGAGAGTGACAGAGTGTGTCAGAGAGTGACAGAGAGTGTCAGAGAGTGTCAGAGAGTGTCAGACGTTTTCTGAGAGAGTCAGAGAGTGACAGAGAGTGTCAGAGAGTGACAGAGTTTGTCAGAGAGTTTCTGAGAGTGTCAGAGAGTGTCAGAGAGTGATAGAGAGTGTCAGAGAGTTTCAGAGAGTGTCAGAGTGTGTCAGTGAGTGTCAGAGAGTGACAGAGAGTGTCAGAGAGTGACAGAGAGTTTCAGAGAGTGTCAGAGTGTGTCAGAGAGTGTCAGAGAGTGTCAGAGTGTGACAGAGTGTGTCAGAGAGTGACAGAGAGATTCTGAGAGTGTCAGAGAGTGTCCGAGAGTGTCAGAGAGTGACAGAGAGTATCTGAGAGTGTCAGAGAGTGTCAGCGAGTTTCTGAGAGTGTCAGAGAGTGACAGAGTTTGTCAGAGAGTGTCTGAGAGTGTCAGAGAGTGTCAGAGTGTGACAGAGTGTGTGAGCGAGTGACAGAGAGAGTCTGAGAGTGTCAGACTGTGTCAGAGGGTGTCAGAGAGTGGCAGAGTGTTTCTGAGAGTGACAGAGAGTGTCAGAGAGTTTCTGAGAGTTTCTGAGATTGTCAGAGAGTGTCAGAGGGTTTCTGAGAGAGTCAGAGCGTGTCAGAGTGTGTCAGAGAGTGACAGAGTGTGTCAGAGAGTGACAGAGAGTGTCAGAGAGTGTCAGACGGTTTCTGAGAGAGTCAGAGATTGACAGAGAGTGTCAGAGAGTGTCAGAGAGTGACAGAGTTTGTCAGAGAGTTTCTGAGAGTGTCAGAGAGTGTCAGAGAGTGACAGAGAGTGTCAGAGAGTTTCAGAGAGTGTCAGAGTGTGTCAGAGAGTGTCAGAGAGTGACAGAATGTGTCAGAGAGTGACAGAGAGTGTCTGAAGGTGTCAGAGAGTGTCAGAGACATTCTGAGAGTGTCAGAGTGTGTCTGAGAGTGTCAGATATTGACCGAGTGTGTCTGAGAGTGTCAGAGAGAGTCAGAGAATGTCAGAGTGGGTCAGAGAGTGTCTGAGCGTGTCAGAGAGTGTCAGAGAGTGTCAGAGAGTTTCTGTGAGTGTCAGAGAGTGTCAGAGAGTGTCAGAGAGTGTCAGAGGGTTTCTGAGAGTGTCTGAGAGTGTCAGAGAGTGACAGAGAGTGTCAGAGAGTGTCAGAGAGAGTCAGACAGTGACAGAGCGTGTCAGAGAGTGTCAGAGAGTGACAGAGTGTGTCAGAGAGTGTCTGAGAGTGTCAGAGAGTGTCAGAGAGTGAAAGAGAGTGTCACAGAGTGTCAGAGAGTTTCAGAGAGTGTCAGAGTGTGTCAGAGAGTGTCAGAGAGTGACAGAATGTGTCAGAGAGTGACAGAGAGTGTCTGAGAGTGTCAGAGAGTGTCAGAGTGTTTCTCAGAGTGTCTGAGGTTATCAGAGAGTGTCAGAGAGTGTTTGAGAGTGTCTGAGATTGTCAGAGAGTGTCAGAGCGTGACAGAGAGTTTCAGAGAGTGTCAGAGAGTTTCCGAGAGTTTCAGAGAGTGTCAGAGTGTGTCAGAGAGTGTCAGAGTGTGACAAGGTGTGTCAGAGAGTGACAGAGAGATTCTGAGAGTGTCAGAGAGTGTCCGACAGTGTCAGATAGTGACAGAGAGTGTCAGAGAGTGAAAGAGTGTGTCAGAGAGTGACAGAGAGTATCTGAGAGTGTCAGAGAGTGTCAGCGAGTTTCTGAGAGTGTCAGAGAGTGACAGAGTGTGTCAGAGAGTGTCTGAGAGTGTCGGAGAGTGTCAGACAGTGACAGAGATTGTCAGTGAGATTCTGAGAGTGTCAGAGTGTGTCAGAGGGTTTCAGAGAGTGACAGAGTGTTTCTGAACGTGTCAGAGAGTGTCAGAGAGTTTCAGAGAGTTTCTGAGAGTTTCTGAGATTGTCAGAGAGTGTCAGAGAGTTTCTGAGAGTGTCAGAGCGTGTCAGAGTGTGTCAGAGAGTGACAGAGTGTGTCAGAGAGTGACAGAGAGTGTCAGAGAGTGTCAGACGGTTTCTGAGAGAGTCAGAGAGTGACAGAGAGTGTCAGAGAGTGTCAGAGTGTGACAGCGTTTGTCAGAGAGTTTCTGAGAGTGTCAGAGAGTGTCAGAGAGTGATAGAGAGTGTCAGAGAGTTTCAGAGAGTGTCAGAGTGTGTCAGAGAGTGACAGAG
Organism: Heterodontus francisci; assembly: GCF_036365525.1. NCBI lineage: Eukaryota > Metazoa > Chordata > Chondrichthyes > Heterodontiformes > Heterodontidae > Heterodontus > Heterodontus francisci. The sequence goes on from NC_090371.1 coordinate 236,841,843, forward strand.
AGTGTCAGAGAGTGACAGAGAGTTTCAGAGAGTGTCAGAGTGTGTCAGAGAGTGTCAGAGTGTGAAAGAGTGTGTCAGAGAGTGACAGAGAGATTCTGAGAGTGTCAGAGAGTGTCCGAGAGTGTCAGAGAGTGACAGAGAGTGTCAGAGAGTGACAGAGTGTGTCAGAGTGTGACAGAGAGTATCTGAGATTGTCAGAGAGTGTCAGCGAGTTTCTGAGAGTGTCAGAGAGTGTCAGAGAGTATCAGAGAGTTTCTGAGATTTTCTGAGATTGTCAGAGAGTGTCAGAGAGTTTCTGAGAGAGTCAGAGCGTGTCAAAGTGTGTCAGAGAGAGACAGAGTGTGTCAGAGGGTGTCAGAGAGTGACATAGTGTTTCTGAGAGTGTCAGAGAGTGTCAGAGTGTGTCAGAGAGTTTCTGAGATTTTCTGAGATTGTCAGAGAGTGTCAGAGAGTTTCTGAGAGAGTCAGAGCGTGTCAGAGTGTGTCAGAGAGAGACAGAGTGTGTCAGAGAGTGACAGAGAGTGTCTGAGAGTGTCAGAGAGTGTCAGAGAGTGTCAGACGGTTTCTGAGAAAGTCAGAGAGTGACAGCGAGTGTCAGAGAGTGTCAAAGAGTGACAGAGTTTGTCAGAGAGTTTCTGAGAGTGTCAGAGAGTGTCAGAGAGTGACAGAGAGTGTCAGAGAGTTTCAGAGAGTGTCAGAGTGTGTCAGAGAGTGTCAGAGAGTGACAGAATGTGTCAGAGAGTGACAGAGAGTGTCTGAAGGTGTCAAACAGTGTCAGGGACATTCTGAGAGTGTCAGAGTGTGTCTGAGAGTGTCAGATAGTGACCGAGTGTGTCTGAGAGTGTCAGAGAGAGTCAGAGAATGTCAGAGTGTGTCTGAGAGTGTCTGAGCGTGTCAGAGAGTGTCAGAGAGTGTCAGAGTGTTTCTGTGAGTGTCAGAGAGTGTCAGAGAGTGTCAGAGAGTTTCTGAGAGTGTCAGAGTGTGTCAGAGAATGTCAGGGAGTGACAGAGTGCGTCAGAGAGTGTCAGAGAGTGTCAGAGAGTGTCAGAGGGTTTCTGAGAGTGTCTGAGAGTGTCACAGAGTGACAGAGTGTGTCAGAGAGTGTCAGAGAGATTCAGACAGTGACAGAGCGTGTCAGAGAGTGTCAGAGAGTGACAGAGTGTGTCAGAGTGTGTCTGAGAGTGTCAGAGCGTGTCAGAGAGTGAAAGAGAGTGTCACAGAGTGTCAGAGAGTTTCAGAGAGTGTCAGAGTGTGTCAGAGAGTGTCAGAGAGTGACAGAATGTGTCAGAGAGTGACAGAGAGTGTCTGAGAGTGTCTGAGAGTGTCAGAGAGTTTCTCAGAGTGTCTGAGGTTATCAGAGAGTGTCAGAGAGTGTTTGAGAGTGTCTGAGATTGTCAGAGAGTGTCAGAGCGTGACAGAGAGTGTCAGAGAGTGTCAGAGAGTTTCAGAGAGTGTCACAGTGTGTCAGAGAGTGTCAGAGAGTGTCAGAGTGTGACAAGGTGTGTCAGAGAGTGACAGAGAGATGCTGAGAGTGTCAGAGAGTGTCCGAGAGTGTCAGAGTGTGACAGAGAGTGTCAGAGAGTGACAGAGTGTGTCAGAGAGTGACAGAGAGTATCTGAGAGTGTCAGAGAGTGTCAGTGAGTTTCTGAGAGTGTCAGAGAGTGACAGAGTGTGTCAGAGAGTGTCTGAGAGTGTCAGGGAGTGTCAGAGAGTGTCTGAGATTGTCAGAGAGTGTCTGAGAGTGTCAGAGAGTGTCAGAGAGTGAAAGAGAGTGTCACAGAGTGTCAGAAGGTTTCTGAGAGTGTCTGAGAGTGTCAGAGAGTGACAGAGAGTGTCAGAGTGTGTCAGAGTGTCAGAGAGTGTCAGTGAGTGACAGAGTGTGTCAGAGACTATCAGAGAGTGTCAGAGAGTTTCTGAAAGTGTCAGAGTGTGTCAGAGAATGTCAGAGAGTGCCAGAGTGTTTCAGAGAGTATCAGAGAGTGACAGAGAGTTTCTGAGAGTGACAGAGTCTGTCAGAGAGTGTCTGAGAGTGTCTGAGAGTGTCACAGAGTTTCTGAGAGAGTCTGAGAGTGTCTGAGATTGTCAGTGTGTCAGAGAGAGTCAGAGAGTGACAGAGTGTGTCAGAGAGTGTCAGAGAGTGTCAGAGATTGTCAGAGAGTTTCTGAGAGTGTCTGAGAGTGTCAGGGAGTGACAGACAGTGTCAGAGAGTGTCAGAGAGTTTCCGACAGTATCAGAGCGTGTCATAGAGGGTCAGAGAGTGACAGAGTGTGTCAGAGAGTGACAGAGTTTGTCAGAGAGTTTCTGAGAGTGTCAGAGAGTGTCAGAGGATGTCAGAGAGTTTCAGATGAGTCTGAGAATGTCTGAGGGTGTCAGAGAGTGTCAGAGAGTGTCAGAGACATTCTGAGAGTGTCAGCGTGTGTCTGAGAGTGTCAGATAGTGACAGAGTGTGTCTGAGAGTGTCAGAGAGAGTCAGAGAATGTCAGAGTGTGTCAGAGAGTGTCTGACAGTGTCAGAGAGTGTCAGAGAGTTTCTGAGAGTTTATGTGAGTGTCAGAGAGGTTCTGAGAGTGTCTGAGAGTGTCAGAGTGTCACAGAGTGTCACAGAGTGTCTGAACGTGTCAGAGAGTTTCTGAGAGTGTCTGAGAGTGAGAGAGATTGTCAGAGAGTGTCTGAGAGTGTCAGAGAGTGTCAGAGCGGGACATAGTGTGTCAGAGAATGTCAGAGAGTGTCAGAGAGTTTCTGAGAGTGTCAGAGTGTGTCAGAGAGTGTCAGAGAGTGACAGAGAGTGACAGAGAGTGACAGAGAGTATCAGAGAGGGTCAGAGATTGTCAGAGAGTTTCTGAGAGTGTCAGAGAGTGTCAGAGAGTGACAGAGCGTGTCAGAGACTGTCAGAGAGTGTCAGAGAATGTCAGAGAGTATCAGAGAGTTTCTGAGAGTTTCTGAGAGTGTCGGAGAGTGACAGAGAGTGACAGAGAGTGACAGAGAGTGTCAGAGAGTGTCAGAGAGTTTCAGAGAGTGTCAGAGACTATCAGAGAGTGTCAGAGAGTTTCTGAAAGTGTCAGAGTGTGTCAGAGAATGTCAGTGAGTGCCAGAGTGTTTCAGAGAGTATCAGAGAGTGACAGAGAGTTTCTGAGAGTGACAGAGTCTGTCAGAGAGTGTCTGAGAGTGTCTGAGAGTGTCACAGAGTTTCTGAGAGAATCTGAGAGTGTCTGAGATTGTCAGTGTGTCAGAGAGAGTCAGAGAGTGACAGAGTGTGTCAGAGAGTGTCAGAGAGTGTCAGAGATTGTCAGAGAGTTTCTGAGAGTGTCTGAGAGTGTCAGGGAGTGACAGACAGTGTCAGAGAGTGTCAGAGAGTTTCCGACAGTATCAGAGCGTGTCATAGAGTGTCAGAGAGTGACAGAGTGTGTCAGAGAGTGACAGAGAGTGACAGAGTTTGTCAGAGAGTTTCTGAGAGTGTCAGAGAGTGTCAGAGAATGTCAGAGAGTTTCAGATGAGTCTGAGAATGTCTGAGGGTGTCAGAGAGTGTCAGAGAGTGTCAGAGACATTCTGAGAGTGTCAGCGTGTGTCTGAGAGTGTCAGATAGTGACAGAGTGTGTCTGAGAGTGTCAGAGAGAGTCAGAGAATGTCAGAGTGTGTCAGAGAGTGTCTGACCGTGTCAGAGAGTGTCAGAGAGTGTCAGAGAGTTTCTGTGAGTGTCAGAGTGTGTCACAGAGTGACAATGTGTGTCAGAGTGTGTCAGAGAGTGTCCGAGAATGTCAGAGAGTTTCTGAGAGTTTATGTGAGTGTCAGAGAGGTTCTGAGAGTGTCTGAGAGTGTCAGAGTGTCACAGAGTGTCAGAGAGTGTCTGAACGTGTCAGAGAGTTTCTGAGAGTGTCTGAGAGTGAGAGAGATTGTCAGAGAGTGTCTGAGAGTGTCAGAGAGTGTCAGTGCGGGACATAGTGTGTCAGAGAATGTCAGAGAGTGTCAGAGAGTTTCTGAGAGTGTCAGAGTGTGTCAGAGAGTGTCAGAGAGTGACAGAGAGTGACAGAGAGTGACAGAGAGTATCAGAGAGGGTCAGAGATTGTCAGAGAGTTTCTGAGAGTGTCAGAGAGTGTCAGAGAGTGACAGAGCGTGTCAGAGACTGTCAGAGAGTGTCAGAGAATGTCAGAGAGTATCAGAGAGTTTCTGAGAGTTTCTGAGAGTGTCAGAGAGTGACAGAGAGTGACAGAGAGTGACAGAGAGTGTCAGAGAGTGTCAGAGAGTTTCAGAGAGTGTCAGAGTGTGTCAGAGAGTGTCAGAGAGTGTCAGAGAGAGACAGAGTGTGTCAGAGAGTGAAAGAGAATGTCTGAGAGTGTCAGAGAGTGTCTGAGAGTGTCAGAGAGTGTCAGAGAGTTTCTGAGAGTGTCAGAGTGTGTCTGAGAGTGTCAGATAGTGACAGAGTGTGTCAGAGTGTGTCTGAGAGTGTCAGAGAGAGTCAGAGAATGTCAGAGAGTGTCAGAGAGTTTCTGAGAGTGTCAGAGTGTGTCACAGAGTGACAGTGTGTGTCAGAGTGTGTCAGAGAGTGTCCGAGAGAGTCAGAGAGTTTCTGAGAGTTTATGTGAGTGTCAGAGAGGTTCTGAGAGTGTCCGAGAGTGTCAGAGTGTCACAGAGTGTCAGACAGTGTCTGAACGTGTCAGAGAGTTTCTGAGAGTGTCTGAGAGTGAGAGAGATTGTCAGTGAGTGTCTGAGAGTGTCAGAGAGTGTCAGAGCGTGACATCGAGTGTCAGAGAATGTCAGAGAGTGTCAGAGAGTTTCTGAGAGTGTCAGAGTGTGTCAGAGAGTGAAAGAGAGTGACAGAGAGTGACAGAGAGTGTCAGAGACTGTCAGAGAGTGTCAGAGAATGTCAGAGAGTATCAGAGAGTTTCTGAGAGTGTCTGAGAGTGTCAGAGAGTGACAGAGAGTGACAGAGAGTGTCAGAGAGTTTCAGAGAGTGTCAGAGTGTGTCAGAGAGTGTCAGAGAGTGTCAGAGAGTGTCAGAGAGTGTCAGAGTGTGTCAGAGAGTGTCAGAGTGTGTCAGTGAGTGTCAGAGAGCGTCAGAGAGAGACAGAGTGTGTCAGAGAGTGAAATAGAGTGTCTGAGAGTGTCAGAGAGTGTCTGAGAGTGTCAGAGATTGTTAGAGAGTTTCTGAGAGTGTCAGAGTGAGTCAGAGAGTGACAGAGAGTATCAGAGAGGGTCAGAGATTGTCAGAGAGTTTCTGAGAGTGTCAGAGAGTGTCAGAGAGTGACAGAGTGTGTCAGAGACTGTCAGAGAGTGTCAGAGCGTATCAGAGAATGTCAGAGAGTATCAGAGAGTTTCTGAGAGTGTCTGAGAGTGTCAGAGAGTGACAGAGAGTGACAGAGAGTGACAGAGAGTATCAGAGAGTGTCAGAGAGTTTCAGAGAGTGTCAGAGTGTGTCAGAGAATGTCTGAGAGTGTCAGAGAGTGTCAGAGAGTTTCTGAGTGTCAGAGAGTGTCAGAGAGTTTCTGAGAGTGTCAGAGAGTGACAGAGTGTGTCAGAGAGTTTCAGAGAGTGTCTGAGATTGTCAGAGTGTGTCTGAGTTTGTCAGAGTGTGTCAGAGAGTTTCAGAAAGTGTCAGAGAGTTTCTGAGAGTGTCTGAGAGTGTCTGAGAGTGTCAGAGAGTGTCACAGAGTGTCAGAGAGTGTCAGAAAGTGTCAGATAGTTTCTGAGAGTGTCAGAGAATGTCAGAGTGTGCCAGAGAGTGACAGAGTGTGTCAGAGAGAGTCAGAGAGTGTCAGAGAGATTCTGAGAGTGTCACAGTGTGTCAGAGAGAGTCAGAGAGTGACAGAGTGTGTCAGAGACTGTCAGAGAGTGTCAGAGAGTATCAGAGAGGGTCAGAGAGTATCAGAGAGTGTCTGAGAGTGTCAGAGAGTGTCAGTGAGTGACAGAGTGTGTCAGAGACTATCAGAGAGTGTCAGAGAGTGTCAGAGAGTTTCTGAAAGTGTCAGAGTGTGTCAGAGAATGTCAAAGAGTGCCAGAGAGTATCAGAGAGTGACAGAGAGTTTCTGAGAATGTCAGAGTGTGTCAGAGAGTGTCAGAGAGTGACAGAGTCTGTCAGAGAGTGTCTGAGAGTGTCAGGGAGTGACAGACAGTGTCAGAGAGTGTCAGAGAGTTTCCGACAGTATCAGAGCGTGTCATAGAGTGTCAGAGAGTGACAGAGTGTGTCAGAGAGTGACAGAGAGTGACAGAGAGTGACAGAGAGTGTCAGAGAGTTTCAGAGAGTGTCAGAGTGTGTCAGAGAGTGTCAGAAAGTGACAGAGAGTGTCAGAGAGTGTCAGAGAGTTTCAGAGAGTGTCAGAGTGTGTCAGAGAGTGTCAGAGAGTGTCAGAGTGTGACAGAGTGTGTCAGAGAGTGACAGAGAGATTCTGAGAGTGTCAGAGAGTGTCCGAGAGTGTCAGAGAGTGACAGAGAGTGTCAGATAGTGACAGAGTGTGTCAGAGAGTGACAGAGAGTATCTGAGAGTGTCAGAGTGTGTCAGCGAGTTTCTGAGTGTGTCAGAGAGTGACAGAGTGTGTCAGAGAGTGTCTGAGAGTGTCAGGGAGTGTCAGAGAGTGTCTGAGATTGTCAGAGAGTGTCAGAGCGGGACACAGAGTGTCAGAGAATGTCAGAGAGTGTCAGAGAGTTTCTGAGAGTGTCAGAGTGTGTCAGAGAGTGTCAGAGAGTGACAGAGAGTGACAGAGTGTGTGAGAGAGTGACTGAGAGTATCAGAGAGGGTCAGAGATTGTCAGAGAGTGTCTGAGAGTGTCAGAGAGTGTCAGAGAGTGACATAGCGTGTCAGAGACTGTCAGAGAGTGTCAGAGAATGTCAGAGAGTATCAGAGAGTTTCTGAGAGTGTCTGAGAGTGTCAGGGAGTGGCAGAGAGTGACAGAGAGTGACAGAGAGTGTCAGAGAGTGTCAGAGAGTTTCAGAGAGTGTCAGTGTGTGTCAGAGAGTGTCAGAGAGTGTCAGAGAGAGACATAGTGTGTCAGAGAGTGAAAGAGAGTGTCTGAGAGGGTCTGAGAGTTTCTGAGAGTGTCAGAGTGTGTCTGAGAGTGTCAGAGCGAGTCAGAGAATGTCAGAGAGAGTCAGAGAGTTTCTGAGAGTTTATGTGAGGGTCAGAGAGGTTCTGAGAGTGTCTGAGAGTGTCAGAGTGTCACAGAGTGTCAGAGAGTGTCAGAGCGTGACATCGAGTGTCAGAGAGTGTCAGAGAGTTTCTGAGAGTGTCAGAGTGTGTCAGAGAGTGACAGAGAGTGACAGAGAGTGTCAGAGAGTGTCAGAGAGTTTCAGAGAGTGTCAGAGTGTGTCAGAGAGTGTCAGAGAGTGTCAGAGACAGAGTGTGTCAGAGAGTGAAAGAGAGTGTCTGAGAGTATCAGAGAGTGTCTGAGAGTGTCAGAGAGTGTCAGAGAGTTTCTGAGAGTGTCAGAGAGTGTCAGAGAGTGACAGAGAGTATCAGAGAGGGTCAGAGATTGTCAGAGAGTTTCTGAGAGTGTCAGAGAGTGTCAGAGAGTGACAGAGTGTGTCAGAGACTGTCAGAGAGTGTCAGAGAATGTCAGAGAGTATCAGAGAGTTTCTGAGAGTGTCTGAGAGTGTCAGAGAGTGACAGAGAGTGACAGAGAGTGACAGAGAGTATCAGAGAGTGTCAGAGAGTTTCAGAGAGTGTCAGAGTGTGTCAGAGAGTGTCAGAGAGTGTCAGAGAGAGACAGAGTGTGTCAGAGAGTGAAAGAGAGTGTCAGAGAGAGACAGAGTGTGTCAGAGAGTGAAAGAGAGTGTCCGAGAGTATCAGAGAGTTTCTGAGAGTGTCAGACAGTTTCTGAGAGTGTCAGAGAGTGACAGAGTGTGTCAGAGAGTTTCAGAGAGTGTCTGAGATTGTCAGAGTGTGTCAGAGAGTTTCAGAAAGTGTCAGAGAGTTTCTGAGAGTGTCTGAGATTGTCTGAGAGTGTCAGAGAGTGTCAGAAAGTGTCAAATAGTTTCTGAGAGTGTCAGAGAATGTCAGAGTGTGCCAGAGAGTGACAGAGTGTGTCAGAGAGAGTCAGAGAGTGTCAGAGAGATTCTGAGAGTGTCACAGTGTGTCAGAGACAGTCAGAGAGTGACAGAGTGTGTCAGAGACTGTCAGAGAGTGTCAGAGAGTATCAGAGAGGGTCAGAGAGTGTCAGAGAGTGTCTGAGAGTGTCAGAGAGTGTCAGTGAGTGACAGAGTGTGTCAGAGACTATCAGAGAGTGTCAGAGCGTGTCAGAGACTTTCTGAGAGTGTCAGAGTGTGTCAGCGAGTGTCAGAGAGTGCCAGAGTGTTTCAGAGAGTATCAGAGAGTGACAGAGAGTTTCTGAGAATGTCAGAGTGTGTCAGAGAGTGTCAGAGAGTGACAGAGTCTGTCAGAGAGTGTCTGTGAGTGTCTGAGAGTGTCAGAGAGTGACAGAGAGTGACAGAGTGTGTGAGAGAGTGACTGAGAGTATCAGAGAGGGTCAGAGATTGTCAGAGAGTGTCTGAGAGTGTCAGAGAGTGTCAGAGAGTGACACAGCGTGTCAGAGACTGTCAGAGAGTGTCAGAGAATGTCAGAGAGTATCAGAGAGTTTCTGAGAGTGTCTGAGAGTGTCAGGGAGTGGCAGAGAGTGACAGAGAGTGACAGAGAGTGTCAGAGAGTGTCAGAGAGTTTCAGAGAGTGTCACTGTGTGTCAGAGAGTGTCAGAGAGTGTCAGAGAGAGACAGAGTGTGTCAGAGAGTGAAAGAGAGTGTCTGAGAGGGTCTGAGAGTTTCTGAGAGTGTCAGAGTGTGTCTGAGAGTGTCAGATAGTGACAGAGTGTGTCAGAGTGTGTCTGAGAGTGTCAGAGCGAGTCAGAGAATGTCAGAGAGTGTCAGAGGGTTTCTGAGAGTGTCAGAGTGTGTTACAGAGTGACAGTGTGCGTCAGAGTGTGTCAGAGAGTGTCCGAGAGAGTCAGAGAGTTTCTGAGAGTTTATGTGAGGGTCAGAGAGGTTCTGAGAGTGTCTGAGAGTGTCAGAGTGTCACAGAGTGTCAGAGAGTGTCTGAACGTGTCAGAGAGTTTCTGAGAGTGTCTGAGAGTGAGAGAGAGCGTCTGAGAGTGTCAGAGAGTGTCAGAGCGTGACATCGAGTGTCAGAGAATGTCAGAGAGTGTCAGAGAGTTTCTGAGAGTGTCAGAGAGTTTCAGAGAGTGACAGAGAGTGTCAGAGAGTGTCAGAGAGTTTCAGAGAGTGTCAGAGTGTGTCAGAGAGTGTCAGAGAGTGTCAGAGACAGAGTGTGTCAGAGAGTGAAAGAGAGTGTCTGAGAGTGTCAGAGAGTGTCTGAGAGTGTCAGAGAGTGTCAGAGAGTTTCTGAGAGTGTCAGAGAGTGTCAGAGAGTGACAGAGAGTATCAGAGAGGGTCAGAGATTGTCAGAGAGTTTCTGAGAGTGTCAGAGAGTGTCAGAGAGTGACAGAGTGTGTCAGAGACTGTCAGAGAGTGTCAGAGAATGTCAGAGAGTATCAGAGAGTTTCTGAGAGTGTCTGAGAGTGTCAGAGAGTGACAGAGAGTGACAGAGAGTGACAGAGAGTATCAGAGAGTGTTAGAGAGTTTCAGAGAGTGTCAGAGTGTGTCAGAGAGTGTCAGAGAGTGTCAGAGAGAGACAGAGTGTGTCAGAGAGTGAAAGAGAGTGTCAGAGAAAGACAGAGTGTGTCAGAGAGTGAAAGAGAGTGTCTGAGAGTGTCAGAGAGTTTCTGAGAGTGTCAGAGAGTGTCAGACAGTTTCTGAGAGTGTCAGAGAGTGACAGAGTGTGTCAGAGAGTTTCAGAGAGTGTCTGAGATTTTCAGAGTGTGTCAGAGAGTTTCAGAAAGTGTCAGAGAGTTTCTGAGAGTGTCTGAGATTGTCTGAGAGTGTCAGAGAGTGTCAGAAAGTGTCAAATAGTTTCTGAGAGTGTCAGAGTGTGCCAGAGAGTGACAGAGTGTGTCAGAGAGAGTCAGAGAGTGTCAGAGAGATTCTGAGAGTGTCACAGTGTGTCAGAGACAGTCAGAGAGGGTCAGAGAGTGTCAGAGAGTGTCTGAGAGTGTCAGAGAGTGTCAGTGAGTGACAGAGTGTGTCAGAGACTATCAGAGAGTGTCAGAGCGTGTCAGAGACTTTCTGAGAGTGTCAGAGTGTGTCAGCGAGTGTCAGAGAGTGCCAGAGTGTTTCAGAGAGTATCAGAGAGTGACAGAGAGTTTCTGAGAATGTCAGAGTGTGTCAGAGAGTGTCAGAGAGTGACAGAGTCTGTCAGAGAGTGTCTGTGAGTGTCTGAGAGTGTCAGAGAGTGTCCGAGAGTGTCAGAGAGTGACAGAGAGTGTCAGAGAGTGACAGAGTGTGTCAGAGAGTGACAGAGAGTATCTGAGAGTGTCAGAGAGTGTCAGACAGTGACAGAGAGTGTCAGAGAGATTCTGAGAGTGTCAGAGAGTGTCAGAGAGTTTCAGAGAGTTTCTGAGAGTTTCTGAGATTGTCAGAGAGTGTCAGAGAGTTTCTGAGAGTGTCAGAGCGTGTCAGAGTGTGTCAGAGAGTGACAGAGTGTGTCAGAGAGTGACAGAGAGTGTCAGACGGTTTCTGAGAGAGTCAGAGAGTGACAGAGAGTGTCAGAGAGTGTCAGAGAGTGACAGAGTTTGTCAGAGAGTTTCAGAGAGTGTCAGAGAGTGTCAGAGAGTGATAGAGAGTGTCAGAGAGTTTCAGAGAGTGTCTGAGAGTGCCAGAGATTGTCAGAGAGTGTCAGAGGGTTTCTGAGAGTGTCTGAGAGTGTCAGAGAGTGACAGAGAGTGTCAGAGAGTGTCAGAGAGAGTCAGACATTGACAGAGCGTGTCAGAGAGTGTCAGAGAGTGATAGAGAGTGTCAGAGAGTTTCAGAGAGTGTCTGAGAGTGCCAGAGAGTGTCAGAGAGTGTCAGAGAGTGACAGAGAGTGACAGAGAGTATCAGAGAGGGTCAGAGATTGTCAGAGAGTTTCTGAGAGTGTCAGAGAGTGTCAGAGAGTGACAGAGCGTGTCAGAGACTGTCAGAGAGTGTCAGAGAATGTCAGAGAGTATCAGAGAGTTTCTGAGAGTTTCTGAGAGTGTCAGAGAGTGACAGAGAGTGACAGAGAGTGACAGAGAGTGTCAGAGAGTGTCAGAGAGTTTCAGAGAGTGTCAGAGTGTGTCAGAGAGTGTCAGAGAGTGTCAGAGAGAGACAGAGTGTGTCAGAGAGTGAAAGAGAATGTCTGAGAGTGTCAGAGAGTGTCTGAGAGTGTCAGAGAGTGTCAGAGAGTTTCTGAGAGTGTCAGAGTGTGTCTGAGAGTGTCAGATAGTGACAGAGTTTGTCAGAGTGTGTCTGAGAGTGTCAGAGAGAGTCAGAGAATGTCAGAGAGTGTCAGAGAGTTTCTGAGAGTGTCAGAGTGTGTCACAGAGTGACAGTGTGTGTCAGAGTGTGTCAGAGAGTGTCCGAGAGAGTCAGAGAGTTTCTGAGAGTTTATGTGAGTGTCAGAGAGGTTCTGAGAGTGTCCGAGAGTGTCAGAGTGTCACAGAGTGTCAGACAGTGTGTGAACGTGTCAGAGAGTTTCTGAGAGTGTCTGAGAGTGAGAGAGATTGTCAGAGAGTGTCTGAGAGTGTCAGAGAGTGTCAGAGCGTGACATTGAGTGTCAGAGAATGTCAGAGAGTGTCAGAGAGTTTCTGAGAGTGTCAGAGTGTGTCAGAGAGTGAAAGAGAGTGACAGAGAGTGACAGAGAGTGTCAGAAACTGTCAGAGAGTGTCAGAGAATGTCAGAGAGTATCAGAGAGTTTCTGAGAGTGTCTGAGAGTGTCAGAGAGTGACAGAGAGTGACAGAGAGTGTCAGAGAGTGTCAGAGAGTGTCAGAGAGTTTCAGAGAGTGTCAGAGTGTGTCAGAGAGTGTCAGAGAGTGTCAGAGAGTGTCAGAGAGTGTCAGAGAGTGTCAGAGTGTGTCAGTGAGTGTCAGAGAGCGTCAGAGAGAGACAGAGTGTGTCAGAGAGTGAAATAGAGTGTCTGAGAGTGTCAGAGAGTGTCTGAGAGTGTCAGAGATTGTCAGAGAGTTTCTGAGAGTGTCAGAGTGTGTCAGAGAGTGACAGAGGGTATCAGAGAGGGTCAGAGATTGTCAGAGAGTTTCTGAGAGTGTCAGAGAGTGTCAGAGAGTGACAGAGTGAGTCAGAGACTGTCAGAGAGTGTCAGAGAGCATCAGAGAATGTCAGAGAGTATCAGAGAGTTTCTGAGAGTGTCTGAGAGTGTCAGAGAGTGACAGAGAGTGACAGAGAGTATCAGAGAGTGTCAGAGAGTTTCAGAGAGTGTCAGAGTGTGTCAGAGAATGTCTGAGAGTGTCAGAGAGTGTCAGAGAGTTTCTGAGAGTGTCAGAGATTGTCAGAGAGTTTCTGAGAGTGTCAGAGAGTGACAGAGTGTGTCAGAGAGTTTCAGAGAGTGTCTGAGATTGTCAGAGTGTGTCTGAGTTTGTCAGAGTGTGTCAGAGAGTTTCAGAAAGTGTCGGAGAGTTTCTGAGAGTGTCTGAGAGTGTCTGAGAGTGTCAGAGAGTGTAACAGAGTGTCAGAGAGTGTCAGAAAGTGTCAGATAGTTTCTGAGAGTGTCAGAGAATGTCAGAGTGTGCCAGAGAGTGTCACAGTGTGTCAGAGAGAGTCAGAGAGTGACAGAGTGTGTCAGAGACTGTCAGAGAGTGTCAGAGAGTATCAGAGAGGGTCAGAGAGTATCAGAGAGTGTCTGAGAGTGTCAGAGAGTGTCAGTGAGTGACAGAGTGTGTCAGAGACTATCAGAGAGTGTCAGAGAGTGTCAGAGAGTTTCTGAAAGTGTCAGAGTGTGTCAGAGAATGTCAGAGAGTGCTGAGTGTTTCAGAGAGTATCAGAGAGTGACAGAGAGTTTCTGAGAATGTCAGAGTGTGTCAGAGAGTGTCAGAGAGTGACAGAGTCTGTCAGAGAGTTTCTGAGAGTGTCAGGGAGTGACAGACAGTGTCAGAGAGTGTCAGAGAGTTTCCGACAGTATCAGAGCGTGTCATAGAGTGTCAGAGAGTGACAGAGTGTGTCAGAGAGTGACAGAGAGTGACAGAGTTTGTCAGAGAGATTCTGAGAGTGTCAGAGAGTGTCAGAGAGTGACAGAGAGTGTCAGAGAGTTTCAGAGAGTGTCAGAGTGTGTCAGAGAGTGTCTGAAAGTGACAGAGAGTGTCAGAGAGTGTCAGAGAGTTTCAGAGAGTGTCAGAGTGTGTCAGAGAGTGTCAGAGTGTGACAGAGCGTGTCAGAGAGTGACAGAGAGATTCTGAGAGTGTCAGAGAGTGTCCGAGAGTGTCAGAGAGTGACAGAGAGTGTCAGAGAGTGACAGAGTGTGTCAGAGAGTGACAGAGAGTATCTGAGAGTGTCAGAGTGTGTCAGCGAGTTTCTGAGAGTGTCAGAGAGTGACAGAGTGTGTCAGAGAGTGTCTGAGAGTGTCAGGGAGTGTCAGAGAGTGTCTGAGATTGTCAGAGAGTGTCAGAGCGGGACACAGAGTGTCAGAGACTGTCAGAGAGTGTCAGAGAGTTTCTGAGAGTGTCAGAGTGTGTCAGAGAGTGTCAGAGAGTGACAGAGAGTGACAGAGTGTGTGAGAGAGTGACTGAGAGTATCAGAGAGGGTCAGAGATTGTCAGAGAGTGTCTGAGAGTGTCAGAGAGTGTCAGAGAGTGACATAGCGTGTCAGAGACTGTCAGAGAGTGTCAGAGAATGTCAGAGAGTATCAGAGAGTTTCTGAGAGTGTCTGAGAGTGTCAGGGAGTGGCAGAGAGTGACAGAGAGTGACAGAGAGTGTCAGAGAGTGTCAGAGAGTTTCAGAGAGTGTCAGTGTGTGTCAGAGAGTGTCAGAGAGTGTCAGAGAGAGACATAGTGTGTCAGAGAGTGAAAGAGTGTGTCTGAGAGGGTCTGAGAGTTTCTGAGAGTGTCAGAGTGTGTCTGAGAGTGTCAGATAGTGACAGAGTGTGTCAGAGTGTGTCTGAGAGTGTCAGAGCGAGTCAGAGAATGTCAGAGAGAGTCAGAGAGTTTCTGAGAGTTTATGTGAGGGTCAGAGAGGTTCTGAGAGTGTCTGAGAGTGTCAGAGTGTCACAGAGTGTCAGAGAGTGTCAGAGCGTGACATCGAGTGTCAGAGAATGTCAGAGAGTGTCAGAGAGTTTCTGAGAGTGTCAGAGTGTGTCAGAGAGTGACAGAGAGAGACAGAGAGTGTCAGAGAGTGTCAGAGAGTTTCAGAGAGTGTCAGAGTGTGTCAGAGAGTGTCAGAGAGTGTCAGAGACAGAGTGTGTCAGAGAGTGAAAGAGAGTGTCTGAGAGTATCAGAGAGTGTCTGAGAGTGTCAGAGAGTGTCAGAGAGTTTCTGAGAGTGTCAGAGAGTGTCAGAGAGTGACAGAGAGTATCAGAGAGGGTCAGAGATTGTCAGAGAGTTTCTGAGAGTGTCAGAGAGTGTCAGAGAGTGACAGAGTGTGTCAGAGACTGTCAGAGAGTGTCAGAGAATGTCAGAGAGTATCAGAGAGTTTCTGAGAGTGTCTGAGAGTGTCAGAGAGTGACAGAGAGTGACAGAGAGTGACAGAGAGTATCAGAGAGTGTCAGAGAGTTTCAGAGAGTGTCAGAGTGTGTCAGAGAGTGTCAGAGAGTGTCAGAGAGAGACAGAGTGTGTCAGAGAGTGAAAGAGAGTGTCCGAGAGTGTCAGAGAGTTTCTGAGAGTGTCAGAGAGTGTCAGACAGTTTCTGAGAGTGTCAGAGAGTGACAGAGTGTGTCAGAGAGTTTCAGAGAGTGTCTGAGATTGTCAGAGTGTGTCAGAGAGTTTCAGAAAGTGTCAGAGAGTTTCTGAGAGTGTCTGAGATTGTCTGAGAGTGTCAGAGAGTGTCAGAAAGTGTCAAATAGTTTCTGAGAGTGTCAGAGAATGTCAGAGTGTGCCAGAGTGTGACAGAGTGTGTCAGAGAGAGTCAGAGAGTGTCAGAGAGATTCTGAGAGTGTCACAGTGTGTCAGTGAAAGTCAGAGAGTGACAGAGTGTGTCAGAGACTGTCAGAGAGTGTCAGAGAGTATCAGAGAGGGTCAGAGAGTGTCAGAGAGTGTCTGAGAGTGTCAGAGAGTGTCAGTGAGTGACAGAGTGTGTCAGAGACTATCGGAGAGTGTCAGAGTGTGTCAGAGACTTTCTGAGAGTGTCAGAGTGTGTCAGCGAGTGTCAGAGAGTGCCAGAGTGTTTCAGAGAGTATCAGAGAGTGACAGAGAGTTTCTGAGAATGTCAGAGTGTGTCAGAGAGTGTCAGAGAGTGACAGAGTCTGTCAGAGAGTGTCTGTGAGTGTCTGAGAGTGTCAGAGAGTGACAGAGAGTGACAGAGTGTGTGAGAGAGTGACTGAAAGTATCAGAGAGGGTCAGAGATTGTCAGAGAGTGTCTGAGAGTGTCAGAGAGTGTCAGAGAGTGACATAGCGTGTCAGAGACTGTCAGAGAGTGTCAGAGAATGTCAGAGAGTATCAGAGAGTTTCTGAGAGTGTCTGAGAGTGTCAGGGAGTGGCAGAGAGTGACAGAGAGTGACAGAGAGTGTCAGAGAGTGTCAGAGAGTTTCAGAGAGTGTCAGTGTGTGTCAGAGAGTGTCAGAGAGTGTCAGAGAGAGACAGAGAGTGTCAGAGAGTTTCAGAGAGTGTCAGAGTGTGTCAGAGAGTGTCAGAGAGTGTCGGAGACAGAGTGTGTCAGAGAGTGAAAGAGAGTGTCTGAGAGTATCAGAGAGTGTCTGAGAGTGTCAGAGAGTGTCAGAGAGTTTCTGAGAGTGTCAGAGAGTGTCAGAGAGTGACAGAGTGTGTCAGAGACTGTCAGAGAGTGTCAGAGAATGTCAGAGAGTATCAGAGAGTTTCTGAGAGTGTCTGAGAGTGTCAGAGAGTGACAGAGAGTGACAGAGAGTGACAGAGAGTATCAGAGAGTGTCAGAGAGTTTCAGAGAGTGTCAGAGTGTGTCAGAGAGTGTCAGAGAGTGTCAGAGAGAGACAGAGTGTGTCAGAGAGTGAAAGAGAGTGTCCGAGAGTGTCAGAGAGTTTCTGAGAGTGTCAGAGAGTGTCAGACAGTTTCTGAGAGTGTCAGAGAGTGACAGAGTGTGTCAGAGAGTTTCAGAGAGTGTCTGAGATTGTCAGAGTGTGTCAGAGAGTTTCAGAAAGTGTCAGAGAGGTTCTGAGAGTGTCCGAGAGAGTCAGAGTGTCACAGAGTGTCAGACAGTGTCTGAACGTGTCAGAGAGTTTCTGAGAGTGTCTGAGAGTGAGAGAGATTGTCAGAGAGTGTCTGAGAGTGTCAGAGAGTGTCAGAGCGTGACATCGAGTGTCAGAGAATGTCAGAGAGTGTCAGAGAGTTTCTGAGAGTGTCAGAGTGTGTCAGAGAGTGAAAGAGAGTGACAGAGAGTGACAGAGAGTGTCAGAGACTGTCAGAGAGTGTCAGAGAATGTCAGAGAGTATCAGAGAGTTTCTGAGAGTGTCTGAGAGTGTCAGAGAGTGACAGAGAGTGACAGAGAGTGTCAGAGAGTGTCAGAGAGTGTCAGAGAGTTTCAGAGAGTGTCAGAGTGTGTCAGAGAGTGTCAGAGAGTGTCAGAGAGTGTCAGAGAGTGTCAGAGTGTGTCAGAGAGTGTCAGAGTGTGTCAGTGAGTGTCAGAGAGCGTCAGAGAGAGACAGAGTGTGTCAGAGAGTGAAATAGAGTGTCTGAGAGTGTCAGAGAGTGTCTGAGAGTGTCAGAGATTGTCAGAGAGTTTCTGAGACTGTCAGAGTGTGTCAGAGAGTGACAGAGGGTATCAGAGAGGGTCAGAGATTGTCAGAGAGTTTCTGAGAGTGTCAGAGAGTGTCAGAGAGTGACAGAGTGAGTCAGAGACTGTCAGAGAGTGTCAGAGAGCATCAGAGAATGTCAGAGAGTATCAGAGAGTTTCTGAGAGTGTCTGAGAGTGTCAGAGAGTGACAGAGAGTGACAGAGAGTGACAGAGAGTATCAGAGAGTGTCAGAGAGTTTCAGAGAGTGTCAGAGTGTGTCAGAGAATGTCTGAGAGTGTCAGAGAGTGTCAGAGAGTTTCTGAGAGTGTCAGAGAGTGTCAGAGAGTTTCTGAGAGTGTCAGAGAGTGACAGAGTGTGTCAGAGAGTTTCAGAGAGTGTCTGAGATTGTCAGAGTGTGTCTGAGTTTGTCAGAGTGTGTCAGAGAGTTTCAGAAAGTGTCGGAGAGTTTCTGAGAGTGTCTGAGAGTGTCTGAGAGTGTCAGAGAGTGTCACAGAGTGTCAGAGAGTGTCAGAAAGTGTCAGATAGTTTCTGAGAGTGTCAGAGAATGTCAGAGTGTGCCAGAGAGTGACAGAGTGTGTCAGAGAGAGTCAGAGAGTGTCAGAGAGATTCTGAGAGTGTCACAGTGTGTCAGAGAGAGTCAGAGAGTGACAGAGTGTGTCAGAGACTGTCAGAGAGTGTCAGAGAGTATCAGAGAGGGTCAGAGAGTATCAGAGAGTGTCAGAGTGTGTCAGAGAGTGTCAGAGAGTGTCAGAGAGAGACAGAGTGTGTCAGAGAGTGAAAGAGAGTGTCAGAGAGAGACAGAGTGTGTCAGAGAGTGAAAGAGAGTGTCTGAGAGTGTCAGAGAGTTTCTGAGAGTGTCAGAGAGTGTCAGACAGTTTCTGAGAGTGACAGAGAGTGAAAGAGTGCGTCAGAGAGTTTCTGAGAGTGTCTGAGAGTGTCTGAGAGTGTCGGAGAGGGTCAGAAAGTGTCAAATAGTTTCTGAGAGTGTCAGAGAATGTCAGAGTGTGCCAGAGAGTGACAGAGTGTGTCAGAGAGAGTCAGAGAGTGTCAGAGAGATTCTGAGAGAGTCACAGTGTGTCAGAGAGAGTCAGAGAGTGACAGAGTGTGTCAGAGACTGTCAGAGAGTGTCAGAGAGTATCAGAGAGGGTCAGAGAGTGTCAGAGAGTGTCTGAGAGTGTCAGAGAGTGTCAGTGAGTGACAGAGTGTGTCAGAGACTTTCTGAGAGTGTCAGAGTGTTTCAGAGAGCATCAGAGAGTGACAGAGAGTTTCTGAGAATGTCAGAGTGTGTCAGAGAGTGTCAGAGAGTGACAGAGTCTGTCAGAGAGTGTCTGTGAGTGTCTGAGAGTGTCAGAGTGTGTCCGAGAGTGTCAGAGAGTGACAGAGAGTGTCAGAGAGTGACAGAGTGTGTCAGAGAGTGACAGAGAGTATCTGAGAGTGTCAGAGAGTGTCAGCGAGTTTCTGAGAGTGTCAGAGAGTGACAGAGTGTGTCAGAGAGTGTCTGAGAGTGTCAGAGAGTGTCAGACAGTGACAGAGAGTGTCAGAGAGATTCTGAGAGTGTCAGAGAGTGTCAGAGTGTTTCAGAGAGTTTCTGAGATTTCTGAGATTGTCAGAGAGTGACAGCGTTTGTCAGAGAGTGTCAGAGAGTGCCAGAGTGTGACAGAGTGTGTCAGCGAGTGACAGAGAGATTCTGAGAGTGTCAGAGTGTGTCAGAGAGTGTCAGAGAGTGACAGAGTGTTTCTGAGAGTGTCAGAGAGTGACAGAGAGTGTCAGAGAGTGTCAGAGAGTGTCAGAGAGTGTCAGAGAGTGACAGAGTGTGTCAGAGAGTGTCTGAGAGTGTCAGAGAGTGAAGGAGAGTGTCACAGAGTGTCAGAGAGTTTCAGAGAGTGTCAGAGTGTGTCAGAGAGTGTCAGAGAGTGACAGAATGTGTCAGAGAGTGACAGAGAGTGTCTGAGAGTGTCAGATAGTTTCTCAGAGTGTCTGAGGTTATCAGAGAGTGTCAGAGAGTGTCAGAGAGTGACAGAGTGTTTCTGAGAGTGTCAGAGAGTGACAGAGAGTGTCAGAGAGTGTCAGAGAGTGTCAGAGAGTGACAGAGTGTGTCAGAGAGTGTCTGAGAGTGTCAGAGAGTGTCAGAGAGTGAAGGAGAGTGTCAGAGAGTTTCTCAGAGTGTCTGAGGTTATCAGAGAGTGTCAGAGAGTGTTTGAGAGTGTCTGAAATTGTCAGAGAGTGTCAGAGCGTGACAGAGAGTGTCAGAGAGTGTCAGAGCGTTTCAGAGAGTGTCAGAGTGTGTCAGAGAGAGTCAGAGAGTGTCAGAGTGTGACAAGGTGTGTCAGAGAGTGACAGAGAGATTCTGAGAGTGTCAGAGAGTGTCCGAGAGTGTCAGAGAGTGACAGAGAGTGTCAGAGAGTGACAGAGTGTGTCAGAGAGTGACAGAGAGTATCTGAGAGTGTCAGAGAGTGTCAGCGAGTTTCTGAGAGTGTCAGAGAGTGACAGAGTGTGTCAGAGACTGTCTGAGAGTGTCAGAGAGTGTCAGACAGTGACAGAGAGTGTCAGAGAGATTCTGAGAGTGTCAGAGTCTGTCAGAGGGTGTCAGAGAGTGACAGAGTGTTTCTGAGAGTGTCAGAGAGTGTCAGAGATTTTCAGAGAGTTTCTGAGAGTTTCTGAGATTGTCAGAGTCTGTCAGAGGGTGTCAGAGAGTGACAGAGAATTTCTGAGAGTGTCAGAGCGTGTCAGAGTTTGTCAGAGAGTGACAGAGTGTGTCAGAGAGTGACAGAGAGTGTCAGAGAGTGTCAGACGGTTTCTGAGAGTGTCAGAGAGTGACAGAGAGTGTCAGAGAGTGACAGAGTTTGTCAGAGAGTTTCTGAGAGTGTCAGAGAGTGTCAGAGAGTGATAGAGAGTGTCAGAGAGTTTCAGAGAGTGTCAGAGTGTGTCAGTGAGTGTCAGAGAGTGACAGAGAGTGTCAGAGAGTGACAGAGAGTTTCAGAGAGTGTCAGAGTGTGTCAGAGAGTGTCAGAGAGTGTCAGAGTGTGACAGAGTGTGTCAGAGAGTGACAGAGAGATTCTGAGAGTGTCAGAGAGTGTCCGAGAGTGTCAGAGAGTGACAGAGAGTATCTGAGAGTGTCAGAGAGTGTCAGAGAGTTTCTGAGAGTGTCAGAGAGTGACAGAGTTTGTCAGAGAGTGTCTGAGAGTGTCAGAGAGTGTCAGAGAGTGACAGAGAGTATCTGAGTGTGTCAGAGAGTGTCAGCGAGTTTCTGAGAGTGTCAGAGAGTGACAGAGTGTGTCAGAGAGTGTCTGAGAGTGTCAGAGAGTGTCAGACAGTGACAGAGAATGTCAGAGAGATTCTGAGAGTGTCAGAGAGTGTCAGAGAGTTTCTGAGAGTTTCTGAGATTGTCAGAGAGTGACAGAGTTTGTCAGAGAGTGTCTGAGAGTGTCAGAGAGTGTCAGAGTGTGACAGAGTGTGTCAGCGAGTGACAGAGAGATTCTGAGAGTGTCAGAGTGTGTCAGAGGGTGTCAGAGAGTGACAGAGTGTTTCTGAGAGTGTCAGAGAGTGACAGAGAGTGTCAGAGAGTGTCAGAGAGTGTCAGAGAGTGACAGAGTGTGTCAGAGAGTGTCTGAGAGTGTCAGAGAGTGTCAGAGAGTGAAGGAGAGTGTCACAGAGAGTCAGAGAGTTTCAGAGAGTGTCAGAGTGTGTCAGAGAGTGTCAGAGAGTGACAGAATGTGTCAGAGAGTGACAGAGAGTGTCTGAGAGTGTCAGAGAGTTTCTCAGAGTGTCTGAGGTTATCAGAGAGTGTCAGAGAGTGTTTGAGAGTGTCTGAAATTGTCAGAGAGTGTCAGAGCGTGACAGAGAGTGTCAGAGAGTGTCAGAGAGTTTCAGAGAGTGTCAGAGTGTGTCAGAGAGTGTCAGAGAGTGTCAGAGTGTGACAAGGTGTGTCAGAGAGTGACAGAGAGATTCTGAGAGTGTCAGAGAGTGTCCGAGAGTGTCAAAGAGTGACAGAGAGTGTCAGAGAGTGACAGAGTGTGTCAGAGAGTGACAGAGAGTATCTGAGAGTGTCAGAGAGTGTCAGCGAGTTTCTGAGAGTGTCAGAAAGTGACAGAGTGTGTCAGAGACTGTCTGAGAGTGTCAGAGAGTGTCAGACAGTGACAGAGAGTGTCAGAGAGATTCTGAGAGTGTCAGAGTCTGTCAGAGGGTGTCAGAGAGTGACAGAGTGTTTCTGAGAGTGTCAGAGAGTGTCAGAGTTTTCAGAGAGTTTCTGAGAGTTTCTGAGATTGTCAGAGAGTGTCAGAGTGTGTCAGAGAGTGACAGAGTGTGTCAGAGAGTGACAGAGAGTGTCAGAGAGTGTCAGAGAGTGTCAGACGGTTTCTGAGAGAGTCAGAGAGTGACAGAGAGTGTCAGAGAGTGACAGAGTTTGTCAGAGAGTTTCTGAGAGTGTCAGAGAGTGTCAGAGAGTGATAGAGAGTGTCAGAGAGTTTCAGAGAGTGTCAGAGTGTGTCAGTGAGTGTCAGAAAGTGACAGAGAGTGTCAGAGAGTGACAGAGAGTTTCAGAGAGTGTCAGAGTGTGTCAGAGAGTGTCAGAGAGTGTCAGAGTGTGACAGAGTGTGTCAGAGAGTGACAGAGAGATTCTGAGAGAGTCAGAGAGTGTCCGAGAGTGTCAGAGAGTGACAGAGAGTATCTGAGAGTGTCAGAGAGTGTCAGCGAGTTTCTGAGAGTGTCAGAGAGTGACAGAGTTTGTCAGAGAGTGTCTGAGAGTGTCAGAGAGTGTCAGAGTGTGACAGAGTGTGTCAGCGAGTGACAGAGAGATTCTGAGAGTGTCAGAGTGTGTAAGAGGGTGTCAGAGAGTGGCAAAGTGTTTCTGAGAGTGTCAGAGAGTGTCAGAGAGTTTCTGAGAGTTTCTGAGATTGTCAGAGAGTGTCAGAGAGTTTCTGAGAGAGTCAGAGCGTGTCAGAGTGCGTCAGAGAGTGACAGAGTGTGTCAGAGAGTGACAGAGAGTGTCAGAGAGTGTCAGACGGTTTCTGAGAGAGTCAGAGAGTGTCAGAGAGTGTCAGAGAGTGAAAGAGAGTGTCTGAGAGTGTCAGAGAGTGTCTGAGAGTGTCAGAGAGTGTCAGAGAGTTTCTGAGAGTGTCAGAGTGTGTCAGAGAGTGACAGAGAGTATCAGAGAGGGTCAGAGATTGTCAGAGAGTTTCTGAGAGTGTCAGAGAGTGTCAGAGAGTGACAGAGTGTGTCAGAGACTGTCAGAGAGTGTCAGAGAATGTCAGAGAGTATCAGAGAGTTTCTGAGAGTGTCTGAGAGTGTCAGAGAGTGACAGAGAGTGACAGAGAGTGACAGAGAGTATCAGAGAGTGTCAGAGAGTTTCAGAGAGTGTCAGAGTGTGTCAGAGAGTGTCAGAGAGTGTCAGAGAGAGACAGAGTGTGTCAGAGAGTGAAAGAGAGTGTCAGAGAGAGACAGAGTGTGTCAGAGAGTGAAAGAGAGTGTCTGAGAGTGTCAGAGAGTTTCTGAGAGTGTCAGAGAGTGTCAGACAGTTTCTGAGAGTGTCAGAGAGTGACAGAGTGTGTCAGAGAGTTTCTGAGAGTGTCTGAGATTGTCAGAGTGTGTCAGAGAGTTTCAGAAAGTGTCAGAGAGTTTCTGAGAGTGTCTGAGATTGTCTGAGAGTGTCAGAGAGTGTCAGAAAGTGTCAAATAGTTTCTGAGAGTGTCAGAGAATGTCAGAGTGTGCCAGAGAGTGACAGAGTGTGTCAGAGAGAGTCAGAGAGTGTCAGAGAGATTCTGAGAGTGTCACAGTGTGTCAGAGACAGTCAGAGAGTGACAGAGTTTGTCAGAGAGTTTCTGAGAGTGTCAGAGAATGACAGAGAGTGTCAGAGAGTTTCAGAGAGTGTCAGAGTGTGTCAGAGAGTGACAGAATGTGTCAGAGAGTGAAAGAGAGTGTCTGAGAGTGTCAGAGAGTGTCTGAGAGTGTCAGAGAGTGTCAGAGAGTTTCTGAGAGTGTCAGAGAGTGTCAGAGAGTGACAGAGAGTATCAGAGAGGGTCAGAGATTGTCAGAGCGTTTCTGAGAGTGTCAGAGAGTGTCAGAGAGTGACAGAGTGTGTCAGAGACTGTCAGAGAGTGTCAGAGAATGTCAGAGAGTATCAGAGAGTTTCTGAGAGTGTCTGAGAGTGTCAGAGAGTGACAGAGAGTGACAGAGAGTGACAGAGAGTATCAGAGAGTGTCAGAGAGTTTCAGAGAGTGTCAGAGTGTGTCAGAGAGTGTCAGAGAGTGTCAGAGAGAGACAGAGTGTGTCAGAGAGTGAAAGAGAGTGTCAGAGAGAGACAGAGTGTGTCAGAGAGTGAAAGAGAGTGTCTGAGAGTGTCAGAGAGTTTCTGAGAGTGTCAGAGAGTGTCAGACAGTTTCTGAGAGTGTCAGAGAGTGACAGAGTGTGTCAGAGAGTTTCAGAGAGTGTCTGAGATTGTCAGAGTGTGTCAGAGAGTTTCAGAAAGTGTCAGAGAGTTTCTGAGAGTGTCTGAGATTGTCTGAGAGTGTCAGAGAGTGTCAGAAAGTGTCAAATAGTTTCTGAGAGTGTCAGAGTGTGCCAGAGAGTGACAGAGTGTGTCAGAGAGAGTCAGAGAGTGTCAGAGAGATTCTGAGAGTGTCACAGTGTGTCAGAGACAGTCAGAGAGTGACAGAGTGTGTCAGAGACTGTCAGAGAGTGTCAGAGAGTATCAGAGAGGGTCAGAGAGTGTCAGAGAGTGTCTGAGAGTGTCAGAGAGTGTCAGTGAGTGACAGAGTGTGTCAGAGACTATCAGAGAGTGTCAGAGCGTGTCAGAGACTTTCTGAGAGTGTCAGAGTGTGTCAGCGAGTGTCAGAGAGTGCCAGAGTGTTTCAGAGAGTATCAGAGAGTGACAGAGAGTTTCTGAGAATGTCAGAGTGTGTCAGAGAGTGTCAGAGAGTGACAGAGTCTGTCAGAGAGTGTCTGTGAGTGTCTGAGAGTGTCAGAGAGTGTCCGAGAGTGTCAGAGAGTGACAGAGAGTGTCAGAGAGTGACAGAGTGTGTCAGAGAGTGACAGAGAGTATCTGAGAGTGTCAGAGAGTGTCAGAGTGTGACAGAGTGTGTCAGCGAGTGACAGAGAGAGTCTGAGAGTGTCAGAGTGTGTCAGAGGGTGTCAGAGAGTGGCAGAGTGTTTCTGAGAGTGTCAGAGAGTGTCAGAGAGTTTCTGAGAGTTTCTGAGATTGTCAGAGAGTGTCAGAGAGTTTCTGAGAGAGTCAGAGCGTGTCAGAGTGCGTCAGAGAGTGACATAGTGTGTCAGAGAGTGACAGAGAGTGTCAGAGAGTGTCAGACGGTTTCTGAGAGAGTCAGAGAGTGACAGAGAGTGTCAGAGAGTGTCAGAGAGTGTCAGCGAGTGACAGAGTTTGTCAGAGAGTTTCTGAGAGTGTCAGAGAATGACAGAGAGTGTCAGAGAGTTTCAGAGAGTGTCAGAGTGTGTCAGAGAGTGACAGAATGTGTCAGAGAGTGAAAGAGAGTGTCTGAGAGTGTCAGAGAGTGTCTGAGAGTGTCAGAGAGTGTCAGAGAGTTTCTGAGAGTGTCAGAGAGTGTCAGAGAGTGACAGAGAGTATCAGAGAGGGTCAGAGATTGTCAGAGAGTTTCTGAGAGTGTCAGAGAGTGTCAGAGAGTGACAGAGTGTGTCAGAGACTGTCAGAGAGTGTCAGAGAATGTCAGAGAGTATCAGAGAGTTTCTGAGAGTGTCTGAGAGTGTCAGAGAGTGACAGAGAGTGACAGAGAGTGACAGAGAGCATCAGAGAGTGTCAGAGAGTTTCAGAGAGTGTCAGAGTGTGTCAGAGAGTGTCAGAGAGTGTCAGAGAGAGACAGAGTGTGTCAGAGAGTGAAAGAGAGTGTCAGAGAGAGACAGAGTGTGTCAGAGAGTGAAAGAGAGTGTCTGAGAGTGTCAGAGGGTGTCTGAGAGTGTCAGAGAGTGTCAGACAGTTTCTGAGAGTGTCAGAGAGTGACAGAGTGTGTCAGAGAGTTTCTGAGAGTGTCTGAGATTGTCAGAGTGTGTCAGAGAGTTTCAGAAAGTGTCAGAGAGTTTCTGAGAGTGTCTGAGATTGTCTGAGAGTGTCAGAGAGTGTCAGAAAGTGTCAAATAGTTTCTGAGAGTGTCAGAGAATGTCAGAGTGTGCCAGAGAGTGACAGAGTGTGTCAGAGAGAGTCAGAGAGTGTCAGAGAGATTCTGAGAGTGTCACAGTGTGTCAGAGACAGTCAGAGAGTGACAGAGTGTGTCAGAGACTGTCAGAGAGTGTCAGAGAGTATCAGAGAGGGTCAGAGAGTGTCAGAGAGTGTCTGAGAGTGTCAGAGAGTGTCAGTGAGTGACAGAGTGTGTCAGAGACTATCAGAGAGTGTCAGAGCGTGTCAGAGACTTTCTGAGAGTGTCAGAGTGTGTCAGCGAGTGTCAGAGAGTGCCAGAGTGTTTCAGAGAGTATCAGAGAGTGACAGAGAGTTTCTGAGAATGTCAGAGTGTGTCAGAGAGTGTCAGAGAGTGACAGCGTCTGTCAGAGAGTGTCTGTGAGTGTCTGAGAGTGTCAGAGAGTGTCAGACAGTGACAGAGAGTGTCAGAGAGATTCTGAGAGTGTCAGAGAGTGTCAGAGAGTTTCTGAGAGTTTCTGAGAGTTTCTGAGATTGTCAGAGAGTGTCAGAGAGTTTCTGAGAGTGTCAGAGCGTGTCAGAGTGTGTCAGAGAGTGACAGAGTGTGTCAGAGAGTGTCAGAGAGTGTCAGACGGTTTCTGAGAGAGTCAGAGAGTGACAGAGAGTGTCAGAGAGTGTCAGAGAGTGACAGAGTTTGTCAGAGAGTTTCTGAGAGTGTCAGAGAGTGTCAGAGAGTGATAGAGAGTGTCAGAGAGTTTCAGAGAGTGTCTGAGAGTGCCAGAGATTGTCAGAGAGTGTCAGAGGGTTTCTGAGAGTGTCAGAAAATTGTCAGAGAGTGACAGAGAGTGTCAGAGAGTGTCAGAGAGAGTCAGACAGTGACAGAGCCTGTCAGAGAGTGTCAGAGAGTGATAGAGAGTGTCAGAGAGTTTCAGAGAGTGTCTGAGAGTGCCAGAGAGTGTCAGAGAGTGTCAGAGGGTTTCTGAGAGTGTCTGAGAGTGTCAGAGAGTGACAGAGAGTGTCAGAGAGTGTCAGAGAGTGACAGAGTGTGTCAGAGAGTATCTGAGAGTGTCAGAGAGTGTCAGAGAGTGAAAGAGAGTGTCACAGAGTGTCAGAGAGTTTCAGAGAGTGTCAGAGTGTGTCAGAGAGTGTCAGAGAGTGACAGAATGTGTCAGAGAGTGACAGAGAGTGTCTGAGAGTGTCAGAGAGTTTCTCAGAGTGTCTGAGGTTATCAGAGAGTGTCAGAGAGTGTTTGAGAGTGTCTGAAATTGTCAGAGAGTGTCAGAGCGTGACAGAGAGTGTCAGAGAGTGTCAGAGAGTTTCAGAGAGTGTCAGAGTGTGTCAGAGAGTGTCAGAGAGTGTCAGAGTGTGACAAGGTGTGTCAGAGAGTGACAGAGAGATTCTGAGAGTGTCAGAGAGTGTCCGAGAGTGTCAGAGAGTGACAGAGAGTGTCAGAGAGTGACAGAGTGTGTCAGAGAGTGTCTGAGATTGTTAGAGAGTGTCAGACAGTGACAGCGAGTGTCAGAGAGATTCTGAGAGTGTCAGAGTCTGTCAGAGGTTGTCAGAGAGTGACAGAGTGTTTCTGAGAGTGTCAGAGAGTGTCAGAGATTTTCAGAGAGTTTCTGAGAGTTTCTGAGATTGTCAGAGAGTGTCAGAGAGTTTCTGAGAGTGTCAGAGCGTGTCAGAGTGTGTCAGAGAGTGACAGAGTGTGTCAGAGAGTGACAGAGAGTGTCAGAGAGTGTCAGAGAGTGTCAGAGAGTGTCAGACGGTTTCTGACAGAGTCAGAGAGTGACAGAGAGTGTCCGAGAGTGTCAGAGAGTGACAGAGTTTGTCAGAGAGTTTCTGAGAGTGTCAGAGAGTGTCAGAGAGTGATAGAGAGTTTCAGAGAGTTTCAGAGAGTGTCAGAGTGTGTCAGAGAGTGTCAGAGAGTGACAAAGAGTGTCAGAGAGTGACAGAGAGTTTCAGAGAGTGTCAGAGTGTGTCAGAGAGTGTCAGAGAGTGTCAGAGTGTGACAGATTGTGTCAGAGAGCGACAGAGAGATTCTGTGAGTGTCAGAGAGTGTCCGAGAGTGTCAGAGAGTGACAGAGAGTATCTGAGAGTGTCAGAGAGTGTCAGCGAGTTTCTGAGAGTGTCAGAGAGTGACAGAGTTTGTCAGAGAGTGTCTGAGAGTGTCAGAGAGTGTCAGAGTGTGACAGAGTGTGTCAGCGAGTGACAGAGAGATTCTGAGAGTGTCAGAGTGTGTCAGAGGGTGTCAGAGAGTGACAGAGTGTTTCTGAGAGTGTCAGAGAGTGTCAGAGAGTTTCAGAGAGTTTCTGAGAGTTTCTGAGATTGTCAGAGAGTGTCAGAGAGTTTCTGAGAGAGTCAGAGCGTGTCAGAGTGTGTCAGAGAGTGACAGAGTATGTCAGAGAGTGACAGAGAGTGTCAGAGAGTGTCAGAGAGTGTCAGACGGTTTCTGAGAGAGTCAGAGAGTGACAGAGAGTGTCAGAGAGTGTCAGAGAGTGACAGAGTTTGTCAGAGAGTTTCTGAGAGTGTCAGAGAGTGTCAGAGAGTGACAGAGAGTGTCAGAGAGTTTCAGAGAGTGTCAGAGTGTGTCAGAGAGTGTCAGAGAGTGACAGAATGTGTCAGAGAGTGACAGAGAGTGTCTGAAGGTGTCAGAGAGTGTCAGAGACATTCTGAGAGTGTCAGAGTGTGTCAGAGAGTTTCAGAGAGTTTCTGAGAGTTTCTGAGAGTGTCAGAGAGTGTCAGTGAGTGACAGAGTGTGTCAGAGACTATCAGAGAGTGTCAGAGAGTGTCAGAGAGTTTCTGAAAGTGTCAGAGTGTGTCAGAGAATGTCAGAGAGTGCCAGAGTGTTTCAGAGAGTATCAGAGAGTGACAGAGAGTTTCTGAGAATGTCAGAGTGTGTCAGAGAGTGTCAGAGAGTGACAGAGTCTGTCAGAGAGTGTCTGAGATTGTCTGAGAGTGTCACAGATTTTCTGAGAGAGTCTGAGAGTGTCTGAGATTGTCAGAGTGTGTCAGAGAGTTTCAGAGAGTGTCAGAGTGTGTCAGATAGTGTCAGAGAGTGTCAGAGTGTGACAGAGTGTGTCAGAGAGTGACAGAGAGATTCTGAGAGTGTCAGAGAGTGTCCGAGAGTGTCAGAGAGTGACAGAGAGTGTCAGAGAGTGACAGAGTGTGTCAGAGAGTGACAGAGAGTATCTGAGAGTGTCAGAGTGTGTTAGAGAGTGTCTGAGAGTGTCAGGGAGTGTCAGAGAGTGTCTGAGATTGTCAGAGAGTGTCGGAGCGGGACACAGAGTGTCAGAGAACGTCAGAGAGTGTCAGAGACTTTCTGAGAGTGTCAGAGTGTGTCAGAGAGTGTCAGAGAAAGACAGAGAGTGACAGAGTGTGTGAGAGAGTGACTGAGAGTATCAGAGAGGGTCAGAGATTGTCAGAGAGTTTCTGAGAGTGTCAGAGAGTGTCAGAGAGTGACAGAGCGTGTCAGAGACTGTCAGAGAGTGTCAGAGAATGTCAGAGAGTATCAGAGAGTTTCTGAGAGTGTCTGAGAGTGTCAGGGAGTGGCAGAGAGTGACAGAGAGTGACAGAGAGTGTCAGAGAGTGTCAGAGACTTTCAGAGAGTGTCAGTGTGTGTCAGAGAGTGTCAGAGAGTGTGAGAGAGAGACAGAGTGTGTCAGAGAGTGAAAGAGAGTGTCTGAGAGTGTCTGAGAGTTTCTGAGAGTGTCAGAGTGTGTCTGATAGTGTCAGATAGTGACAGAGTGTGTCAGAGTGTGTCTGAGAGTGTCAGAGCGAGTCAGAGAATGTCAGAGAGTGTCAGAGTGTGTCACAGAGTAACAGTGTGCGTCAGAGTGTGTCAGAGAGTGTCCGAGAGAGTCAGAGAGTTTCTGAGAGTTTATGTGAGTGTCAGAGAGGTTCTGAGAGTGTCTGAGAGTGTCAGAGTGTCACAGAGTGTCAGAGAGTGTCTGAACGTGTCAGAGTGTTTCTGAGAGTGTCTGAGAGTGAGAGAGAGTGTCTGAGAGTGTCAGAGAGTGTCAGAGCGTGACATTGAGTGTCAGAGAATGTCAGAGAGTGTCAGAGAGTTTCTGAGAGTGTCAGAGTGTGTCAGAGAGTGACAGAGAGTGTCAGAGAGTGTCAGAGAGTTTCAGAGAGTGTCAGAGTGTGTCAGAGAGTGTCAGAGAGTGTCAGAGAGAGACAGAGTGTGTCAGAGAGTGAAAGAGAGTGTCTGAGAGTGTCAGAGAGTGTCTGAGAGTGTCAGAGAGTGTCAGAGAGTTTCTGAGAGTGTCAGAGAGTGTCAGAGAGTGACAGAGAGTATCAGAGAGGGTCAGAGATTGTCAGAGAGTTTCTGAGAGTGTCAGAGAGTGTCAGAGAGTGACAGAGTCTGTCAGAGACTGTCAGAGAATGTCAGAGAGTATCAGAGAATGTCAGAGAGTATCAGAGAGTTTCTGAGAGTGTCTGAGAGTGTCAGAGAGTGACAGAGAGTGACAGAGAGTGACAGAGAGTACCAAAGAGTGTCAGAGAGTTTCAGAGAGTGTCAGAGTGTGTCAGAGAGTGTCAGAGAGTGTCAGAGAGAGACAGAGTGTGTCAGAGAGTGAAAGAGAGTGTCAGAGAGAGACAGAGTGTGTCAGAGAGTGAAAGAGAGTGTCTGAGAGGGTCAGAGAGTTTCTGAGAGTGTCAGAGAGTGTCAGACAGTTTCCGAGAGTGTCAGAGAGTGACAGAGTGTGTCAGAGAGTTTCAGAGAGTGTCTGAGATTGTCAGAGTGTGTCAGAGAGTTTCAGAAAGTGTCAGAGAGTTTCTGAGAGTGTCTGAGAGTGTCTGAGAGTGTCTGAGAGTGTCGGAGAGTGTCAGAAAGTGTCAAATAGTTTCTGAGAGTGTCAGAGAATGTCAGAGTGTGCCAGAGAGTGACAGAGTGTGTCAGAGAGAGTCAGAGAGTGTCAGAGAGATTCTGAGAGTGTCACAGTGTGTCAGAGAGAGTCAGAGAGTGACAGAGTGTGTCAGAGACTGTCAGAGAGTGTCAGAGAGTATCAGAGAGGGTCAGAGAGTGTCAGAGAGTGTCTGAGAGTGTCAGAGAGTGTCAGTGAGTGACAGAGTGTGTCAGAGACTTTCTGAGAGTGTCAGAGTGTGTCAGAGAGTGTCAGAGAGTGCCAGAGTGTTTCAGAGAGCATCAGACAGTGACAGAGAGTTTCTGAGAATGTCAGAGTGTGTCAGAGAGTGTCAGAGAGTGACATAGTCTGTCAGAGAGTGTCTGTGAGTGTCTGAGAGTGTCAGAGTGTGTCCGAGAGTGTCAGAGAGTGACAGAGAGTGTCAGAGAGTGACAGAGTGTGTCAGAGAGTGACAGAGAGTATCTGAGAGTGTCAGAGAGTGTCAGCGAGTTTCTGAGAGTGTCAGAGAGTGACAGAGTGTGTCAGAGAGTGTCTGAGAGTGTCAGAGAGTGTCAGACAGTGACAGAGAGTGTCAGAGAGATTCTGAGAGTGTCAGAGAGTGTCAGAGAGTTTCAGAGAGTTTCTGAGAGTTTCTGAGATTGTCAGAGAGTGACAGAGTTTGTCAGAGAGTGTCTGAGAGTGTCAGAGAGTGTCAGAGAGTTTCAGAGAGTTTCTGAGAGTTTCTGAGATTGTCAGAGAGTGTCAGAGAGTTTCTGAGAGTGTCAGAGCGTGTCAGAGTGTGTCAGAGAGTGACAGAGTGTGTCAGAGAGTGTCAGAGAGTGTCAGACGGTTTCTGAGAGAGTCAGAGAGTGTCAGAGAGATTCTGAGAGTGTCAGAGAGTGTCAGAGAGTTTCAGAGAGTTTCTGAGAGTTTCTGAGATTGTCAGAGAGTGTCAGAGAGTTTCTGAGAGTGTCAGAGCGTGTCAGAGTGTGTCAGAGAGTGACAGAGTGTGTCAGAGAGTGTCAGAGAGTGTCAGACGGTTTCTGAGAGAGTCAGAGAGTGACAGAGAGTGTCAGAGAGTGTCAGAGAGTGACAGAGTTTGTCAGAGAGTTTCTGAGAGTGTCAGAGAGTGTCAGAGAGTGATAGAGAGTGTCAGAGAGTTTCAGAGAGTGTCTGAGAGTGCCAGAGATTGTCAGAGAGTGTCAGAGGGTTTCTGAGAGTGTCAGAAAATTGTCAGAGAGTGACAGAGAGTGTCAGAGAGTGTCAGAGAGAGTCAGACAGTGACAGAGCCTGTCAGAGAGTGTCAGAGAGTGATAGAGAGTGTCAGAGAGTTTCAGAGAGTGTCTGAGAGTGCCAGAGAGTGTCAGAGAGTGTCAGAGGGTTTCTGAGAGTGTCTGAGAGTGTCAGAGAGTGACAGAGAGTGTCAGAGAGTGTCAGAGAGTGACAGAGTGTGTCAGAGAGTGTCTGAGAGTGTCAGAGAGTGTCAGAGAGTGAAAGAGAGTGTCACAGAGTGTCAGAGAGTTTCAGAGAGTGTCTGAGAGTTTCTGAGATTGTCAGAGAGTGTCAGAGAGTTTCTGAGAGAGTCAGAGCGTGTCAGAGTGTGTCAGAGAGTGACAGAGTATGTCAGAGAGTGACAGAGAGTGTCAGAGAGTGTCAGAGAGTGTCAGACGGTTTCTGAGAGAGTCAGAGAGTGACAGAGAGTGTCAGAGAGTGTCAGAGAGTGACAGAGTTTGTCAGAGAGTTTCTGAGAGTGTCAGAGAGTGTCAGAGAGTGACAGAGAGTGTCAGAGAGTTTCAGAGAGTGTCAGAGTGTGTCAGAGAGTGTCAGAGAGTGACAGAATGTGTCAGAGAGTGACAGAGAGTGTCTGAAGGTGTCAGAGAGTGTCAGAGACATTCTGAGAGTGTCAGAGTGTGTCAGAGAGTTTCAGAGAGTTTCTGAGAGTTTCTGAGAGTGTCAGAGAGTGTCAGTGAGTGACAGAGTGTGTCAGAGACTATCAGAGAGTGTCAGAGAGTGTCAGAGAGTTTCTGAAAGTGTCAGAGTGTGTCAGAGAATGTCAGAGAGTGCCAGAGTGTTTCAGAGAGTATCAGAGAGTGACAGAGAGTTTCTGAGAATGTCAGAGTGTGTCAGAGAGTGTCAGAGAGTGACAGAGTCTGTCAGAGAGTGTCTGAGATTGTCTGAGAGTGTCACAGATTTTCTGAGAGAGTCTGAGAGTGTCTGAGATTGTCAGAGTGTGTCAGAGAGTTTCAGAGAGTGTCAGAGTGTGTCAGATAGTGTCAGAGAGAGTCAGAGTGTGACAGAGTGTGTCAGAGAGTGACAGCGAGATTCTGAGAGTGTCAGAGAGTGTCCGAGAGTGTCAGAGAGTGACAGAGAGTGTCAGAGAGTGACAGAGTGTGTCAGAGAGTGACAGAGAGTATCTGAGAGTGTCAGAGTGTGTTAGAGAGTGTCTGAGAGTGTCAGGGAGTGTCAGAGAGTGTCTGAGATTGTCAGAGAGTGTCGGAGCGGGACACAGAGTGTCAGAGAACGTCAGAGAGTGTCAGAGACTTTCTGAGAGTGTCAGAGTGTGTCAGAGAGTGTCAGAGAAAGACAGAGAGTGACAGAGTGTGTGAGAGAGTGACTGAGAGTATCAGAGAGGGTCAGAGATTGTCAGAGAGTTTCTGAGAGTGTCAGAGAGTGTCAGAGAGTGACAGAGCGTGTCAGAGACTGTCAGAGAGTGTCAGAGAATGTCAGAGAGTATCAGAGAGTTTCTGAGAGTGTCTGAGAGTGTCAGGGAGTGGCAGAGAGTGACAGAGAGTGACAGAGAGTGTCAGAGAGTGTCAGAGACTTTCAGAGAGTGTCAGTGTGTGTCAGAGAGTGTCAGAGAGTGTGAGAGAGAGACAGAGTGTGTCAGAGAGTGAAAGAGAGTGTCTGAGAGTGTCTGAGAGTTTCTGAGAGTGTCAGAGTGTGTCTGATAGTGTCAGATAGTGACAGAGTGTGTCAGAGTGTGTCTGAGAGTGTCAGAGCGAGTCAGAGAATGTCAGAGAGTGTCAGAGTGTGTCACAGAGTAACAGTGTGCGTCAGAGTGTGTCAGAGAGTGTCCGAGAGAGTCAGAGAGTTTCTGAGAGTTTATGTGAGTGTCAGAGAGGTTCTGAGAGTGTCTGAGAGTGTCAGAGTGTCACAGAGTGTCAGAGAGTGTCTGAACGTGTCAGAGTGTTTCTGAGAGTGTCTGAGAGTGAGAGAGAGTGTCTGAGAGTGTCAGAGAGTGTCAGAGCGTGACATTGAGTGTCAGAGAATGTCAGAGAGTGTCAGAGAGTTTCTGAGAGTGTCAGAGTGTGTCAGAGAGTGACAGAGAGTGTCAGAGAGTGTCAGAGAGTTTCAGAGAGTGTCAGAGTGTGTCAGAGAGTGTCAGAGAGTGTCAGAGAGAGACAGAGTGTGTCAGAGAGTGAAAGAGAGTGTCTGAGAGTGTCAGAGAGTGTCTGAGAGTGTCAGAGAGTGTCAGAGAGTTTCTGAGAGTGTCAGAGAGTGTCAGAGAGTGACAGAGAGTATCAGAGAGGGTCAGAGATTGTCAGAGAGTTTCTGAGAGTGTCAGAGAGTGTCAGAGAGTGACAGAGTCTGTCAGAGACTGTCAGAGAATGTCAGAGAGTATCAGAGAATGTCAGAGAGTATCAGAGAGTTTCTGAGAGTGTCTGAGAGTGTCAGAGAGTGACAGAGAGTGACAGAGAGTGACAGAGAGTACCAAAGAGTGTCAGAGAGTTTCAGAGAGTGTCAGAGTGTGTCAGAGAGTGTCAGAGAGTGTCAGAGAGAGACAGAGTGTGTCAGAGAGTGAAAGAGAGTGTCAGAGAGAGACAGAGTGTGTCAGAGAGTGAAAGAGAGTGTCTGAGAGGGTCAGAGAGTTTCTGAGAGTGTCAGAGAGTGTCAGACAGTTTCCGAGAGTGTCAGAGAGTGACAGAGTGTGTCAGAGAGTTTCAGAGAGTGTCTGAGATTGTCAGAGTGTGTCAGAGAGTTTCAGAAAGTGTCAGAGAGTTTCTGAGAGTGTCTGAGAGTGTCTGAGAGTGTCTGAGAGTGTCGGAGAGTGTCAGAAAGTGTCAAATAGTTTCTGAGAGTGTCAGAGAATGTCAGAGTGTGCCAGAGAGTGACAGAGTGTGTCAGAGAGAGTCAGAGAGTGTCAGAGAGATTCTGAGAGTGTCACAGTGTGTCAGAGAGAGTCAGAGAGTGACAGAGTGTGTCAGAGACTGTCAGAGAGTGTCAGAGAGTATCAGAGAGGGTCAGAGAGTGTCAGAGAGTGTCTGAGAGTGTCAGAGAGTGTCAGTGAGTGACAGAGTGTGTCAGAGACTTTCTGAGAGTGTCAGAGTGTGTCAGAGAGTGTCAGAGAGTGCCAGAGTGTTTCAGAGAGCATCAGAGAGTGACAGAGAGTTTCTGAGAATGTCAGAGTGTGTCAGAGAGTGTCAGAGAGTGACATAGTCTGTCAGAGAGTGTCTGTGAGTGTCTGAGAGTGTCAGAGTGTGTCCGAGAGTGTCAGAGAGTGACAGAGAGTGTCAGAGAGTGACAGAGTGTGTCAGAGAGTGACAGAGAGTATCTGAGAGTGTCAGAGAGTGTCAGCGAGTTTCTGAGAGTGTCAGAGAGTGACAGAGTGTGTCAGAGAGTGTCTGAGAGTGTCAGAGAGTGTCAGACAGTGACAGAGAGTGTCAGAGAGATTCTGAGAGTGTCAGAGAGTGTCAGAGAGTTTCAGAGAGTTTCTGAGAGTTTCTGAGATTGTCAGAGAGTGACAGAGTTTGTCAGAGAGTGTCTGAGAGTGTCAGAGAGTGTCAGAGAGTTTCAGAGAGTTTCTGAGAGTTTCTGAGATTGTCAGAGAGTGTCAGAGAGTTTCTGAGAGTGTCAGAGCGTGTCAGAGTGTGTCAGAGAGTGACAGAGTGTGTCAGAGAGTGTCAGAGAGTGTCAGACGGTTTCTGAGAGAGTCAGA
This sequence comes from Heterodontus francisci, assembly GCF_036365525.1. NCBI lineage: Eukaryota > Metazoa > Chordata > Chondrichthyes > Heterodontiformes > Heterodontidae > Heterodontus > Heterodontus francisci. The sequence goes on from NC_090371.1 coordinate 236,876,415, forward strand.
GAGTGTCAGAGAGATTCTGAGAGTGTCAGAGAGTGTCAGAGAGTTTCAGAGAGTTTCTGAGAGTTTCTGAGATTGTCAGAGAGTGTCAGAGAGTTTCTGAGAGTGTCAGAGCGTGTCAGAGTGTGTCAGAGAGTGACAGAGTGTGTCAGAGAGTGTCAGAGAGTGTCAGACGGTTTCTGAGAGAGTCAGAGAGTGACAGAGAGTGTCAGAGAGTGTCAGAGAGTGACAGAGTTTGTCAGAGAGTTTCTGAGAGTGTCAGAGAGTGTCAGAGAGTGATAGAGAGTGTCAGAGAGTTTCAGAGAGTGTCTGAGAGTGCCAGAGATTGTCAGAGAGTGTCAGAGGGTTTCTGAGAGTGTCAGAAAATTGTCAGAGAGTGACAGAGAGTGTCAGAGAGTGTCAGAGAGAGTCAGACAGTGACAGAGCCTGTCAGAGAGTGTCAGAGAGTGATAGAGAGTGTCAGAGAGTTTCAGAGAGTGTCTGAGAGTGCCAGAGTGTCAGAGAGTGTCAGAGGGTTTCTGAGAGTGTCTGAGAGTGTCAGAGAGTGACAGAGAGTGTCAGAGAGTGTCAGAGAGTGACAGAGTGTGTCAGAGAGTGTCTGAGAGTGTCAGAGAGTGTCAGAGAGTGAAAGAGAGTGTCACAGAGTGTCAGAGAGTTTCAGAGAGTGTCAGAGTGTGTCAGAGAGTGTCAGAGAGTGACAGAATGTGTCAGAGAGTGACAGAGAGTGTCTGAGAGTGTCAGAGAGTTTCTCAGAGTGTCTGAGGTTATCATAGAGTGTCAGAGAGTGTTTGAGAGTGTCTGAAATTGTCAGAGAGTGTCAGAGCGTGACAGAGAGTGTCAGAGAGTGTCAGAGAGTTTCAGAGAGTGTCAGAGTGTGTCAGAGAGTGTCAGAGAGTGTCAGAGTGTGACAAGGTGTGTCAGAGAGTGACAGAGAGATTCTGAGAGTGTCAGAGAGTGTCCGAGAGTGTCAGAGAGTGACAGAGAGTGTCAGAGAGTGACAGAGTGTGTCAGAGAGTGTCTGAGATTGTTAGAGAGTGTCAGACAGTGACAGCGAGTGTCAGAGAGATTCTGAGAGTGTCAGAGTCTGTCAGAGGTTGTCAGAGAGTGACAGAGTGTTTCTGAGAGTGTCAGAGAGTGTCAGAGATTTTCAGAGAGTTTCTGAGAGTTTCTGAGATTGTCAGAGAGTGTCAGAGAGTTTCTGAGAGTGTCAGAGCGTGTCAGAGTGTGTCAGAGAGTGACAGAGTGTGTCAGAGAGTGACAGAGAGTGTCAGAGAGTGTCAGAGAGTGTCAGAAAGTGTCAGACGGTTTCTGACAGAGTCAGAGAGTGACAGAGAGTGTCCGAGAGTGTCAGAGAGTGACAGAGTTTGTCAGAGAGTTTCTGAGAGTGTCAGAGAGTGTCAGAGAGTGATAGAGAGATTCAGAGAGTTTCAGAGAGTGTCAGAGTGTGTCAGAGAGTGTCAGAGAGTGACAAAGAGTGTCAGAGAGTGACAGAGAGTTTCAGAGAGTGTCAGAGTGTGTCAGAGAGTGTCAGAGAGTGTCAGAGTGTGACAGATTGTGTCAGAGAGCGACAGGGAGATTCTGTGAGTGTCAGAGTGTGTCCGAGAGTGTCAGAGAGTGACAGAGAGTATCTGAGAGTGTCAGAGAGTGTCAGCGAGTTTCTGAGAGTGTCAGAGAGTGACAGAGTTTGTCAGAGAGTGTCTGAGAGTGTCAGAGAGTGTCAGAGCGTGACAGAGTGTGTCAGCGAGTGACAGAGAGATTCTGAGAGTGTCAGAGTGTGTCAGAGGGTGTCAGAGAGTGACAGAGTGTTTCTGAGAGTGTCAGAGAGTGTCAGAGAGTTTCAGAGAGTTTCTGAGAGTTTCTGAGATTGTCAGAGAGTGTCAGAGAGTTTCTGAGAGAGTCAGAGCGTGTCAGAGTGTGTCAGAGAGTGACAGAGTATGTCAGAGAGTGACAGAGAGTGTCAGAGAGTGTCAGAGAGTGTCAGACGGTTTCTGAGAGAGTCAGAGAGTGACAGAGAGTGTCAGAGAGTGTCAGAGAGTGACAGAGTTTGTCAGAGAGTTTCTGAGAGTGTCAGAGAGTGTCAGAGAGTGACAGAGAGTGTCAGAGAGTTTCAGAGAGTGTCAGAGTGTGTCAGAGAGTGTCAGAGAGTGACAGAATGTGTCAGAGAGTGACAGAGAGTGTCTGAAGGTGTCAGAGAGTGTCAGAGACATTCTGAGAGTGTCAGAGTGTGTCAGAGAGTTTCAGAGAGTTTCTGAGAGTTTCTGAGAGTGTCAGAGAGTGTCAGTGAGTGACAGAGTGTGTCAGAGACTATCAGAGAGTGTCAGAGAGTGTCAGAGAGTTTCTGAAAGTGTCAGAGTGTGTCAGAGAATGTCAGAGAGTGCCAGAGTGTTTCAGAGAGTATCAGAGAGTGACAGAGAGTTTCTGAGAATGTCAGAGTGTGTCAGAGAGTGTCAGAGAGTGACAGAGTCTGTCAGAGAGTGTCTGAGATTGTCTGAGAGTGTCACAGATTTTCTGAGAGAGTCTGAGAGTGTCTGAGATTGTCAGAGTGTGTCAGAGAGTTTCAGAGAGTGTCAGAGTGTGTCAGATAGTGTCAGAGAGTGTCAGAGTGTGACAGAGTGTGTCAGAGAGTGACAGAGAGATTCTGAGAGTGTCAGAGAGTGTCCGAGAGTGTCAGAGAGTGACAGAGAGTGTCAGAGAGTGACAGAGTGTGTCAGAGAGTGACAGAGAGTATCTGAGAGTGTCAGAGTGTGTCAGAGAGTGTCTGAGAGTGTCAGGGAGTGTCGGAGAGTGTCTGAGATTGTCAGAGAGTGTCGGAGCGGGACACAGAGTGTCAGAGAACGTCAGAGAGTGTCAGAGACTTTCTGAGAGTGTCAGAGTGTGTCAGAGAGTGTCAGAGAAAGACAGAGAGTGACAGAGTGTGTGAGAGAGTGACTGAGAGTATCAGAGAGGGTCAGAGATTGTCAGAGAGTTTCTGAGAGTGTCAGAGAGTGTCAGAGAGTGACAGAGCGTGTCAGAGACTGTCAGAGAGTGTCAGAGAATGTCAGAGAGTATCAGAGAGTTTCTGAGAGTGTCTGAGAGTGTCAGGGAGTGGCAGAGAGTGACAGAGAGTGACAGAGAGTGTCAGAGAGTGTCAGAGACTTTCAGAGAGTGTCAGTGTGTGTCAGAGAGTGTCAGAGAGTGTGAGAGAGAGACAGAGTGTGTCAGAGAGTGAAAGAGAGTGTCTGAGAGTGTCTGAGAGTTTCTGAGAGTGTCAGAGTGTGTCTGATAGTGTCAGATAGTGACAGAGTGTGTCAGAGTGTGTCTGAGAGTGTCAGAGCGAGTCAGAGAATGTCAGAGAGTGTCAGAGTGTGTCACAGAGTAACAGTGTGCGTCAGAGTGTGTCAGAGAGTGTCCGAGAGAGTCAGAGAGTTTCTGAGAGTTTATGTGAGTGTCAGAGAGGTTCTGAGAGTGTCTGAGAGTGTCAGAGTGTCACAGAGTGTCAGAGAGTGTCTGAACGTGTCAGAGTGTTTCTGAGAGTGTCTGAGAGTGAGAGAGAGTGTCTGAGAGTGTCAGAGAGTGTCAGAGCGTGACATTGAGTGTCAGAGAATGTCAGAGAGTGTCAGAGAGTTTCTGAGAGTGTCAGAGTGTGTCAGAGAGTGACAGAGAGTGACAGAGAGTGACAGAGAGTGTCAGAGAGTGTCAGAGAGTTTCAGAGAGTGTCAGAGTGTGTCAGAGAGTGTCAGAGAGTGTCAGAGAGAGACAGAGTGTGTCAGAGAGTGAAAGAGAGTGTCTGAGAGTGTCAGAGAGTGTCTGAGAGTGTCAGAGAGTGTCAGAGAGTTTCTGAGAGTGTCAGAGAGTGTCAGAGAGTGACAGAGAGTATCAGAGAGGGTCAGAGATTGTCAGAGAGTTTCTGAGAGTGTCAGAGAGTGTCAGAGAGTGACAGAGTCTGTCAGAGACTGTCAGAGAATGTCAGAGAGTATCAGAGAATGTCAGAGAGTATCAGAGAGTTTCTGAGAGTGTCTGAGAGTGTCAGAGAGTGACAGAGAGTGACAGAGAGTGACAGAGAGTACCAAAGAGTGTCAGAGAGTTTCAGAGAGTGTCAGAGTGTGTCAGAGAGTGTCAGAGAGTGTCAGAGAGAGACAGAGTGTGTCAGAGAGTTTCAGAGAGTGTCTGAGATTGTCAGAGTGTGTCAGAGAGTTTCAGAAAGTGTCAGAGAGTTTCTGAGAGTGTCTGAGAGTGTCTGAGAGTGTCTGAGAGTGTCGGAGAGTGTCAGAAAGTGTCAAATAGTTTCTGAGAGTGTCAGAGAATGTCAGAGTGTGCCAGAGAGTGACAGAGTGTGTCAGAGAGAGTCAGAGAGTGTCAGAGAGATTCTGAGAGTGTCACAGTGTGTCAGAGAGAGTCAGAGAGTGACAGAGTGTGTCAGAGACTGTCAGAGAGTGTCAGGGAGTATCAGAGAGGGTCAGAGAGTGTCAGAGAGTGTCTGAGAGTGTCAGAGAGTGTCAGTGAGTGACAGAGTGTGTCAGAGACTTTCTGAGAGTGTCAGAGTGTGTCAGAGAGTGTCAGAGAGTGCCAGAGTGTTTCAGAGAGCATCAGAGAGTGACAGAGAGTTTCTGAGAATGTCAGAGTGTGTCAGAGAGTGTCAGAGAGTGACATAGTCTGTCAGAGAGTGTCTGTGAGTGTCTGAGAGTGTCAGAGTGTGTCCGAGAGTGTCAGAGAGTGACAGAGAGTGTCAGAGAGTGACAGAGTGTGTCAGAGAGTGACAGAGAGTATCTGAGAGTGTCAGAGAGTGTCAGCGAGTTTCTGAGAGTGTCAGAGAGTGACAGAGTGTGTCAGAGAGTGTCTGAGAGTGTCAGAGAGTGTCAGACAGTGACAGAGAGTGTCAGAGAGATTCTGAGAGTGTCAGAGAGTGTCAGAGAGTTTCAGAGAGTTTCTGAGAGTTTCTGAGATTGTCAGAGAGTGACAGAGTTTGTCAGAGAGTGTCTGAGAGTGTCAGAGAGTGTCAGAGTGTGACAGAGTGTGTCAGCGAGTGACAGAGAGATTCTGAGAGTGTCAGAGTGTGTCAGAGAGTGACAGAGTGTTTCTGAGAGTGTCAGAGAGTGACATAGAGTGTCAGAGAGTGTCAGAGAGTGTCAGCGAGTTTCTGAGAGTGTCAGAGAGTGACAGAGTTTGTCAGAGAGTGTCTGAGAGTGTCAGAGTGTGTCAGCGAGTGACAGAGAGATTCTGAGAGTGTCAGAGTGTGTCAGAGGGTGTCAGAGAGTGACAGAGTGTTTCTGAGAGTGTCAGAGAGTGACAGAGAGTGTCAGAGAGTGTCAGAGAGTGTCAGAGAGTGACAGAGTGTGTCAGAGAGTGTCTGAGAGTGTCAGAGAGTGTCAGAGAGTGAAGGAGAGTGTCACAGAGTGTCAGAGAGTTTCAGAGAGTGTCAGAGTGTGTCAGAGAGTGTCAGAGAATGACAGAATGTGTCAGAGAGTGACAGAGAGTGTCTGAGAGTGTCAGAGCGTTTCTCAGAGTGTCTGAGGTTATCAGAGAGTGTCAGAGAGTGTTTGAGAGTGTCTGAAATTGTCAGAGAGTGTCAGAGCGTGACAGAGAGTGTCAGAGAGTGTCAGATAGTTTCAGAGAGTGTCAGAGTGTGTCAGAGAGTGTCAGAGAGTGTCAGAGTGTGACAAGGTGTGTCAGAGAGTGACAGAGAGATTCTGAGAGTGTCAGAGAGTGTCCGAGAGTGTCAGAGAGTGACAGAGAGTGTCAGAGAGTGACAGAGTGTGTCAGAGAGTGACAGAGAGTATCTGAGAGTGTCAGAGAGTGTCAGCGAGTTTCTGAGAGTGTCAGAGAGTGACAGAGTGTGTCAGAGACTGTCTGAGAGTGTCAGAGAGTGTCAGACAGTGACAGAGAGTGTCAGAGAGATTCTGAGAGTGTCAGAGTCTGTCAGAGGGTGTCAGAGAGTGACAGAGTGTTTCTGAGAGTGTCAGAGAGTGTCAGAGATTTTCAGAGAGTTTCTGAGAGTTTCTGAGATTGTCAGAGAGTGTCAGAGAGTTTCTGAGAGTGTCAGAGCGTGTCAGAGTGTGTCAGAGAGTGACAGAGTGTGTCAGAGAGTGACAGAGAGTGTCAGAGAGTGTCAGAGAGTGTCAGACGGTTTCTGAGAGAGTCAGAGAGTGACAGAGAGTGTCAGAGAGTGACAGAGTTTGTCAGAGAGTTTCTGAGAGTGTCAGAGGGTGTCAGAGAGTGATAGAGAGTGTCAGAGAGTTTCAGAGAGTGTCAGAGTGTGTCAGTGAGTGTCAGAGAGTGACAGAGAGTGTCAGAGAGTGACAGAGAGTTTCAGAGAGTGTCAGAGTGTGTCAGAGAGTGTCAGAGAGTGTCAGAGTGTGACAGAGTGTGTCAGAGAGTGACAGAGAGATTCTGAGAGTGTCAGAGAGTGTCCGAGAGTGTCGGAGAGTGACAGAGAGTATCTGAGAGTGTCAGAGAGTGTCAGCGAGTTTCTGAGAGTGTCAGAGAGTGACAGAGTTTGTCAGAGAGTGTCTGAGAGTGTCAGAGAGTGTCAGAGTGTGACAGAGTGTGTCAGCGAGTGACAGAGAGAGTCTGAGAGTGTCAGAGTGTGTCAGAGGGTGTCAGAGAGTGGCAGAGTGTTTCTGAGAGTGTCAGAGAGTGTCAGAGAGTTTCTGAGAGTTTCTGAGATTGTCAGAGAGTGTCAGAGAGTTTCTGAGAGAGTCAGAGCGTGTCAGAGTGCGTCAGAGAGTGACAGAGTGTGTCAGAGAATGGCAGAGAGTGTCAGAGAGTGTCAGACGGTTTCTGAGAGAGTCAGAGAGTGACAGAGAGTGTCAGAGAGTGTCAGAGAGTGACAGAGTTTGTCAGAGAGTTTCTGAGAGTGTCTGAGAGTGTCAGGGAGTGACAGACAGTGTCAGAGTGTGTCAGAGAGTGTCAGAGAGTGACAGAATGTGTCAGAGAGTGACAGAGAGTGTCTGAAGGTGTCAGAGAGTGTCAGAGACATTCTGAGAGTGTCAGAGTGTGTCTGAGAGTGTCAGATATTGACCGAGTGTGTCTGAGAGTGTCAGAGAGAGTCAGAGAATGTCAGAGTGGGTCAGAGAGTGTCTGAGCGTGTCAGAGAGTGTCAGAGAGTGTCAGAGAGTTTCTGTGAGTGTCAGAGAGTGTCAGAGAGTGTCAGAGAGTTTCTGAGAGTGTCAGAGTGTGTCAGAGAATGTCAGGGAGTGACAGAGTGCGTCAGAGAGTGTCAGAGAGTGTCAGAGAGTGTCAGAGGGTTTCTGAGAGTGTCTGAGAGTGTCAGAGAGTGACAGAGAGTGTAAGAGAGTGTCAGAGAGAGTCAGACAGTGACAGAGCGTGTCAGAGAGTGTCAGAGAGTGACAGAGTGTGTCAGAGAGTGTCTGAGAGTGTCAGAGAGTGTCAGAGAGTGAAAGAGAGTGTCACAGAGTGTCAGAGAGTTTCTGAGAGTGTCAGAGTGTGTCAGAGAGTGTCAGAGAGTGACAGAATGTGTCAGAGAGTGACAGAGAGTGTCTGAGAGTGTCAGAGAGTGTCAGAGAGTTTCTCAGAGTGTCTGAGGTTATCAGAGAGTGTCAGAGAGTGTTTGAGAGTGTCTGAGATTGTCAGAGAGTGTCAGAGCGTGACAGAGAGTTTCAGAGAGTGTCAGAGAGTTTCCGAGAGTTTCAGAGAGTGTCAGAGTGTGTCAGAGAGTGTCAGAGTGTGACAAGGTGTGTCAGAGAGCGACTGAGAGATTCTGAGAGTGTCAGAGAGTGTCCGACAGTGTCAGATAGTGACAGAGAGTGTCAGATAGTGTAAGAGTGTGTCAGAGAGTGACAGAGAGTATCTGAGTGTTTCAGAGAGTGTCAGCGAGTTTCTGAGAGTTTCAGAGAGTGACAGAGTGTTTCAGAGAGTGTCTGAGAGTGTCGGAGAGTGTCAGACAGTGACAGAGAGTGTCAGTGAGATTCTGAGAGTGTCAGAGTGTGTCAGATGGTGTCAGAGAGTGACAGAGTGTTTCTGAACGTGTCAGAGAGTGTCAGAGAGTTTCAGAGAGTTTCTGAGAGTTTCTGAGATTGTCAGAGAGTGTCAGAGAGTTTCTGAGAGTGTCAGAGCGTGTCAGAGTGTGTCAGAGAGTGACAGAGTGTGTCAGAGAGTGACAGAGAGTGTCAGACAGTGTCAGAGAGTGTCAGACGGTTTCTGAGAGAGTCAGAGAGTGACAGAGAGTGTCAGAGAGTGTCAGAGCGTGACAGAGTTTGTCAGAGAGTTTCTGAGAGTGTCAGAGAGTGTCCGAGAGTGATAGAGAGTGTCAGAGAGTTTCAGAGAGTGTCAGAGTGTGTCAGAGAGTGACAGAGAGTGTCAGAGAGTGATAGAGAGTTTCAGAGAGTGTCAGAGTGTGTCAGAGAGTGTCAGAGAGTGTCAGAGTGTGAAAGAGTGTGTCAGAGAGTGACAGAGAGATTCTGAGAGTGTCAGAGAGTGTCCGAGAGTGTCAGAGAGTGACAGAGAGTGTCAGAGAGTGACAGAGTGTGTCAGAGTGTGACAGAGAGTATCTGAGATTGTCAGAGAGTGTCAGCGAGTTTCTGAGAGTGTCAGAGAGTGTCAGAGAGTGTCAGAGAGTTTCTGAGATTTTCTGAGATTGTCAGAGAGTGTCAGAGAGTTTCTGAGAGAGTCAGAGCGTGTCAGAGTGTGTCAGAGAGAGACAGAGTGTGTCAGAGAGTGACAGAGAGTGTCAGACGGTTTCTGAGAAAGTCAGAGAGTGACAGCGAGTGTCAGAGAGTGTCAGAGAGTGACAGAGTTTGTCAGAGAGTGACAGAGAGTGTCTGAAGGTGTCAAACAGTGTCAGAGACATTCTGAGAGTGTCAGAGTGTGTCTGAGAGTGTCAGATAGTGACCGAGTGTGTCTGAGAGTGTCAGAGAGAGTCAGAGAATGTCAGAGTGGGTCAGAGAGTGTCTGAGCGTGTCAGAGAGTGTCAGAGAGTGTCAGAGAGTTTCTGTGAGTGTCAGAGAGTGTCAGAGAGTGTCAGAGAGTGGCAGAGAGTTTCTGAGAGTGTCAGAGTGTGTCAGAGAATGTCAGGGAGTGACAGAGTGCGTCAGAGAGTGTCAGAGAGTGTCAGAGGGTTTCTGAGAGTGTCTGAGAGTGTCAGAGAGTGACAGAGAGTGTCAGAGAGTGTCAGAGAGATTCAGACAATGACAGAGCGTGTCAGAGAGTGTCAGAGAGGGACAGAGTGTGTCAGAGAGTGTCTGAGAGTGTCAGAGCGTGTCAGAGAGTGAAAGAGAGTGTCACAGAGTGTCAGAGAGTTTCAGAGAGTGTCAGAGTGTGTCAGAGAGTGTCAGAGAGTGACAGAATGTGTCAGAGAGTGACAGAGAGTGTCTGAGAGTGTCAGAGAGTGTCAGAGAGTTTCTCAGAGTGTCTGAGGTTATCAGAGAGTGTCAGAGAGTGTTTGAGAGTGTCTGAGATTGTCAGAGAGTGTCAGAGCGTGACAGAGACTGTCAGAGAGTGTCAGAGAGTTTCAGAGAGTGTCAGAGTGTGTCAGAGAGTGTCAGAGAGTGTCAGAGTGTGACAAGGTTTGTCAGAGAGTGACAGAGAGATTCTGAGAGTGTCAGAGAGTGTCCGAGAGTGTCAGAGAGTGACAGAGAGTGTCAGAGAGTGACAGAGTGTGTCAGAGAGTGACAGAGAGTATCTGAGAGTGTCAGAGAGTGTCAGCGAGTTTCTGAGAGTGTCAGAGAGTGACAGAGTGTGTCAGAGAGTGTCTGAGAGTGTCAGGGAGTGTCAGAGAGTGTCTGAGAGTGTCAGAGAGTGTCAGAGAGTGAAAGAGAGTGTCACAGAGTGTCAGAGGGTTTCTGAGAGTGTCTGAGAGTGTCAGAGAGTGACAGAGAGTGTCAGAGTGTGTCAGAGTGTCAGAGAGTGTCAGTGAGTGACACAGTGTGTCAGAGACTATCAGAGAGTGTCAGAGAGTTTCTGAAAGTGTCAGAGTGAGTCAGAGAATGTCAGAGAGTGCCAGAGTGTTTCAGAGAGTATCAGAGAGTGACAGAGAGTTTCTGAGAGTGACAGAGTCTGTCAGAGAGTGTCTGAGAGTTTCTGAGAGTGTCACAGAGTTTCTGAGAGAGTCTGAGAGTGTCTGAGATTGTCAGAGTGTGTCAGAGAGTGACAGAGAGTGACAGAGTGTGTCAGAGAGTGTCAGAGAGTGTCAGAGATTGGCAGAGAGTTTCTGAGAGTGTCTGAGAGTGTCAGGGAGTGACAGACAGTGTCAGAGAGTGTCAGAGAGTTTCCGACAGTATCAGAGCGTGTCATAGAGTGTCAGAGAGTGACAGAGTGTGTCAGAGAGTGACAGAGAGTGACAGAGTTTGTCAGAGAGTTTCTGAGAGTGTCAGAGAGTTTCAGAGAATGTCAGAGAGTTTCAGATGAGTCTGAGAGTGTCTGAGAGTGTCAGAGAGTGTCAGAGAGTGTCAGAGACATTCTGAGAGTGTCAGAGTGTGTCGGAGAGTGTCAGATAGTGACAGAGTGTGTCTGAGAGTGTCAGAGAGAGTCAGAGAATGTCAGAGTGTGTCAGAGAGTGTCTGACCGTGTCAGAGAGTGTCAGAGAGTGTCAGAGAGTTTCTGTGAGTGTCAGAGTGTGTCACAGAGTGCCAATGTGTGTCAGAGTGTGTCAGAGAGTGTCCGAGAGTGTCAGAGAGTTTCTGAGAGTTTATGTGAGTGTCAGAGAGGTTCTGAGAGTGTCTGAGAGTGTCAGAGTGTCACAGAGTGTCAGAGAGTGTCTGAACGTGTCAGAGAGTTTCTGAGAATGTCAGAGTGTGTCAGACTGTGTCAGAGAGTGACAGAGAGTGACAGAGCGTGACAGAGAGTATCAGAGAGGGTCAGAGATTGTCAGAGAGTTTCTGAGAGTGTCTGAGAGTGAGAGAGATTGTCAGAGAGTGTCTGAGAGTGTCAGAGAGTGTCAGAGCAACACAGAGTGTCAGAGAATGTCAGAGAGTGTCAGAGAGTTTCTGAGAATGTCAGAGTGTGTCAGAGAGTGTCAGAGAGTGACAGAGAGTGACAGAGAGTATCAGAGAGGGTCAGAGATTGTCAGAGAGTTTCTGAGAGTGTCAGAGAGTGTCAGAGAGTGACAGAGCGTGTCAGAGACTGTCAGAGAGTGTCAGAAAATGTCAGAGAGTATCAGAGAGTTTCTGAGAGTTTCTGAGAGTGTCAGAGAGTGACAGAGAGTGACAGAGAGTGACAGAGAGTGTCAGAGAGTGTCAGAGAGTTTCAGAGAGTGTCAGAGTGTGTCAGAGAGTGTCAGAGAGAGACAGAGTGTGTCAGAGAGTGAAAGAGAATGTCTGAGAGTGTCAGAGAGTGTCTGAGAGTGTCAGAGACTGTCAGAGAGTTTCTGAGAGTGTCAGAGTGTGTCTGAGAGTGTCAGATAGTGACAGAGTGTGTCAGAGTGTGGCTGAGAGTGTCAGAGAGAGTCAGAGAATGTCAGAGAGTGTCAGAGAGTTTCTGAGAGTGTCAGAGTGTGTCACAGAGTGACAGTGTGTGTCAGAGTGTGTCAGAGAGTGTCCGAGAGAGTCAGAGAGTTTCTGAGAGTTTATGTGAGTGTCAGAGAGGTTCTGAGAGTGTCCGAGAGTGTCAGAGTGTCACAGAGTGTCAGAGAGGGTCTGAACATGTCAGAGAGTTTCTGAGAGTGTCTGAGAGTGAGAGAGATTGTCAGACAGTGTCTGAGAGTGTCAGAGAGTGTCAGAGCGTGACGTCGAGTGTCAGAGAATGTCAGAGAGTGTCAGAGAGTTTCTGAGAGTGTCAGAGTGTGTCAGAGAGTGAAAGAGTGTGACAGAGAGTGACAGAGAGTGTCAGAGACTGTCAGAGAGTGTCAGAGAATGTCAGAGAGTATCAGAGAGTTTCTGAGAGTGTCTGAGAGTGTCAGAGAGTGTCAGAGAGTGTCAGAGAGTTTCAGAGAGTGTCAGAGTGTGTCAGAGAGTGTCAGAGAGTGTCAGAGAGTGTCAGAGTGTGTCAGAGAGTGTCAGAGAGTGTCAGTGAGTGTCAGAGAGTGTCAGAGAGAGACAGAGTGTGTCAGAGAGTGAAAGAGATTGTCTGAGAGTGTCAGAGAGTGTCTGAGAGTGTCAGAGATTGTCAGAGATTGTCAGATAGTTTCTGAGAGTGTCAGAGTGTGTCAGAGAGTGACAGAGAGTATCAGAGAGGGTCAGAGATTGTCAGAGAGTTTCTGAGAGTGTCAGAGAGTGTCAGAGAGTGACAGAGTGTGTCAGAGACTGTCAGAGAGTGTCAGAGAGTATCAGAGAATGTCAGAGAGTATCAGAGAGTTTCTGAGAGTGTCTGAGAGTGTCAGAGAGTGACAGAGAGTGACAGAGAGTGACAGAGAGTATCAGAGAGTGTCAGAGAGTTTCAGAGAGTGTCAGAGTGTGTCAGAGAATGTCTGAGAGTGTCAGAGAGTGTCAGAGAGTTTCTGAGAGTGTCAGAGAGTGTCAGAGAGTTTCTGAGAGTGTCAGAGAGTGACAGAGTGTGTCAGAGAGTTTCAGAGAGTGTCTGAGATTGTCAGAGTGTGTCTGAGTTTGTCAGAGTGTGTCAGAGAGTTTCAGAAAGTGTCAGAGAGTTTCTGAGAGTCTCAGAGTGTGCCAGAGAGTGTCAGAGTGTGTCAGAGAGAGTCAGAGAGTGTCAGAGAGATTCTGAGAGTGTCACAGTGTGTCAGAGAGAGTCAGAGAGTGACAGAGTGTGTCAGAGACTGTCAGAGAGTGTCAGAGAGTATCAGAGAGGGTCAGAGAGTATCAGAGAGTGTCTGAGAGTGTCAGAGAGTGTCAGAGAGTGTCAGAGAGTTTCTGAAAGTGTCAGAGTGTGTCAGAGAATGTCAGAGAGTGCCAGAGTGTTTCAGAGAGTATCAGAGAGTGACAGAGAGTTTCTGAGAATGTCAGAGTGTGTCAGAGAGTGTCAGAGAGTGTCAGAGCAACATAGAGTGTCAGAGAATGTCAGAGAGTGTCAGAGAGTTTCTGAGAATGTCAGAGTGTGTCAGAGAGTGTCAGAGAGTGACAGAGAGTGACAGAGAGTATCAGAGAGGGTCAGAGATTGTCAGAGAGTTTCTGAGAGTGTCAGAGAGTGTCAGAGAGTGACAGAGCGTGTCAGAGACTGTCAGAGAGTGTCAGAAAATGTCAGAGAGTATCAGAGAGTTTCTGAGAGTTTCTGAGAGTGTCAGAGAGTGACAGAGAGTGACAGAGAGTGACAGAGAGTGTCAGAGAGTGTCAGAGAGTTTCAGAGAGTGTCAGAGTGTGTCAGAGAGTGTCAGAGAGAGACAGAGTGTGTCAGAGAGTGAAAGAGAATGTCTGAGAGTGTCAGAGAGTGTCTGAGAGTGTCAGATAGTGACAGAGTGTGTCAGAGTGTGGCTGAGAGTGTCAGAGAGAGTCAGAGAATGTCAGAGAGTGTCAGAGAGTTTCTGAGAGTGTCAGAGTGTGTCACAGAGTGACAGTGTGTGTCAGAGTGTGTCAGAGAGTGTCCGAGAGAGTCAGAGAGTTTCTGAGAGTTTATGTGAGTGTCAGAGAGGTTCTGAGAGTGTCCGAGAGTGTCAGAGTGTCACAGAGTGTCAGAGAGGGTCTGAACATGTCAGAGAGTTTCTGAGAGTGTCTGAGAGTGAGAGAGATTGTCAGAGAGTGTCTGAGAGTGTCAGAGAGTGTCAGAGCGTGACATCGAGTGTCAGAGAATGTCAGAGAGTGTCAGAGAGTTTCTGAGAGTGTCAGAGTGTGTCAGAGAGTGAAAGAGTGTGACAGAGAGTGACAGAGAGTGTCAGAGACTGTCAGAGAGTGTCAGAGAATGTCAGAGAGTATCAGAGAGTTTCTGAGAGTGTCTGAGAGTGTCAGAGAGTGACAGAGAGTGACAGAGAGTGTCAGAGAGTGTCAGAGAGTGTCAGAGAGTTTCAGAGAGTGTCAGAGTGTGTCAGAGAGTGTCAGAGAGTGTCAGAGAGTGTCAGAGTGTGTCAGAGAGTGTCAGAGTGTGTCAGTGAGTGTCAGAGAGTGTCAGAGAGAGACAGAGTGTGTCAGAGAGTGAAAGAGAGTGTCTGAGAGTGTCAGAGAGTGTCTGAGAGTGTCAGAGATTGTCAGAGAGTTTCTGAGAGTGTCAGAGTGTGTCAGAGAGTGACAGAGAGTATCAGAGAGGGTCAGAGATTGTCAGAGAGTTTCTGAGAGTGTCAGAGAGTGTCAGAGAGTGACAGAGTGTGTCAGAGACTGTCAGAGAGTGTCAGAGAGTATCAGAGAATGTCAGAGAGTATCAGAGAGTTTCTGAGAGTGTCTGAGAGTGTCAGAGAGTGACAGAGAGTGACAGAGAGTGACAGAGAGTATCAGAGAGTGTCAGAGAGTTTCAGAGAGTGTCAGAGTGTGTCAGAGAATGTCTGAGAGTGTCAGAGAGTGTCAGAGAGTTTCTGGGAGTGTCAGAGAGTGTCAGAGAGTTTCTGAGAGTGTCAGAGAGTGACAGAGTGTGTCAGAGAGTTTCAGAGAGTGTCTGAGATTGTCAGAGTGTGTCTGAGTTTGTCAGAGTGTGTCAGAGAGTTTCAGAAAGTGTCAGAGAGTTTCTGAGAGTGTCAGAGTGTGCCAGAGAGTGTCAGAGTGTGTCAGAGAGAGTCAGAGAGTGTCAGAGAGATTCTGAGAGTGTCACAGTGTGTCAGAGAGAGTCAGAGAGTGACAGAGTGTGTCAGAGACTGTCAGAGAGTGTCAGAGAGTATCAGAGAGGGTCAGAGAGTATCAGAAAGTGTCTGAGAGTGTCAGAGAGTGTCAGTGAGTGACAGAGTGTGTCAGAGACTATCAGAGAGTGTCAGAGAGTGTCAGAGAGTTTCTGAAAGTGTCAGAGTGTGTCAGAGAATGTCAGAGAGTGCCAGAGTGTTTCAGAGAGTATCAGAGAGTGACCAAGAGTTTCTGAGAATGTCAGAGTGTGTCAGAGAGTGTCAGAGAGTGACAGAGTCTGTCAGAGAGTGTCTGAGAGTGTCAGTGAGTGACAGAGTGTGTCAGAGACTATCAGAGAGTGTCAGAGAGTGTCAGAGAGTTTCTGAAAGTGTCAGAGCGTGTCATAGAGAGTCAGAGAGTGACAGAGTGTGTCAGAGAGTGACAGAGAGTGACAGAGTTTGTCAGAGAGTTTCTGAGAGTGTCAGAGAGTGACAGAGAGTGTCAGAGAGTTTCAGAGAGTGTCAGAGTGTGTCATAGAGTGTCAGAAAGTGACAGAGAGTTTCAGAGAGTGCCAGAGAGTTTCAGAGAGTGTCAGAGTGTGTCAGACAGTGTCAGAGAGTGACAGAGAGATTCTGAGAGTGTCAGAGAGAGTCCGAGAGTGTCAGAGAGTGACAGTGAGTGTCAGAGAGTGACAGAGTGTGTCAGAGAGTGACAGAGAGTATCTGAGAGTGTCTGAGAGTGTCAGGGAGTGTCAGAGAGTGTCTGAGATTGTCAGAGAGTGTCAGAGCGGGACACAGAGTGTCAGAGAATGTCAGAGAGTGTCAGAGAGTTTCTGAGAGTGTCAGAGTGTGTCAGAGAGTGTCAGAGAGTGACAGAGAGTGACAGAGTGTGTGAGAGAGTGACTGAGAGTATCAGAGAGGGTCAGAGATTGTCAGAGAGTTTCAGAGAGTGTCAGAGAGTGTCAGAGAGTGACATAGCGTGTCAGAGACTGTCAGAGAGTGTCAGAGAATGTCAGAGAGTATCAGAGAGTTTCTGAGAGTGTCTGAGAGTGTCAGGGAGTGGCAGAGAGTGACAGAGAGTGACAGGGAGTGTCAGAGAGTGTCAGAGTGTGTCAGAGAGTGAAAGAAAGTGTCTGAGAGGGTCTGAGAGTTTCTGAGAGTGTCAGAGTGTGTCTGAGAGTGTCAGATAGTGACAGAGTGTGTCAGAGTGTGTCTGAGAGTGTCAGAGCGAGTCAGAGAATGTCAGAGAGTGTCAGAGGGTTTCTGAGAGTGTCAGAGTGTGTCACAGAGTGACAGTGTGCGTCAGAGTGTGTCAGTGAGTGTCCGAGAGAGTCAGAGAGTTTCTGAGAGTTTCTGTGAGTGTCAGAGAGGTTCTGAGAGTGTCTGAGAGTGTCAGAGTGTCACAGAGTGTCAGAGAGTGTCTGAACGTGTCAGAGAGTTTCTGAGAGTGTCTGAGAGTGAGAGAGAGTGTCTGAGAGTGTCAGAGAGTGTCAGAGCGTGACATCGAGTGTCAGAGAATGTCAGAGAGTGTCAGAGAGTTTCTGAGAGTGTCAGAGTGTGTCAGAGAGTGACAGAGAGTGACAGAGAGTGTCAGAGTGTGTCAGAGAGTGTCAGAGGCAGAGTGTGTCAGAGAGTGAAAGAGAGTGTCTGAGAGTGTCAGAGAGTGTCTGAGAGTGTCAGAGAGTGTCAGAGAGTTTCTGAGAGTGTCAGAGAGTGTCAGAGAGTGACAGAGAGTATCAGAGAGGGTCAGAGATTGTCAGAGAGTTTCTGAGAGTGTCAGAGAGTGTCAGAGAGTGACAGAGTTTGTCAGAGACTGTCAGAGAGTGTCAGAGAATGTCAGAGAGTATCAGAGAGTTTCTGAGAGTGTCTGAGAGTGTCAGAGAGTGACAGAGAGTGACAGAGAGTGACAGAGAGTATCAGAGAGTGTCAGAGAGTTTCAGAGAGTGTCAGAGTGTGTCAGAGAGTGTCAGAGAGTGTCAGAGAGAGACAGAGTGTGTCAGAGAGTGTCAGAGAGTGTCAGAGAGAGACAGAGTGTGTCAGAGAGTGAAAGAGAGTGTCTGAGAGTGTCAGAGAGTTTCTGAGAGTGTCAGAGAGTGTCAGACAGTTTCTGAGAGTGTCAGAGAGTGACAGAGTGTGTCAGAGAGTTTCAGAGAGTGTCTGAGATTGTCAGAGTGTGTCAGAGAGTTTCAGAAAGTGTCAGAGAGTTTCTGAGAGTGTCTGAGATTGTCTGAGAGTGTCAGAGAGTGTCAGAAAGTGTCAAATAGTTTCTGAGAGTGTCAGAGAATGTCAGAGTGTGCCAGAGAGTGACAGAGTGTGTCAGAGAGAGTCAGAGAGTGTCAGAGAGATTCTGAGAGTGTCACAGTGTGTCAGAGAGAGTCAGAGAGTGACAGAGTGTGTCAGAGACTGTCAGAGAGTGTCAGAGAGTATCAGAGAGGGTCAGAGAGTGTCAGAGAGTGTCTGAGAGTGTCAGTGAGTGACAGAGTGTGTCAGAGACTATCAGAGAGTGTCAGAGCGTGTCAGAGACTTTCTGAGATTGTCAGAGTGTGTCAGCGAGTGTCAGAGAGGGCCAGAGTGTTTCAGAGAATGTCAGAGTGTGTCAGAGAGTGTCAGAGAGTGACAGAGTCTGTCAGAGAGTTTCTGAGAGTGTCAGAGAGTGTCAGAGAGTGATAGAGAGTGTCAGGGGGTTTCTGAGAGTGTCAGAAAATTGTCAGAGAGTGACAGAGAGTGTCAGAGAGTGTCAGAGAGAGTCAGACAGTGACAGAGCATGTCAGAGAGTGTCAGAGAGTGATAGAGAGTGTCAGAGAGTTTCAGAGAGTGTCTGAGAGTGCCAGAGAGTGTCAGAGAGTGTCAGAGGGTTTCTGAGAGTGTCTGAGAGTGTCAGAGAGTGACAGAGAGTGTCAGAGAGTGTCAGAGAGTGACAGAGTTTGTCAGAGAGTTTCTGAGAGTGTCAGAGAGTGTCAGAGAGTGATAGAGAGTGTCAGAGGGTTTCTGAGAGTGTCAGAAAATTGTCAGAGAGTGACAGAGAGTGTCAGAGAGTGTCAGAGAGAGTCAGACAGTGACAGAGCATGTCAGAGAGTGTCAGAGAGTGATAGAGAGTGTCAGAGAGTTTCAGAGAGTGTCTGAGAGTGCCAGAGAGTGTCAGAGAGTGTCAGAGGGTTTCTGAGAGTGTCTGAGAGTGTCAGAGAGTGACAGAGAGTGTCAGAGAGTGTCAGAGAGTGACAGAGTGTGTCAGAGAGTGTCTGAGAGTGTCAGAGAGTGTCAGAGAGTGAAAGAGAGTGTCACAGAGTGTCAGAGAGTTTCAGAGAGTGTCAGAGTGTGTCAGAGAGTGTCAGAGAGTGACAGAATGTGTCAGAGAGTGACAGAGAGTGTCTGAGAGTGTCAGAGAGTTTCTCAGAGTGTCTGAGGTTATCAGAGAGTGTCAGAGAGTGTTTGAGAGTGTCTGAAATTGTCAGAGAGTGTCAGAGCGTGACAGAGAGTGTCAGAGAGTGTCAGAGAGTTTCAGAGAGTGTCAGAGTGTGTCAGAGAGTGTCAGAGAGTGTCAGAGTGTGACAAGGTGTGTCAGAGAGTGACAGAGAGATTCTGAGAGTGTCAGAGAGTGTCCGAGAGTGTCAGAGAGTGACAGAGAGTGTCAGAGAGTGACAGAGTGTGTCAGAGAGTGACAGAGAGTATCTGAGAGTGTCAGAGAGAGTCAGCGAGTTTCTGAGAGTGTCAGAGAGTGACAGAGTGTGTCAGAGAGTGTCTGAGAGTGTCAGAGAGTGTCAGACAGTGACAGAGAGTGTCAGAGAGATTCTGAGAGTGTCAGAGTCTGTCAGAGGGTGTCAGAGAGTGACAGAGTGTTTCTGAGAGTGTCAGAGAGTGTCAGAGATTTTCAGAGAGTTTCTGAGAGTTTCTGAGATTGTCAGAGAGTGTCAGAGAGTTTCTGAGAGTGTCAGAGCGTGTCAGAGTGTGTCAGAGAGTGACAGAGTGTGTCAGAGAGTGACAGAGAGTGTCAGAGAGTGCCAGAGAGTGTCAGAGAGTGTCAGACGGTTTCTGAGAGAGTCAGAGAGTGACAGAGAGTGTCCGAGAGTGTCAGAGAGTGACAGAGTTTGTCAGAGAGTTTCTGAGAGTGTCAGAGAGTGTCAGAGAGTGATAGAGAGTGTCAGAGAGTTTCAGAGAGTTTCAGAGAGTGTCAGAGTGTGTCAGAGAGTGTCAGAGAGTGACAGAGAGTGTCAGAGAGTGACAGAGAGTTTCAGAGAGTGTCAGAGTGTGTCAGAGAGTGTCAGAGAGTGTCAGAGTGTGACAGATTGTGTCAGAGAGCGACAGAGAGAATCTGAGAATGTCAGAGAGTGTCCGAGAGTGTCAGAGTGTGACAGAGTGTTTCAGCGAGTGACAGAGAGATTCTGAGAGTGTCAGAGTGTGTCAGAGGGTGTCAGAGAGTGACAGAGTGTTTCTGAGAGTGTCAGAGAGTGTCAGAGAGTTTCAGAGAGTTTCTGAGAGTTTCTGAGATTGTCAGAGAGTGTCAGAGAGTTTCTGAGAGAGTCAGAGCGTGTCAGAGTGTGTCAGAGAGTGACAGAGTGTGTCAGAGAGTGACAGAGAGTGTCAGAGAGTGTCAGAGAGTGTCAGACGGTTTCTGAGAGAGTCAGAGAGTGACAGAGAGTGTCAGAGAGTGTCAGAGAGTGACAGAGTTTGTCAGAGAGTTTCTGAGAGTGTCAGAGAGTGTCAGAGAGTGACAGAGAGTGTCAGAGAGTTTCAGAGAGTGTCAGAGTGTGTCAGAGAGTGTCAGAGAGTGACAGAATGTGTCAGAGAGTGACAGAGAGTGACTGAAGGTGTCAGAGAGTGTCAGAGACATTCTGAGAGTGTCAGAGTGTGTCAGAGAGTTTCAGAGAGTTTCTGAGAGTTTCTGAGAGTGTCAGAGAGTGTCAGTGAGTGACAGAGTGTGTCAGAGACTATCAGAGAGTGTCAGAGAGTGTCAGAGAGTTTCTGAAAGTGTCAGAGTGTGTCAGAGAATGTCAGAGAGTGACAGAGTCTGTCAGAGAGTGTCTGAGAGTGTCTGAGAGTGTCACAGAGTTTCTGAGAGATTCTGAGAGTGTCTGAGATTGTCAGAGTGTGTCAGAGAGTTTCAGAGAGTGTCAGAGTGTGTCAGAGAGTGTCAGAGAGTGTCAGAGTGTGACAGAGTGTGTCAAAGAGTGACAGAGAGATTCTGAGAGTGTCAGAGAGTGTCCGAGAGTGTCAGAGAGTGGCAGAGAGTGTCAGAGAGTGACAGAGTGTGTCAGAGAGTGACAGAGAGTATCTGAGAGTGTCAGAGTGTGTCAGAGAGTGTATGAGAGTGTCAGGGAGTGTCAGAGAGTGTCTGAGATTGTCAGAGAGTGTCAGAGCGGGACACAGAGTGTCAGAGAATGTCAGAGAGTGTCAGAGAGTTTCTGAGAGTGTCAGAGTGTGTCAGAGAGTGTCAGAGAAAGACAGAGAGTGACAGAGTGTGTGAGAGAGTGACTGAGAGTATCAGAGAGGGTCAGAGATTGTCAGAGAGTTTCTGAGAGTGTCAGAGAGTGTCAGAGAGTGACAGAGCGTGTCAGAGACTGTCAGAGAGTGTCAGAGAATGTCAGAGAGTATCAGAGAGTTTCTGAGAGTGTCTGAGAGTGTCAGGGAGTGGCAGAGAGTGACAGAGAGTGACAGAGAGTGTCAGAGAGTGTCAGAGAGTTTCAGAGAGTGTCAGTGTGTGTCAGAGAGTGTCAGAGAGTGTCAGAGAGAGACAGAGTGTGTCAGAGAGTGAAAGAGAGTGTCTGAGAGTGTCTGAGAGTTTCTGAGAGTGTCAGAGTGTGTCTGAGAGTGTCAGATAGTGACAGAGTGTGTCAGAGTGTGTCTGAGAGTGTCAGAGCGAGTCAGAGAATGTCAGAGAGTGTCAGAGAGTTTCTGAGAGTGTCAGAGTGTGTCACAGAGTAACAGTGTGCGTCAGAGTGTGTCAGAGAGTGACCGAGAGAGTCAGAGAGTTTCTGAGAGTTTATGTGAGTGTCAGAGAGGTTCTGAGAGTGTCTGAGAGTGTCAGAGTGTCACAGAGTGTCAGAGAGTGTCTGAACGTGTCAGAGAGTTTCTGAGAGTGTCAGAGTGTGTCAGAGAGTGACAGAGAGTGACAGAGAGTGTCAGAGAGTTTCAGAGAGTGTCAGAGTGTGTCAGAGAGTGTCAGAGAGTGTCAGAGAGAGACAGAGTGTGTCAGAGAGCGAAAGAGAGTGTCTGAGAGTGTCAGAGAGTGTCTGAGAGTGTCAGAGAGTGTCAGAGAGTGACAGAGAGTATCAGAGAGGGTCAGAGATTGTCAGAGAGTTTCTGAGAGTGTCAGAGAGTGTCAGAGAGTGACAGAGTGTGTCAGAGACTGTCAGAGAATGCCAGAGTATATCAGGGAATGTCAGAGAGTATCAGAGAGTTTCTGAGAGTGTCTGAGAGTGTCAGAGAGTGACAGAGAGTGACAGAGAGTACCAAAGAGTGTCAGAGAGTTTCAGAGAGTGTCAGAGTGTGTCAGAGAGTGTCAGAGAGTGTCAGAGAGAGACAGTGTGTCAGAGAGTGCAAGAGAGTGTCAGAGAGAGACAGAGTGTGTCAGAGAGTGAAAGAGAGTGTCTGAGAGTGTCAGAGAGTTTCTGAGAGTGTCAGAGAGTGTCAGACAGTTTCTGAGAGTGTCAGAGAGTGACAGAGTGTGTCAGAGAGTTTCAGAGAGTGTCTGAGATTGTCAGAGTGTGTCAGAGAGTTTCAGAAAGTGTCAGAGAGTTTCTGAGAGTGTCTGAGAGTGTCTGAGAGTGTCGGAGAGTGTCAGAAAGTGTCAAATAGTTTCTGAGAGTGTCAGAGAATGTCAGAGTGTGCCAGAGAGTGACAGAATGTGTCAGAGAGAGTCAGAGAGTGTCAGAGAGATTTTGAGAGTGTCACAGAGTGTCAGAGAGAGTCAGAGAGTGACAGAGTGTGTCAGAGACTGTCAGAGAGTGTCAGAGAGTATCAGAGAGGGTCAGAGAGTGTCAGAGAGTGTCTGAGAGTGTCAGAGAGTGTCAGTGAGTGACAGAGTGTGTCAGAGACTTTCTGAGAGTGTCAGAGTGTGTCAGAGAGTGTCAGAGAGTGCCAGAGTGTTTCAGAGAGCATCAGAGAGTGACAGAGAGTTTCTGAGAATGTCAGAGTGTGTCAGAGAGTGTCAGAGAGTGACAGAGTCTGTCAGAGAGTGTCTGTGAGTGTCTGAGAGTGTCAGAGAGTGTCCGAGAGTGTCAGAGAGTGACAGAGAGTGTCAGAGAGTGACAGAATGTGTCAGAGAGTGACAGAGAGTATCTGAGAGTGTCAGAGAGAGTCAGCGAGTTTCTGGGAGTGTCAGAGAGTGACAGAGTGTGTCAGAGAGTGTCTGAGAGTGTCAGAGAGTGTCAGACAGTGACAGAGAGTGTCAGAGAGATTCTGAGAGTGTCAGAGAGTGTCAGAGAGTTTCAGAGAGTTTCTGAGAGTTTCTGAGATTGTCAGAGAGTGTCAGAGAGTTTCTGAGAGTGTCAGAGCGTGTCAGAGTGTGTCAGAGAGTGACAGAGTGTGTCAGAGAGTGACAGAGAGTGTCAGGGAGTGTCAGAGAGTGTCAGACGGTTTCTGAGAGAGTCAGAGAGTGACAGAGAGTGTCAGAGAGTGACAGAGTTTGTCAGAGAGTTTCTGAGAGTGTCAGAGAGTGTCAGAGAGTGATAGAGAGTGTCAGAGAGTTTCAGAGAGTGTCTGAGAGTGCCAGAGATTGTCAGAGAGTGTCAGAGGGTTTCTGAGAGTGTCTGAAATTGTCAGAGAGTGACAGAGAGTGTCAGAGAGTGTCAGAGAGAGTCAGACAGTGACAGAGCGTGTCAGAGAGTGTCAGAGAGTGATAGAGATGGTCAGAGAGTTTCAGAGAGTGTCTGAGAGTGCCATAGAGTATCAGAGAGTGTCAGAGGGTTTCTGAGAGTGTCTGAGAGTGTCTGAGAGTGTCTGAGAGTGTCAGAGAGTGACAGAGAGTGTCAGAGAATGTCAGAGAGTGTCAGAGAGTTTCTGAGAGTGTCAGAGTGTGTCAGAGAGTGACAGAGAGTGACAGAGAGTGTCAGAGAGTGTCAGAGAGTTTCAGAGAGTGTCAGAGTGTGTCAGAGAGTGTCAGAGAGTGTCAGAGAGAGACAGAGTGTGTCAGAGAGTGAAAGAGAGTGTCTGAGAGTGTCAGAGAGTGTCTGAGAGTGTCAGAGAGTGTCAGAGAGTGTCAGAGAGTTTCTGAGAGTGTCAGAGAGTGTCAGAGAGTGACAGAGAGTATCAGAGAGGGTCAGAGATTGTCAGAGAGTTTCTGAGAGTGTCAGAGAGTGTCAGAGAGTGACAGAGTGTGTCAGAGACTGTCAGAGAATGTAAGAGAGTATCAGAGAATGTCAGAGAGTATCAGAGAGTTTCTGAGAGTGTCTGAGAGTGTCAGAGAGTGACAGAGAGTGACAGAGAGTACCAAAGAGTGTCAGTGAGTTTCAGAGAGTGTCAGAGTGTGTCAGAGAGTGTCAGAGAGTGTCAGAGAGAGACAGAGTGTGTCAGAGAGTGAAAGAGAGTGTCAGAGAGAGACAGAGTGTGTCAGAGAGTGAAAGAGAGTGTCTGAGAGTGTCAGAGAGTTTCTGAGAGTGTCAGAGAGTGTCAGACAGTTTCTGAGAGTGTCAGAGAGTGACAGAGTGTGTCAGAGAGTTTCAGAGAGTGTCTGAGATTGTCAGAGTGTGTCAGAGAGTTTCAGAAAGTGTCACAGAGTTTCTGAGAGTGTCTGAGAGTGTCTGAGAGTGTCGGAGAGTGTCAGAAAGTGTCAAATAGTTTCTGAGAGTGTCAGAGAATGTCAGAGTGTGCCAGAGAGTGACAGAGTGTGTCAGAGAGAGTCAGAGAGTGTCAGAGAGATTCTGAGAGTGTCACAGTGTGTCAGAGAGAGTCAGAGAGTGACAGAGTGTGTCAGAGACTGTCAGAGAGTGTCAGAGAGTATCAGAGAGGGTCAGAGAGTGTCAGAGAGTGTCTGAGAGTGTCAGAGAGTGTCAGTGAGTGACAGAGTGTGTCAGAGACTTTCTGAGAGTGTCAGAGTGTGTCAGAGAGTGCCAGAGTGTTTCAGAGAGCATCAGAGAGTGACAGAGAGTTTCTGAGAATGTCAGAGTGTGTCTGTGAGTGTCTGAGAGTGTCAGAGTGTGTCCGAGAGTGTCAGAGAGTGACAGAGAGTGTCAGAGAGTGACAGTGTGTGTCAGAGAGTGACAGAGAGTATCTGAGAGTGTCAGAGAGTGTCAGCGAGTTTCTGAGAGTGTCAGAGAGTGACAGAGTGTGTTAGAGAGTGTCTGAGAGTGTCAGAGAGTGTCAGACAGTGACAGAGAGTGTCAGAGAGATTCTGAGAGTGTCAGAGAGTGTCGGAGAGTTTCAGAGAGTTTCTGAGAGTTTCTGAGAGTTTCTGAGATTGTCAGAGAGTGTCAGAGAGTTTCTGAGAGTGTCAGAGCGTGTCAGAGAGTGACAGAGTGTGTCAGAGAGTGACAGAGAGTGTCAGAGAGTATCAGAGAGTGTCAGACGGTTTCTGAGAGATTCAGAGAGTGACAGAGAGTGTCAGAGATTGACAGAGTTTGTCAGAGAGTTTCTGAGAGTGTCAGAGAGTGTCAGAGAGTGATAAAGAGTGTCAGAGAGTTTCAGAGAGTGTCTGAGAGTGCCAGAGATTGTCAGAGAGTGTCAGAGGGTTTCTGAGAGTGTCAGAAAATTGTCAGAGAGTGACAGAGAGTGTCAGAGAGTGTCAGAGAGAGTCAGACAGTGACAGAGCGTTTCAGAGAGTGTCAGAGAGTGATAGAGAGTGTCAGAGAGTTTCAGAGAGTGTCTGAGAGTGCCAGAGAGTATCAGAGAGTGTCAGAGGGTTTCTGAGAGTGTCTGAGAGTGTCAGAGAGTGACAGAGAGTGTCAGAGAGTGTCAGAGAGTGACAGAGTGTGTCAGAGAGTGTCTGAGAGTGTCAGAGAGTGTCTGAGAGTGAAAGAGAGTGTCACAGAGTGTCAGAGAGTTTCAGAGAGTGTCAGAGTGTGTCAGAGAGTGTCAGAGAGTGACAGAGAGTGTCTGAGAGTGTCAGAGAGTTTCTCAGAGTGTCTGAGGTTATCAGATGAGTGTCAGAGAGTGTTTGAGAGTGTCTGAAATTGTCAGAGAGTGTCAGAGCGTGACAGAGAGTGTCAGAGAGTTTCAGAGAGTGTCAGAGTGTGTCAGAGAGTGTCAGAGAGTGTCAGAGTGTGACAAGGTGTGTCAGAGAGTGACAGAGAGATTCTGAGAGTGTCAGAGAGTGTCCGAGAGTGTCAGAGAGTGACAGAGAGTGTCAGAGAGTGACAGAGTGTGTCAGTGAGTGACAGAGAGTATCTGAGAGTGTCAGAGAGAGTCAGCGATTTTCAGAGAGTTTCTGAGAGTTTCTGAGATTGTCAGAGAGTGTCAGAGAGTTTCTGAGAGTGTCAGAGCGTGTCAGAGTGTGTCAGAGAGTGACAGAGTGTGTCAGAGTGTGACAGAGAGTGTCAGAGAGTGTCAGAGAGTGTCAGACGGTTTCTGATAGAGTCAGAGAGTGACAGAGAGTGTCAGAGAGTGTCAGAGAGTGACAGAGTTTGTCAGAGAGTTTCTGAGAGTGTCAGAGAGTGTCAGAGAGTGTCACAGAGTGTCAGAGAGTGTCAGAAAGTGTCAAATAGTTTCTGAGAGTGTCAGAGAATGTCAGAGTGTGCCAGAGATTGACAGAGTGTGTCAGAGAGAGTCAGAGAGTGTCAGAGAGATTCTGAGAGTGTCACAGTGTGTCAGAGAGAGTCAGAGAGTGACAGAGAGTGTCAGAGACTGTCAGAGAGTGTCAGAGAGTATCAGAGAGGGTCAGAGAGTGTCTGAGAGTGTCAGAGAGAGTCAGTGAGTGACAGAGTGTGTCAGAGACTATCAGAGAGTGTCAGAGAGTGTCAGAGACTTTCTGAGAGTGTCAGAGTGTGTCAGAGATTGTCAGAGAGTGCCAGAAAGTTTCAGAGAGTATCAGAGAGTGACAGAGAGTTTCTGAGAATGTCAGAGTGTGTCAGAGAGTGGCAGAGAGTGACAGAGTCTGTCAGAGAGTGTCTGTGAGTGTCTGAGAATGTCAGAGAGTGTCCGAGAGTGTCAGAGAGTGACAGAGAGTGTCAGAGAGTGACAGAGTGTGTCAGAGAGTGACAGAGAGTATCTGAGAGTGTCAGAGAGTGTCAGCGAGTTTCTGAGAGTGTCAGAGAGTGACAGAGTGTGTCAGAGAGTGTCTGAGAGTGTCAGAGAGTGTCAGACAGTGACAGAGAGTGTCAGAGAGATTCTGAGCGTGTCAGAGAGTGTCAGAGAGTTTCTGAGAGTTTCTGAGCTTGTCAGAGAGTGTCAGAGAGTTTCTGAGAAAATCAGAGCGTGTCAGAGTGTGTCAGAGAGTGACAGAGTGTGTCAGAGAGTGACAGAGAGTGTCAGAGAGTGTCAGAGAGTGTCAGACGGTTTCTGAGAGAGTCAGAGAGTGACAGAGAGTGTCAGAGAGTGTCAGAGAGTGACAGAGTTTGTCAGAGAGTTTCTGAGAGTGTCAGAGAGTGTCAGAGAGTGATTGAGAGTGTCAGAGAGTTTCAGAGAGTTTCTGAGAGTGCCAGAGATTGTCAGAGAGTGTCAGAGGGTTTCTGAGAGTGTCAGAAAATTGTCAGAGAGTGACAGAGAGTGTCAGAGAGTGTCAGAGAGAGTCAGACAGTGACAGAGCGTGTCAGAGAGTGTCAGAGAGTGATAGAGAGTGTCAGCTAGTTTCAGAGAGTGTCTGAGAGTGCCAGAGAGTGTCAGAGAGTGGCAGAGGGTTTCTGAGAGTGTCTGAGAGTGTCAGAGAGTGACAGAGAGTGTCAGAGAGTGTCAGAGAGTGACAGAGTGTGTCAGAGAGTGTCTGAGAGTGTCAGAGAGTGTCAGAGAGTGAAAGAGAGTGTCACAGAGTGTCAGAGAGTTTCAGAGAGTGTCAGAGTGTGTCAGAGAGTGTCAGAGAGTGACAGAATGTTTCAGAGAGTGACAGAGAGTGTCTGAGAGTGTCAGAGAGTTTCTCAGAGTGTCTGAGGTTATCAGAGAGTGTCAGAGAGTGTTTGAGAGTGTCTGAAATTGTGAGAGAGTGTCAGAGCGTGACAGAGAGTGTCAGAGAGTGTCAGAGAGTTTCAGAGAGTGTCAGAGTGTGTCAGAGAGTGTCAGAGAGTGTCAGAGTGTGACAAGATGTGTCAGAGAGTGACAGAGAGATTCTGAGAGTGTCAGAGAGTGTCCGAGAGTGTCAGAGAGTGACAGAGTGTGTCAGAGAGTGACAGAGTGTGTCAGAGAGTGACAGAGAGTATCTGAGAGTGTCAGAGAGAGTCAGCGAGTTTCTGAGAGTGTCAGAGAGTGACATAGTGTGTCAGAGAGTGTCTGAGAGTGTCAGAGAGTGTCAGACAGTGACAGAGAGTGTCAGAGAGATTCTGAGAGTGTCAGAGTCTGTCAGAGCGTGTCAGAGAGTGACAGAGTGTGTCAGAGAGTGACAGAGAGTGTCAGACGGTTTCTGAGAGAGTCAGAGAGTTACAGAGAGTGTCAGAGAGTGACAGAGTTTGTCAGAGAGTTTCTGAGAGTGTCAGAGAGTGACAGAGAGTGTCAGAGAGTGACAGAGAGTGTCAGAGTGTGTCAGAGAGTGTCAGAGAGTGACAGAGAGTGTCAGAGAGTGTCAGAGAGTGTCAGACGGTTTCTGAGAGAGTCAGAGAGTGACAGAGAGTGTCAGAGAGTGTCAGAGAGTGACAGAGATTGTCAGAGAGTTTCTGAGAGTGTCAGAGAGTGTCAGAGAGTGACAGAGAGTGTCAGAGAGTTTCAGAGAGTGTCAGAGTGTGTCAGAGAGAGTCAGAGAGTGACAGAATGTGTCAGAGAGTGACAGAGAGTGTCTGAAGGTGTCAGAGAGTTTCAGAGACATTCTGAGAGTGCCAGAGTGTGTCAGAGAGTTTCAGAGAGTTTCTGAGAGTTTCTGAGATTGTCAGAGAGTGTCAGAGAGTTTCTGAGAGTGTCAGAGCGTGTCAGAGTGTGTCAGAGAGTGACAGAGAGTGTCAGAGAGTGACAGAGAGTGTCAGAGAGTGTCAGAGTGTGTCAGACGGTTTCTGAGAGAGTCAGAGAGTGACAGAGAGTGTCAGAGAGTGTCAGAGAGTGACAGAGTTTGTCAGAGAGTTTCTGAGAGTGTCAGAGAGTGTCAGAGAGTGATAGAGAGTGTCAGAGAGTTTCAGAGAGTGTCAGAGTGTGTCAGAGAGTGCCAGAGAGTGACAGAGAGTGTCAGAGAGTGACAGAGAGATTCAGAGAGTGTCAGAGTGTGTCAGAGAGTGTCAGAGAGTGTCAGAGTGTGACAGAGTGTGTCAGAGAGTGACAGAGAGATTCTGAGAGTGTCAGAGAGTGTCCGAGAGTGTCAGAGAGTGACAGAGAGTGTCAGAGAGTGACAGAGAGTGTCAGGGTGTGACAGAGAGTATCTGAGAGTGTCAGAGAGTGTCAGCGAGTTTCTGAGAGTGTCAGAGAGTGACAGTGTGTCAGAGAGTGTCTGAGAGTGTCAGAGAGTGTCAGACAGTGACAGAGAGTGTCAGAGAGATTCTGAGAGTGTCAGAGTGTGTGAGAGGATGTCATAGAGCGACAGAGTGTTTCTGAGAGTGTCAGAGAGTGTCAGAGAGTGTCAGAGAGTTTCTGAGATTTTCTGAGATTGTCAGAGAGTGTCAGAGAGTTTCTGAGAGAGTCAGAGCGTGTCAGAGTGTGTCAGAGATTGACAGTGTGTGTCAGAGAGTGACAGAGAGTGTCTGAGAGTGTCAGAGAGTGTCAGAGAGTGTCAGACGGTTTCTGAGAAAGTCAGAGAGTGACAGAGAGTGTCAGAGAGTGTCAGAGAGTGACAGAGTTTGTCAGAGAGTTTCTGAGAGTGTCAGAGAGTGTCAGAGAGTGACAGAGAGTGTCAGAGAGTGTATGAGTGTGTCAGAGAGTGTCAGAGAGTGACAGAATGTGTCAGAGAGTGACAGAGAGTGTCTGAAGGTGTCAGAGAGTGTCAGAGACATTCTGAGAGTGTCAGAGTGTGTCTGAGAGTGTCAGATAGTGACCGAGTGTGTCTGAGAGTGTCAGAGAGAGTCAGAGAATGTCAGAGTGTGTCAGAGAGTGTCTGAGCCTGTCAGAGAGTGTCAGAGAGTGTCAGAGAGTTTCTGTGAGTGTCAGAGAGTGTCAGAGAGTTTCTGAGAGTGTCAGAGTGTGTCAGAGAATGTCAGGGAGTGACAGAGTGCGTCAGAGAGTGTCAGAGAGAGTCAGAGGGGTTCTGAGAGTGTCTGAGAGTGTCAGAGAGTGACAGAGAGTGTCAGAGAGTGTCAGAGAGAGTCAGACAGTGACAGAGCGTGTCAGAGAGTGACAGAGTGTGTCAGAGAGTGTCAGAGAGTGACAGAGTGTGTCAGAGAGTGACAGAGAGTGTCAGAGAGTGTCAGAGAGTGTCAGACGGTTTCTGAGAGAGTCAGAGAGTGACAGAGAGTGTCAGAGAGTGTCAGAGAGTGACAGAGTTTGTCAGAGAGTTTCTGAGAGTGTCAGAGAGTGTCAGAGAGTGATTGAGAGTGTCAGAGAGTTTCAGAGAGTTTCTGAGAGTGCCAGAGATTGTCAGAGAGTGTCAGAGGGTTTCTGAGAGTGTCAGAAAATTGTCAGAGAGTGACAGAGAGTGTCAGAGAGTGTCAGAGAGAGTCAGACAGTGACAGAGCGTGTCAGAGAGTGTCAGAGAGTGATAGAGAGTGTCAGCTAGTTTCAGAGAGTGTCTGAGAGTGCCAGAGAGTGTCAGAGAGTGGCAGAGGGTTTCTGAGAGTGTCTGAGAGTGTCAGAGAGTGACAGAGAGTGTCAGAGAGTGTCAGAGAGTGACAGAGTGTGTCAGAGAGTGTCTGAGAGTGTCAGAGAGTGTCAGAGAGTGAAAGAGAGTGTCACAGAGTGTCAGAGAGTTTCAGAGAGTGTCAGAGTGTGTCAGAGAGTGTCAGAGAGTGACAGAATGTTTCAGAGAGTGACAGAGAGTGTCTGAGAGTGTCAGAGAGTTTCTCAGAGTGTCTGAGGTTATCAGAGAGTGTCAGAGAGTGTTTGAGAGTGTCTGAAATTGTGAGAGAGTGTCAGAGCGTGACAGAGAGTGTCAGAGAGTGTCAGAGAGTTTCAGAGAGTGTCAGAGTGTGTCAGAGAGTGTCAGAGAGTGTCAGAGTGTGACAAGGTGTGTCAGAGAGTGACAGAGAGATTCTGAGAGTGTCAGAGAGTGTCCGAGAGTGTCAGAGAGTGACAGAGTGTGTCAGAGAGTGACAGAGTGTGTCAGAGAGTGACAGAGAGTATCTGAGAGTGTCAGAGAGAGTCAGCGAGTTTCTGAGAGTGTCAGAGAGTGACATAGTGTGTCAGAGAGTGTCTGAGAGTGTCAGAGAGTGTCAGACAGTGACAGAGAGTGTCAGAGAGATTCTGAGAGTGTCAGAGTCTGTCAGAGGGTGTCAGAGAGTGACAGAGTGTGTCAGAGAGTGACAGAGAGTGTCAGACGGTTTCTGAGAGAGTCAGAGAGTTACAGAGAGTGTCAGAGAGTGTCAGAGAGTGACAGAGTTTGTCAGAGAGTTTCTGAGAGTGTCAGAGAGTGACAGAGAGTGTCAGAGAGTGACAGAGAGTGTCAGAGTGTGTCAGAGAGTGTCAGAGAGTGATAGAGAGTGTCAGCTAGTTTCAGAGAGTGTCTGAGAGTGCCAGAGAGTGTCAGAGAGTGGCAGAGGGTTTCTGAGAGTGTCTGAGAGTGTCAGAGAGTGACAGAGAGTGTCAGAGAGTGTCAGAGAGTGACAGAGTGTGTCAGAGAGTGTCAGAGAGTGTCAGAGAGTGAAAGAGAGTGTCACAGAGTGTCAGAGAGTTTCAGAGAGTGTCAGAGTGTGTCAGAGAGTGTCAGAGAGTGACAGAATGTGTCAGAGAGTGACAGAGAGTGTCTGAGAGTGTCAGAGAGTTTCTCAGAGTGTCTGAGGTTATCAGAGAGTGTCAGAGAGTGTTTGAGAGTGTCTGAAATTGTGAGAGAGTGTCAGAGCGTGACAGAGAGTGTCAGAGAGTGTCAGAGAGTTTCAGAGAGTGTCAGAGTGTGTCAGAGAGTGTCAGAGAGTGTCAGAGTGTGACAAGGTGTGTCAGAGAGTGACAGAGAGATTCTGAGAGTGTCAGAGAGTGTCCGAGAGTGTCAGAGAGTGACAGAGTGTGTCAGAGAGTGACAGAGTGTGTCAGAGAGTGACAGAGAGTATCTGAGAGTGTCAGAGAGAGTCAGCGAGTTTCTGAGAGTGTCAGAGAGTGACATAGTGTGTCAGAGAGTGTCTGAGAGTGTCAGAGAGTGTCAGACAGTGACAGAGAGTGTCAGAGAGATTCTGAGAGTGTCAGAGTCTGTCAGAGGGTGTCAGAGAGTGACAGAGTGTGTCAGAGAGTGACAGAGAGTGTCAGACGGTTTCTGAGAGAGTCAGAGAGTTACAGAGAGTGTCAGAGAGTGTCAGAGAGTGACAGAGTTTGTCAGAGAGTTTCTGAGAGTGTCAGAGAGTGACAGAGAGTGTCAGAGAGTGACAGAGAGTGTCAGAGTGTGTCAGAGAGTGTCAGAGAGTGACAGAGAGTGTCAGAGAGTGTCAGAGAGTGTCAGACGGTTTCTGAGAGAGTCAGAGAGTGACAGAGAGTGTCAGAGAGTGTCAGAGAGTGACAGAGATTGTCAGAGAGTTTCTGAGAGTGTCAGAGAGTGTCAGAGAGTGACAGAGAGTGTCAGAGAGTTTCAGAGAGTGTCAGAGTGTGTCAGAGAGAGTCAGAGAGTGACAGAATGTGTCAGAGAGTGACAGAGAGTGTCTGAAGGTGTCAGAGAGTTTCAGAGACATTCTGAGAGTGCCAGAGTGTGTCAGAGAGTTTCAGAGAGTTTCTGAGAGTTTCTGAGATTGTCAGAGAGTGTCAGAGAGTTTCTGAGAGTGTCAGAGCGTGTCAGAGTGTGTCAGAGAGTGACAGAGAGTGTCAGAGAGTGACAGAGAGTGTCAGAGAGTGTCAGAGTGTGTCAGACGGTTTCTGAGAGAGTCAGAGAGTGACAGAGAGTGTCAGAGAGTGTCAGAGAGTGACAGAGTTTGTCAGAGAGTTTCTGAGAGTGTCAGAGAGTGTCAGAGAGTGATAGAGAGTGTCAGAGAGTTTCAGAGAGTGTCAGAGTGTGTCAGAGAGTGCCAGAGAGTGACAGAGAGTGTCAGAGAGTGACAGAGAGATTCAGAGAGTGTCAGAGTGTGTCAGAGAGTGTCAGAGAGTGTCAGAGTGTGACAGAGTGTGTCAGAGAGTGACAGAGAGATTCTGAGAGTGTCAGAGAGTGTCCGAGAGTGTCAGAGAGTGACAGAGAGTGTCAGAGAGTGACAGAGAGTGTCAGGGTGTGACAGAGAGTATCTGAGAGTGTCAGAGAGTGTCAGCGAGTTTCTGAGAGTGTCAGAGAGTGACAGTGTGTCAGAGAGTGTCTGAGAGTGTCAGAGAGTGTCAGACAGTGACAGAGAGTGTCAGAGAGATTCTGAGAGTGTCATAGTGTGTGAGAGGATGTCATAGAGCGACAGAGTGTTTCTGAGAGTGTCAGAGAGTGTCAGAGAGTGTCAGAGAGTTTCTGAGATTTTCTGAGATTGTCAGAGAGTGTCAGAGAGTTTCTGAGAGAGTCAGAGCGTGTCAGAGTGTGTCAGAGATTGACAGTGTGTGTCAGAGAGTGACAGAGAGTGTCTGAGAGTGTCAGAGAGTGTCAGAGAGTGTCAGACGGTTTCTGAGAAAGTCAGAGAGTGACAGAGAGTGTCAGAGAGTGTCAGAGAGTGACAGAGTTTGTCAGAGAGTTTCTGAGAGTGTCAGAGAGTGTCAGAGAGTGACAGAGAGTGTCAGAGAGTGTATGAGTGTGTCAGAGAGTGTCAGAGAGTGACAGAATGTGTCAGAGAGTGACAGAGAGTGTCTGAAGGTGTCAGAGAGTGTCAGAGACATTCTGAGAGTGTCAGAGTGTGTCTGAGAGTGTCAGATAGTGACCGAGTGTGTCTGAGAGTGTCAGAGAGAGTCAGAGAATGTCAGAGTGTGTCAGAGAGTGTCTGAGCCTGTCAGAGAGTGTCAGAGAGTGTCAGAGAGTTTCTGTGAGTGTCAGAGAGTGTCAGAGAGTTTCTGAGAGTGTCAGAGTGTGTCAGAGAATGTCAGGGAGTGACAGAGTGCGTCAGAGAGTGTCAGAGAGAGTCAGAGGGGTTCTGAGAGTGTCTGAGAGTGTCAGAGAGTGACAGAGAGTGTCAGAGAGTGTCAGAGAGAGTCAGACAGTGACAGAGCGTGTCAGAGAGTGACAGAGTGTGTCAGAGAGTGACAGAGAGTGTCAGAGAGTGTCAGAGAGTGACAGAGTTTGTCAGAGAGTTTCTGAGAGTGTCAGAGAGTGTCAGAGAGTGTCACAGAGTGTCAGAGAGTGTCAGAAAGTGTCAAATAGTTTCTGAGAGTGTCAGAGAATGTCAGAGTGTGCCAGAGATTGACAGAGTGTGTCAGAGAGAGTCAGAGAGTGTCAGAGAGATTCTGAGAGTGTCACAGTGTGTCAGAGAGAGTCAGAGAGTGACAGAGTGTGTCAGAGACTGTCAGAGAGTGTCAGAGAGTATCAGAGAGGGTCAGAGAGTGTCTGAGAGTGTCAGAGAGTGTCAGTGAGTGACAGAGTGTGTCAGAGACTATCAGAGAGTGTCAGAGAGTGTCAGAGACTTTCTGAGAGTGTCAGAGTGTGTCAGAGAGTGTCAGAGAGTGCCAGAGAGTTTCAGAGAGTATCAGAGAGTGACAGAGAGTTTCTGAGAATGTCAGAGTGTGTCAGAGAGTGTCAGAGAGTGACAGAGTCTGTCAGAGAGTGTCTGTGAGTGTCTGAGAGTGTCAGAGAGAGTCCGAGAGTGTCAGAGAGTGACAGAGAGTGTCAGAGAGTGACAGAGTGTGTCAGAGAGTGACAGAGAGTATCTGAGAGTGTCAGAGGGTGTCAGCGAGTTTCTGAGAGTGTCAGAGAGTGACAGAGTGTGTCAGAGAGTGTCTGAGAGTGTCAGAGAGTGTCAGACAGTGACAGAGAGTGTCAGAGAGATTCTGAGAGTGTCAGAGAGTGTCAGAGAGTTTCTGAGAGTTTCTGAGCTTGTCAGAGAGTGTCAGAGAGTTTCTGAGAAAATCAGAGCGTGTCAGAGTGTGTCAGAGAGTGACAGAGTGTGTCAGAGAGTGACAGAGAGTGTCAGAGAGTGTCAGAGAGTGTCAGACGGTTTCTGAGAGAGTCAGAGAGTGACAGAGAGTGTCAGAGAGTGTCAGAGAGTGACAGAGTTTGTCAGAGAGTTTCTGAGAGTGTCAGAGAGTGTCTGAGAGTGCCAGAGATTGTCAGAGAGTGTCAGAGGTTTTCTGAGAGTTTCAGAAAATTGTCAGAGAGTGACAGAGCGTGTCAGAGAGTGTCAGAGAGAGTCAGACAGTGACAGAGCGTGTCAGAGAGTGTCAGAGAGTGATAGAGAGTGTCAGAGAGTTTCAGAGAGTGTCTGAGAGTGCCAGAGAGTGTCAGAGAGTGTCAGAGGGTTTCTGAGAGTGTCTGAGAGTGTCAGAGAGTGACAGAGAGTGTCAGAGAGTGACAGAGTGTGTCAGAGAGTGTCTGAGAGTGTCAGAGAGTGTCAGAGAGTGAAAGAGAGTGTCACAGAGTGTCAGAGAGTTTCAGAGAGTGTCAGAGTGTGTCAGAGAGTGTCAGAGAGTGTCAGAGTGTGACAAGGTGTGTCAGAGAGTGACAGAGAGATTCTGAGAGTGTCAGAGAGTGTCCGAGAGTGTCAGAGAGTGACAGAGAGTGTCAGAGAGTGACAGAGTGTGTCAGAGAGTGACAGAGAGTATCTGAGAGTGTCAGAGAGAGTCAGCGAGTTTCTGAGAGTGTCAGAGAGTGACAGAGTGTGTCAGAGAGTGTCTGAGAGTGTCAGAGAGTGTCAGACAGTGACAGAGAGTGTCAGAGAGATTCTGAGAGTGTCAGAGTCTGTCAGAGGGTGTCAGAGAGTGACAGAGTGTGTCAGAGAGTGACAGAGAGTGTCAGAGAGTGTCAGACGGTTTCTGAGAGAGTCAGAGAGTTACAGAGAATGTCAGAGAGTGTCAGAGAGTGACAGAGTTTGTCAGAGAGTTTCTGAGAGTGTCAGAGAGTGTCAGAGAGTGATAGAGAGTGTCAGAGAGTTTCAGAGAGTGTCAGAGTGTGTCAGAGAGTGTCAGAGAGTGACAGAGAGTGTCAGAGAGTGACAGAGAGTTTCAGAGAGTGTCAGAGTGTGTCAGAGAGTGTCAGAGAGTGTCAGAGTGTGACAGAGAGTGTCCGAGAGTGTCAGAGAGTGACAGAGAGTATCTGAGAGTGTCAGAGAGTGTCAGCGAGTTTCTGAGAGTGTCAGAGAGTGACAGAGTTTGTCAGAGAGTGTCTGAGAGTGTCAGAGAGTGTCAGAGAGTGTCAGAGTGTGACAGAGTGTGTCAGCGAGTGACAGAGAGATTCTGAGAGTGTCAGAGTGTGTCAGAGGGTGTCAGAGAGTGACAGAGTGTTTCTGAGAGTGTCAGAGAGTGACAGAGAGTTTCAGAGAGTTTCTGAGATTGTCAGAGAGTGTCAGAGAGTTTCTGAGAGAGTCAGAGCGTGTCAGAGTGTGTCAGAGAGTGACAGAGTGTGTCAGAGAGTGACAGAGAGTGTCAGAGAGTGTCAGAGAGTGTCAGACGGTTTCTGAGAGAGTCAGAGAGTGACAGAGAGTGTCAGAGAGTGTCAGAGAGTGACAGAGTTTGTCAGAGAGTTTCTGAGAGTGTCAGAGAGTGTCAGAGAGTGACAGAGAGTGTCAGAGAGTTTCAGAGAGTGTCAGAGTGTGTCAGAGAGTGTCAGAGAGTGACAGAATGTGTCAGAGAGTGACAGAGAGTGTCTGAAGGTGTCAGAGAGTTTCAGAGACATTCTGAGAGTGTCAGAGTGTGTCAGAGAGTTTCAGAGAGTTTCTGATAGTTTCTGAGATTGTCAGAGAGTGTCAGAGAGTTTCTGAGAGTGTCAGAGCGTGTCAGAGTGTGTCAGAGAGTGACAGAGAGTGTCAGAGAGTGACAGAGAGTGTCAGAGAGTGTCAGAGTGTGTCAGACGGTTTCTGAGAGAGTCAGAGAGTGACAGAGAGTGTCAGAGAGTGTCAGAGAGTGACAGAGTTTGTCAGAGAGTTTCTGAGAGTGTCAGAGAGTGTCAGAGAGTGATAGAGAGTGTCAGAGATTTTCAGAGAGTGTCAGAGTGTGTCAGAGAGTGTCAGAGAGTGACAGAGAGTGTCAGAGAGTGACAGAGAGTTTCAGAGAGTGTCAGAGTGTGTCAGAGAGTGTCAGAGAGTGTCAGAGTGTGACAGAGTGTGTCAGAGAGTGACAGAGAGATTCTGAGAGTGTCAGAGAGTGTCCGAGAGTGTCAGAGAGTGACAGAGAGTGTCAGAGAGTGACAGAGTGTGTCAGGGTGTGACAGAGAGTATCTGAGAGTGTCAAAGAGTGTCAGCGAGTTTCTGAGAGTGTCAGAGAGTGACAGTGTGTCAGAGAGTGTCTGAGAGTGTCAGAGAGTGTCAGAAAGTGACAGAGAGTGTCAGAGAGATTCTGAGAGTGTCAGAGTGTGTCAGAGGATGTCATAGAGCGACAGAGTGTTTCTGAGAGTGTCAGAGAGTGTCAGAGAGTGTCAGAGAGTTTCTGAGATTTTCTGAGATTGTCAGAGAGTGTCAGAGAGTTTCTGAGAGAGTCAGAGCGTGTCAGAGTGTGTCAGAGATTGACAGTGTGTGTCAGAGAGTGACAGAGAGTGTCTGAGAGTGTCAGAGAGTGTCAGAGAGTGTCAGACGGTTTCTGAGAAAGTCAGAGGGTGACAGAGAGTGTCAGAGAGTGTCAGAGAGTGACAGAGTTTGTCAGAGAGTTTCTGAGAGTGTCAGAGAGTGTCAGAGAGTGACAGAGAGTGTCAGAGAGTGTCAGAGTGTGTCAGAGAGTGTCAGAGAGTGTCATGGAGTGACAGAATGTGTCAGAGAGTGACAGAGAGTGTCTGAAGGTGTCAGAGAGTGTCAGAGACATTCTGAGAGTGTCAGAGTGTGTCTGAGGGTGTCAGATAGTGACCGAGTGTGTCTGAGAGTGTCAGAGAGAGTCAGAGAATGTCAGAGTGTGTCAGAGAGTGTCTGAGCCTGTCGGAGAGTGTCAGAGAGTGTCAGAGAGTTTCTGTGAGTGTCAGAGAGTGTCAGAGAGTGTCAGAGAGTTTCTGAGAGTGTCAGAGTGTGTCAGAGAATGTCAGGGAGTGACAGAGTGCGTCAGAGAGTGTCAGAGAGAGTCAGAGGGTTTCTGAGAGTGTCTGAGAGTGTCAGAGAGTGACAGAGAGTGTCAGAGAGTGTCAGAGAGAGTCAGACAGTGACAGAGCGTGTCAGAGAGTGTCAGAGAGTGACAGAGTGTGTCAGAGAGTGTCTGAGAGTGTCAGAGAGTGTCAGAAAGTGAAAGAGAGTGTCACAGAGTGTCAGAGAGTTTCAGAGAGTGTCAGAGTGTGTCAGAGAGTGTCAGAGAGAGTCAGAGAATGTCAGAGTGTGTCAGAGAGTGTCTGAGCCTGTCGGAGAGTGTCAGAGAGTGTCAGAGAGTTTCTGTGAGTGTCAGAGAGTGTCAGAGAGTGTCAGAGAGTTTCTGAGAGTGTCAGAGTGTGTCAGAGAATGTCAGGGAGTGACAGAGTGCGTCAGAGAGTGTCAGAGAGAGTCAGAGGGTTTCTGAGAGTGTCTGAGAGTGTCAGAGAGTGACAGAGAGTGTCAGAGAGTGTCAGAGAGAGTCAGACAGTGACAGAGCGTGTCAGAGAGTGTCAGAGAGTGACAGAGTGTGTCAGAGAGTGTCTGAGAGTGTCAGAGAGTGTCAGAAAGTGAAAGAGAGTGTCACAGAGTGTCAGAGAGTTTCAGAGAGTGTCAGAGTGTGTCAGAGAGTGTCAGAGAGTGACAGAATGTGTCAGAGAGTGACAGAGACTGTCTGAGAGTGTCAGAGAGTGTCAGAGAGTTTCTCAGAGTGTCTGAGGTTATCAGAGAGTGTCAGAGAGTGTTTGGGAGTGTCTGAGATTGTCAGAGATTGTCAGAGCGTGACAGAGAGTGTCAGAGTGTCAGAGAGTTTCAGAGAGTGTCAGAGTGTGTCAGAGAGTGTCAGAGAGTGTCAGAGTGTGACAAGGTGTGTCAGAGAGTGACAGAGAGATTCTGAGAGTGTCAGAGAGTGTCCGACAGTGTCAGAGAGTGACAGAGAGTGTCAGAGAGTGAAAGAGTGTGTCAGAGAGTGACAGAGAGTATCTGAGAGTGTCAGAGAGTGTCAGCGAGTTTCTGAGAGTGTCAGAGAGTGACAGAGTGTGTCAGAGAGTGTCTGAGAGTGTCAGAGAGTGTCAGACAATGACAGAGAGTGTCAGAAAGTTTCTGAGAGTGTCAGAGTGTGTCAGAGGGTGTCAGAGAGTGACAGTGTGTTTCTGAGAGTGTCAGAGAGTGTCAGAGAGTTTCAGAGAGTTTCTGAGAGTTTGTGAGATTGTCAGAGAGTGTCAGAGGGTTTCTGAGAGTGTCAGAGCGTGTCAGAGTGTGTCAGAGAGTGACAGAGTGTGTCAGAGAGTGACAGAGAGTGTCAGAGAGTGTCAGAGAGTGTCAGATGGTTTCTGAGAGAGTCAGAGAGTGACAGAGAGTGTCAGAGAGTGTCAGAGAGTGACAGAGTTTGTCAGAGAGTTTCTGAGAGTGTCAGAGAGTGTCAGAGAGTGATAGAGAGTGTCAGAGAGTTTCAGAGAGTGTCAGAGTGTGTGAGAGAGTGTCAGAGAGTGACAGAGAGTGTCAGAGAGCGACAGAGAGTTTCAGAGAGTGTCAGAGTGTGTCAGAGAGTGTCAGAGAGTGTCAGAGTGTGACAGAGTGTGTCAGAGAGTGACAGAGAGATTCTGAGAGTGTCAGAGAGAGTCCGAGAGTGTCAGAGAGTGACAGAGAGTGTCAGAGAGTGACAGAGTGTGTCAGAGTGTGACAGAGAGTATCTGAGAGTGTCAGAGAGTGTCAGCGAGTTTCTGAGAGTGTCAGAGAGTGACAGTGTGTCAGAGAGTGTCTGAGAGTGTCAGAAAGTGACAGAGAGTGTCATAGAGATTCTGAGAGTGTCAGAGTGTGTCAGAGGGTGTCAGAGAGTGACAGAGTGTTTCTGAGAGTGTCAGAGAGTGTCGGAGAGTGTCAGAGAGTTTCTGAGATTTTCTGAGATTGTCAGAGAGTGTCAGAGAGTTTCTGAGAGAGTCAGAGCGTGTCAGAGTGTATCAGAGAGTGACAGAGTGTGTCAGAGAGTGACAGAGAGTGTCTGAGTGTGTCAGAGAGTGTCAGAGAGTGTCAGAGAGTTTCAGAGAGTGTCACAGTGTGTCAGAGAGTGTCAGAGAGTGTCAGAGTGTGACAAGGTGTGTCAGAGAGTGACAGAGAGATTCTGAGAGTGTCAGAGAATGTCCGACAGTGTCAGAGAGTGACAGAGAGTGTCAGAGAGTGAAAGAGTGTGTCAGAGAGTGACATGGAGTATCTGAGAGTGTCAGAGAGTGTCAGCGAGTTTCTGAGAGTGTCAGAGAGTGTCAGAGAGTGTCAGAGAGTGTCTGAGAGTGTCAGAGAGTGTCAGACAGTGACAGAGAGTGTCAGAGAGATTCTGAGAGGGTCAGAGTGTGTCAGAGGGTGTCAGAGAGTGACAGAGTGTTTCTGAGAGTGTCAGAGAGTGTCAGAGAGTTTCAGAGAGTTTTTGAGAGTTTTTGAGATTGTCGGAGAGTGTCAGAGAGTTTCTGAGAGTGTCAGAGCGTGTCAGAGTGTGTCAGAGAGTGACAGAGTGCTTCAGAGAGTGACAGAGAGTGTCAGAGAGTGTCAGAGAGTGTCAGACGGTTTCTGAGAGAGTCAGAGAGTGACAGAGAGTGTCAGAGAGTGTCAGAGTGTGACAGAGTTTGTCAGATAGTTTCTGAGAGTGTCAGAGAGTGTCAGAGAGTGATTGAGAGTGTCAGAGAGTTTCAGAGAGTGTCAGAGTGTGTCAGAGAGTGTCAGAGAGTGACAGAGAGTGTCAGAGAGTGACAGAGAGTTTCAGAGAGTGTCAGAGAGTGTCAGAGAGTGTCAGAGTGTGACAGAGTGTGTCAGAGAGTGACAGAGAGTATCTGAGAGTGTCAGAGAGTGTCAGCGAGTTTCTGAGAGTGTAAGAGAGTGACAGAGTGTGTCAGAGAGTGTCTGAGAGTGTCAGAGAGTGTCAGACAGTGACAGAGAGTATCTGAGAGTTTCTGTGATTGTCAGAATGTGACAGAGTGTTTCTGAGAGTGTCAGAGAGTGTCAGAGAGTGTCAGAGAGTTGCTGAGAGTTTCTGAGATTGTCAGAGAGTGTCAGAGAGTTTCTGAGAGTGTCAGAGCGTGTCAGAGAATGTCAGGGAGTGACAGAGTATGTCAGAGAGTGTCAGAGAGTGTCAGAGAGTGTCAGAGGGTTTCTGAGAGTGTCTGATAGTGTCAGAGAGTGGCAGAGAGTGTCAGAGAGTGTCAGAGAGAATCAGACAGCGACAGAGCGTGTCAGAGAGTGTCAGAGAGTGACAGAGTGTGTCAGAGAGTGTCAGAGTGTGACAGAGTGTGTCAGAGAGTGACAGAGAGATTCTGAGAGCGTCAGAGAGTGTCCGAGAGTGTCAGAGAGTGACAGAGAATGTCAGAGAGTGACAGTGTGTCAGAGTGTGACAGAGAGTATCTGAGAGTGTCAGAGAGTGTCAGCGAGTTTCTGAGAGTGTCTGAGAGTGACAGTGAGTCAGAGAGAGTCTGAAAGTGTCAGAGAGTGTCAGACAGTGACAGAGAGTGTCAGAGAGTTTCTGAGAGTGTCAGAGTGTGTCAGAGGGTGTCAGAGAGTGACAGAGCGTTTCTGAGAGGGTCAGAGAGTGTCAGAGAGTGTCAGAGAGTTTCTGAGATTTTCTGAGATTGTCAGAGTGTCAGAGAGTTTCTGAGAGAGTCAGAGCGTGTCAGAGTGTGTCAGAGAGTGACAGAGTGTGTCAGAGAGTGACAGAGAGTGTCAGAGTGTGTCAGAGAGTGTCAGAGAGTGTCAGACGGTTTCTGAGAGAGTCAGAGAGTGACAGAGAGTGTCAGAGAGTGACAGAGTTTGTCAGAGAGTTTCTGAGAGTGTCAGAGAGTGTCAGAGAGTGACAGAGTGTGTCAGAGAGTGTCAGAGATTGACAGAATGTGACAGAGAGTGACAGAGAGTGTCTGAAGGTGTCAGAGAGTGTCAGAGACATTCTGAGCGTGTCAGAGTGTGTCTGAGAGTGTCAGATAGTGACCGAGTGTGTCTGAGAGTGTCAGAGAGAGTCAGAGAATGTCAGAGTGTGTCAGAGAGTGTCAAAGAGTTTCTGAGAGTGTCAGAGTGTGTCAGAGAATGTCAGGGAGTGACAGAGTGGGTCAGAGAGTGTCAGAGAGTGTCAGAGAGTGTCAGAGGGTTTCTGAGAGTGTCTGAGAGAGTCAGAGAGTAACAGAGAGTGTCAGAGAGTGTCAGAAAGAATCAGACAGTGACAGAGCGTGTCAGAGAGTGTCAGAGAGTGACAGAGTGTGTCAGAGAGTGTCAGAGAGTGTCAGAGAGTGTCAGAGAGTTTCAGAGAGTTTCTGAGATTGTCAGAGAGTGTCAGAGAGTTTCTGAGAGTGTCAGAGCGTGTCAGAGAATGTCAGGGAGTGACAGAGTGGGTCAGAGAGTGTCAGAGAGTGTCAGAGAGTGTCAGAGGGTTTCTGAGAGTGTCTGAGAGTGTCAGAGAGTGACAGAGAGTGTCAGAGAGAATCAGACAGTGACAGAGCGTGTCAGAGAGTGTCAGAGAGTGACAGAGTGTGTCAGAGAATGTCTGAGAGTGTCAGAGAGTGTCAGAGAGTGAAATAGAGTGTCACAGAGTGTCAGAGGGTTTCTGAGAGTGTCTGAGAGTGTCAGAGAGTGACAGAGAGTGTCAGAGAGTGTCAGAGAGTGTCAGAGAGTGTCAGAGTGTTTCTGAGAGTGTCTGAGAGTGTCAGAGAGTGACAGAGTGTCAGAGTGTGTCAGAGAGTGTCAGAGAGTGTCAGAAAGTTTCTCAGAGTGTCTGAGGTTATAAGAGAGTGTCAGAGAGTGTTTGAGACTGTCTGAGATTGTCAGAGAGTGTCAGAGTGTGTCAGAGAGTGTCAGAGAGTGTCAGAGTGTGACAGAGTGTGTCAGAGAGTGACAGAGAGATTCTGAGAGTGTCAGAGAGTGTCCGAGAGTGTCAGAGAGTGACAGAGAATGTCAGAGAGTGACAGAGTGTGTCAGAGAGTGACAGAGAGTATCTGAGAGTGTCAGAGAGTGTCAGCGAGTTTCTGAGAGTGTCAGAGAGTGACAGAGTGTGTCAGAGAGTGTCTGAGAGTGTCAGAGAGTGTCAGACAGTGACAGAGAGTGTCAGAGAGATTCTGAGAGTGTCAGAGTGTGTCAGAGGGTGTCAGAGAGTGACAGAGTGTTTCTGAGAGTGTCAGAGAGTGTCAGAGAGTTTCTGAGAGTTTCTGAGATTGTCAGAGAGTGTCAGAGAGTTTCTGAGAGTGTCAGAGCGTGTCAGAGTGTGTCAGAGAGTGACAGAGTGTGTCAGAGAGTGACAAAGAGTGTCTGAGAGTGTCAGAATGTTTCAGAGAGTGTCAGACGGTTTCTGAGAGAGTCAGAGAGTGACAGAGAGTGTCAGAGAGTGACAGAGTTTGTCAGAGAGTTTCTGAGAGTGTCAGAGAGCGACAAAGAGTATCAGAGAGTGTCAGAGAGTTTCAGAGAGTGTCAGTGTGTCACAGAGTGTCAGAGTGTGACAGAGTGTGTCAGAGAGTGACAGAGAGTTTCTGAGAGTGTCAGAGAGTGACAGAGAGTGTCAGAGAGTTTCAGAGAGTGTCAGAGTGTGTCAGAGAGTGTCAGAGAGCGACAGAGAGTATCAGAGAGTGTCAGAGAGTTTCAGAGAGTGTCAGTGTGTCGGAGAGTGTCAGAGTGTGACAGAGTGTGTCAGAGAGTGACAGAGAGATTCTGAGAGTGTCAGAGAGTGTCCGAGTGTGTCAGAGAGTGACAGAGAGTATCTGAGAGTGTCAGAGAGTGTCAGCGAGTTTCTGAGAGTGTCAGAGAGTGACAGAGTGTGTCAGAGAGTGTCTGAGAGTGTCAGAGACTGTCAGAGAATGTCAGAGAGGTTCAGATGAGTCTGAGAGTGTCAGAGAGTGTCAGAGAGTGTCAGAGAGTGATAGAGAGAGTCAGAGAGTTTCAGAGAGTGTCAGAGTGTGTCAGAGAGTGTCAGAGAGTGACAGAGAGTGTCAGAGAGTGACAGAGAGTTTCAGAGAGTGTCAGAGTGTGTCAGAGAGTGTCAGAGAGTGTCAGAGTGTGACAGAGTGTGTCAGAGAGTGACAGAGAGATTCTGAGAGTGTCAGAGAGTGTCCGAGAGTGTCAGAGAGTGACAGAGAGTGTCAGAGAGTGACAGAGAGTGTCAGAGTGTGACAGAGAGTATCTGAGAGTGTCAGAGAGTGTCAGCGAGTTTCTGAGAGTGTCAGAGAGTGACAGTGTGTCAGAGAGTGTCAGACAGTGACAGAGAGTGTCAGAGAGATTCTGAGAGTGTCAGAGTGTGTCAGAGGGTGTCAGAGAGTGACAGAGTGTTTCTGAGAGGGTCAGAGAGTGTCAGAGATTGTCAGAGAGTTTCTGAGATTTTCTGAGATTGTCAGAGAGTGTCAGAGAGTTTCTGAGAGAGTCAGAGCGTGTCAGTGTGTGTCAGAGAGTGACAGAGTGTGTCAGAGAGTGACAGAGAGTGTCTGAGAGTGTCAGAGAGTGTCAGAGAGTGTCAGACGGTTTCTGAGAGAGTCAGAGAGTGACAGAGAGTGTCAGAGAGTGTCAGAGAGTGACAGAGTTTGTCAGAGAGTTTCTGAGAGTGTCAGAGAGTGTCAGAGAGTGACAGAGAGTGACAGAGAGTGTCAGAGAGTTTCAGAGACGGTCAGAGTGTGTCAGAGAGTGTCAGAGAGTGACAGAATGTGTCAGAGAGTGACAGAGAGTGTCTGAAGGTGTCAGAGACTGTCAGAGACATTCTGAGCGTGTCAGAGTCTGTCTGAGAGTGTCAGATAGTGACCGAGTGTGTCTGAGAGTGTCAGAGAGAGTCAGAGAATGTCAGAGTGTGTCAGAGAGTGTCAGAGAGTTTCTGAGAGTGTCAGAGTGTGTCAGAGAATGTCAGGGAGTGACAGAGTGGGTCAGAGAGTGTCAGAGAGTGTCAGAGAGTGTCAGAGAGTGTCAGAGGGTTTCTGAGAGTGTCTGAGAGTGTCAGAGAGTGACAGAGAGTGTCAGAGAATGTCAGAGAGAATCAGACAGTGACAGAGCGTGTCAGAGAGTGTCAGAGAGTGACAGAGTGTGTCAGAGAGTGTCTGAGAGCGTCAGAGAGTAT
The DNA here is from genome assembly GCF_036365525.1 of Heterodontus francisci. Taxonomy (NCBI): domain Eukaryota; kingdom Metazoa; phylum Chordata; class Chondrichthyes; order Heterodontiformes; family Heterodontidae; genus Heterodontus; species Heterodontus francisci. The sequence continues at coordinate 236,920,237 of NC_090371.1, forward strand.
CAGAGAGTGAAAGAGAGTGTCACAGAGTGTCAGAGGGTTTCTGAGAGTGTCTGAGAGTGTCAGAGAGTGACAGAGTGTGTCAGAGAGTGTCAGAGGGTTTCTGAGAGTGTCTGAGAGTGTCAGAGAGTGACAGAGAGTGTCAGAGAGTGTCAGAGAGAGTCAGACAGTGACAGAGCGTGTCAGAGAGTGTCAGAGAGTGACAGAATGTGTCAGAGAGTGACAGAGAGTGTCTGAGAGTGTCAGGGAGTGTCAGAGAGTGTCAGAGAGTGTCAGAAAGTTTCTCAGAGTGTCTGAGGTTATCAGAGAGTGTCAGAGAGTGTTTGAGAGTGTCTGAGATTGTCAGAGAGTGTCAGAGTGTGTCAGAGAGTGTCAGAGAGTGTCAGAGTGTGACAGAGTGTGTCAGAGAGTGACAGAGAGATTCTGAGAGTGTCAGAGAGTGTCCGAGAGTGTCAGAGAGTGACAGAGAGTGTCAGAGAGTGACAGAGTGTGTCAGAGAGTGACAGAGAGTATCTGAGAGTGTCAGAGAGTGTCAGCGAGTTTCTGAGAGAGTCAGAGAGTGACAGAGTGTGTCAGAGTGTGTCTGAGAGTGTCAGAGAGTGTCAGACAGTGACAGAGAGTGTCAGAGAGATTCTGAGAGTGTCAGAGTGTGTCAGAGGGTGTCAGAGAGTGACAGAGTGTTTCTGAGAGTGGCAGAGAGTGTCAGAGAGTGTCAGAGAGTTTCTGAGAGTTTCTGAGAGAGTCAGAGAGTGTCAGAGAGTTTCTGAGAGTGTCAGAGCGTGTCAGAGAATGTCAGGAAGTGACAGAGTGGGTCAGAGAGTGTCAGAGAGTGTCAGAGAGTGTCAGAGGGTTTCTGAGAGTGTCTGAGAGTGTCAGAGAGTGACAGAGAGTGTCAGAGAGTGTCAGAGAGAATCAGACAGTGACAGAGCGTGTCAGAGAGTGTCAGAGAGTGACAGAGTGTGTCAGAGAGTGTCTGAGAGTGTCAGAGAGTGTCAGAGAGTGTCAGAGAGTGTCAGAGAGTGTCAGAGGGTTTCTGAGAGTGTCTGAGAGTGTCAGAGAGTGACAGAGAGAGTCAGAGAGTGTCAGAGAGAGTCAGACAGTGACAGAGCGTGTCAGAGTGTGTCAGAGAGTGACAGAATGTGTCAGAGAGTGACAGAGAGAGTCTGAGAGTGTCAGAGAGTGTCAGAGAGTGTCAGAGAGTGTCAGAAAGTTTCTCAGAGTGTCTGAGGTTATCAGAGAGTCTCAGAGAGTGTTTGAGAGTGTCTGAGATTGTCAGAGAGTGTCAGAGAGTGTCAGAGAGTGACAGAGAGTGTCAGAGAGTGACAGAGTGTGTCAGAGAGTGACAGAGAGTATCTGAGAGCGTCAGAGAGTGTCAGCGAGTTTCTGAGAGTGTCAGAGAGTGACAGAGTGTGTCAGAGAGTGTCTGAGAGTGTCAGAGTGTGACAGAGTGTGTCAGAGAGTGTCAGAGAGTGACAGAGTGTGTCAGAGAGTGACAGAGAGATTCTGAGAGTGTCAGAGAGTGTCCGAGTGTGTCAGAGAGTGACAGAGAGTGTCAGAGAGTGACAGAGTGTGTCAGAGAGTGACAGAGAGTTTCTGAGAGTGTCAGAGAGTGTCCGAGAGTGTCAGAGAGTGACAGAGAGTGTCAGAGAGTGTCAGAAAGTTTCTCAGAGTGTCTGAGGTTATCAGAGAGTGTCAGAGAGTGTTTGAGAGTGTCTGAGATTGTCAGAGAGTGTCAGAGTGTGACAGAGAGTGTCAGAGAGTGTCAGAGAGTGTCCGAGTGTATCAGAGAGTGACAGAGAGTGTCAGAGAGTGACAGAGTGTGTCAGAGAGTGACAGAGAGTATCTGAGAGTGTCAGAGTGTGTCAGAGGGTGTCAGAGAGTGACAGAGTGTTTCTGAGAGTGATTGAGAGTGTCAGAGAGTGTCAGAGAGTTTCTGAGAGTTTCTGAGATTGTCAGAGAGTGCCAGAGAGTTTCTGAGAGTGTCAGAGCGTGTCAGAGTGTGTCAGAGAGTGACAGAGTGTGTCAGAGATTGACAGAGAGTGTCTGAGAGTGTCAGGCAGTGTCAGAGAGTGTCAGAGAGTGACAGAGTGTGTCAGAGAGTGACAGAGAGTATCTGAGAGTGTCAGAGAGTGTCAGCGAGTTTCTGAGAGTGTCAGAGAGTGACAGAGTGTGTCAGAGTGTGTCTGAGAGTGTCAGAGAGTGTCAGACAGTGACAGAGAGTGTCAGAGAGATTCTGAGAGTGTCAGAGTGTGTCAGAGGGTGTCAGAGAGTGACAGAGTGTTTCTGAGAGTGGCAGAGAGTGTCAGAGAGTGTCAGAGAGTTTCTGAGAGTTTCTGAGAGAGTCAGAGAGTGTCAGAGAGTTTCTGAGAGTGTCAGAGCGTGTCAGAGAATGTCAGGAAGTGACAGAGTGGGTCAGAGAGTGTCAGAGAGTGTCAGAGAGTGTCAGAGGGTTTCTGAGAGTGTCTGAGAGTGTCAGAGAGTGACAGAGAGTGTCAGAGAGTGTCAGAGAGAATCAGACAGTGACAGAGCGTGTCAGAGAGTGTCAGAGAGTGACAGAGTGTGTCAGAGAGTGTCTGAGAGTGTCAGAGAGTGTCAGAGAGTGAAAGAGAGTGTCACAGAGTGTCAGAGAGTTTCAGAGAGTGTCAGAGTGTGTCAGAGAGTGTCAGAGAGTGACAGAGAGTATCAGAGAGTGTCAGAGAGTTTCAGAGAGTGTCAGTGTGTCAGAGAGTGTCAGAGTGTGACAGAGTGTGTCAGAGAGTGACAGAGAGATTCTGAGAGTGTCAGAGAGTGTCCGAGAGTGTCAGAGAGTGACAGAGAGTGTCAGAGAGTGACAGAGTGTGTCAGAGTGTGACAGAGAGTATCTGAGAGTATCAGAGAGTGTCAGCGAGTTTCTGAGAGTGTCAGAGAGTGACAGAGTGTGAAAGAGAGTGTCACAGAGTGTCAGAGGGTTTCTGAGAGTGTCAGAGAGTGTCAGAGAGTGACAGAGAGTGTCAGAGAGTGTCAGAGGGTTTCTGAGAGTGTCAGAGAGAGTCAGACAGTGACAGAGCGTGTCAGAGAGTGTCAGAGAGTGACAGAATGTGACAGAGAGTGTCTGAGAGTGTCAGAGAGTGTCAGAGAGTGTCAGAGAGTGTCAGAAAGTTTCTCAGAGTGTCTGAGGTTATCAGAGAGTGTCAGAGAGTGTTTGAGAGTGTCTGAGATTGTCAGAGAGTGTCAGAGTGTGTCAGAGAGTGTCAGAGAGTGTCAGAGTGTGACAGAGTGTGTCAGAGAGTGACAGAGAGATTCTGAGAGTGTCAAAGAGTGTCCGAGAGTGTCAGAGTGACAGAGAGTGTCAGAGAGTGACAGAGTGTGTCAGAGAGTGACAGAGAGTATCTGAGAGTGTCAGAGAGTGTCAGCGAGTTTCTGAGAGTGTCAGAGAGTGACAGAGTGTGTCAGAGAGTGTCTGAGAGTGTCAGAGAGTGTCAGACAGTGACAGAGTGTCAGAGAGATTCTGAGAGTGTCAAAGTGTGTCAGAGGGTGTCAGAGAGTGACAGAGTGTTTCTGAGTGTGTCAGAGAGTGTCAGAGAGTGTCAGAAAGTTTCTCAGAGTGTCTGAGGTTATCAGAGAGTGTCAGAGAGTGTTTGAGAGTGTCTGAGATTGTCAGAGAGTGTCAGAGTGTGTCAGAGAGTGTCAGAGAGTGTCAGAGTGTGACAGAGTGTGTCAGAGAGTGACAGAGAGATTCTGAGAGTGTCAGAGAGTGTCCGAGAGTGTCAGAGAGTGACAGAGAGTGTCAGAGAGTGACAGAGTGTGTCAGAGAGTGACAGAGAGTATCTGAGAGTGTCAGAGAGTGTCAGCGAGTTTCTGAGAGTGTCAGAGAGTGACAGAGTGTGTCAGAGAGTGTCTGAGAGTGTCAGAGAGTGTCAGACAGTGACAGAGAGTGTCAGAGAGATTCTGAGAGTGTCAGAGTGTGTCAGAGGGCGTCAGAGAGTGACAGAGTGTTTCTGAGAGTTTCTGAGATTGTCAGAGAGTGTCAGAGAGTTTCTGAGAGTGTCAGAGCGTGTCAGAGTGTGTCAGAGAGTGACAGAGTGTGTCAGAGAGTGACAGAGAGTGTCTGAGAGTGTCAGAGAGAGTCAGACGGTTTCTGAGAAAGTCAGAGAGTGACAGAGAGTGTCAGAGAGTGTCAGAGAGTGACAGAGTTTGTCAGAGAATTTCTGAGAGTGTCAGAGAGTGTCAGAGAGTGACAGAGAGTGTCAGAGAGATTCAGAGAGTGTCAGAGTGTGTCAGAGAGTGTCAGAGAGTGACAGAGAGTATCAGAGAGTGTCAGAGAGTTTCAGAGAGTGTCAGTGTGTCAGAGAGTGTCAGAGTGTGACAGAGTGTGTCAGAGAGTGACAGAGAGATTCTGAGAGTGTCAGAGAGTGTCCGAGAGTGTCAGAGAGTGACAGAGAGTGTCAGAGAGTGACAGAGTGTGTCAGAGTGTGACAGAGAGTATCTGAGAGTATCAGAGCGTGTCAGCGAGTTTCTGAGAGTGTCAGAGAGTGACAGAGTGTGTCAGAGTGTGTCTGAGAGTGTCAGAGAGTGCCAGACAGTGACAGAGAGTTTCAGAGAGATTCTGTGAGTGTCAGAGTGTTTCTGAGGGTGTCAGAGAGTGACAGAGTGTTTCTGAGAGTGTCAGAGAGTGTCAGAGAGTTTCTGAGAGTTTCTGAGATTGTCAGAGAGTGTCAGAGAGTTTCTGAGAGAGTCAGAGCGTGTCAGAGTGTGTCAGAGAGTGACAGAGTGTGTCAGAGAGTGACAGAGAGTGTCTGAGAGTGTCAGAGAGTGTCAGAGAGTGTCAGACGGTTTCTGAGAGAGTCAGAGAGTGACAGAGAGTGTCAGAGAGTGTCAGAGAGCGACAGAGTTTGTCAGAGAGTTTCTGAGAGTGTCAGAGAGTGTCAGAGAGTGACAGAGAGTGTCAGAGAGTTTCAGAGAGTGTCAGAGTGTGTCAGAGAGTGTCAGAGAGTGACAGAATGTGTCAGAGAGTGACAGAGAGTGTCAGAGAGTTTCTGAGAGTGTCTGAGAGTGTCAGAGACTGTCAGAGAATGTCAGAGAGTTTCAGATGAGTCTGAGAGTGTCAGAGAGTGTCAGAGAGTGTCAGAGAGAGATAGAGAGTGTCTGAGAGTTTCAGAGAGTGTCAGAGTGTGTCAGAGAGTGTCAGAGAGTGACAGAGAGTGTCAGAGTGTGTCAGAGAGTGTCAGAGAGTGTCAGAGTGTGACAGAGTGGGTCAGAGAGTGACAGAGAGATTCTGAGAGTGTCAGAGAGTGTCCGAGAGTGTCAGAGAGTGACAGAGAGTGTCAGAGAGTGACAGAGTGTGTCAGAGTGTGACAGAGAGTATCTGAGAGTGTCAGAGAGTGTCAGCGAGTTTCTGAGAGTGTCAGAGAGTGACAGTGTGTCAGAGAGTGTCTGAGAGTGTCAGAGAGTGTCAGACAGTGACAGAGAGTGTCAGAGAGTGACAGAGAGTTTCAGAGAGTGTCAGAGTGTGTCAGAGAGTGTCAGAGAGTGTCAGAGTGTGACAGAGAGTGTCCGAGAGTGTCAGAGAGTGACAGAGAGTATCTGAGAGTGTCAGAGAGTGTCAGCGAGTTTCTGAGAGTGTCAGAGAGTGACAGAGTTTGTCAGAGAGTGTCTGAGAGTGTCAGAGTGTGTCAGAGGGTGTCAGAGAGTGACAGAGTGTTTCTGAGAGGGTCAGAGAGTGTCAGAGAGTGTCAGAGAGTTTCTGAGATTTTCTGAGATTGTCAGAGAGTGTCAGAGAGTTTCTGAGAGAGTCAGAGCGTGTCAGTGTGTGTCAGAGGGTGACAGAGTGTGTCAGAGAGTGACAGAGAGTGTCTGAGAGTGTCAGAGAGTGTCAGAGAGTGTCAGACGGTTTCTGAGAGAGTCAGAGAGTTTCTGAGAGTGTCAGAGAGTGTCAGAGAGTGACAGAGTGTTTCAGAGACTGTCAGAGTGTGTCAGAGAGTGACAGAATGTGTCAGAGAGTGACAGAGAGTGTCTGAAGGTGTCAGAGAGTGTCAGAGACATTCTGAGCGTGTCAGAGTGTGTCTGAGAGTGTCAGATAGTGACCGAGTGTGTCTGAGAGTGTCAGAGAGAGTCAGAGAATGCCAGAGTGTGTCAGAGAGTGTCAGAGAGTTTCTGAGAGTGTCAGAGTGTGTCAGAGAATGTCAGGGAGTGACAGAGTGGGTCAGAGAGTGTCAGAGAGTGTCAGAGGGTTTCTGAGAGTGTCTGAGAGTGTCAGAGAGTGACAGAGAGTGTCAGAGAATGTCAGAGAGAATCAGACAGTGACAGAGCGTGTCAAAGAGTGTCAGAGAGTGACAGAGTGTGTCAGAGAGTGTCTGAGAGTGTCAGAGAGTGTCAGAGAGTGAAAGAGAGTGTCACAGAGTGTCAGAGGGTTTCTGAGAGTGTCTGAGAGTGTCAGAGAGTGACAGAGAGTGTCAGAGAGTGTCAGAGAGTGTCAGAGGGTTTCTGAGAGTGTCTGAGAGTGTCAGAGAGTGACAGAGAGTGTCAGAGAGTGTCAGAGAGAGTTAGACAGTGACAGAGCGTGTCAGAGAGTGTCAGAGAGTGACAGAGTGTGTCAGAGAGTGACAGAGAGTGTCTGAGAGTGTCAGAGAGTGTCAGAGAGTGTCAGAGAGTGTCAGAAAGTTTCTCAGAGTGTCTGAGGTTATCAGAGAGTGTCAGAGAGTGTTTGAGAGTGTCTGAGATTGTCAGAGAGTGTCAGAGAGTTTCAGAGTGTGGCAGAGTGTGTCAGAGAGTGACAGAGAGATTCTGAGAGTGTCAGAGAGTGTCCGAGAGTGTCAGAGAGTGACAGAGAGTGTCAGAGAGTGACAGAGTGTTTCAGAGAGTGACAGAGAGTATCTGAGAGTGTCAGAGAGTGTCAGCGAGTTTCTGAGAGTGTCAGAGAGAGACAGAGTGTGTCAGAGTGTGTCTGAGAGTGTCAGCGAGTGTCAGACAGTGACAGAGATTGTCAGAGAGATTCTGAGAGTGTCAGAGTGTGTCAGAGTGTGTCAGAGAGTGACAGAGTGTTTCTGAGAGTGTCAGAGAGTGTCAGAGAGTTTCTGAGAGTTTCTGAGAGAGTCAGAGAGTGTCAGAGAGTTTCTGAGAGTGTCAGAGCGTGTCAGAGAATGTCAGGGAGTGACAGAGTGGGTCAGAGAGTGTCAGAGAGTGTCAGAGAGTGTCAGAGGGTTTCTGAGAGTGTCTGAGAGTGTCAGAGAGTGACAGAGAGTGTCAGAGAGTGTCAGAGAGAATCAGACAGTGACAGAGCGTGTCAGAGAGTTTCAGAGAGTGACAGAGTGTGTCAGAGAGTGTCTGAGAGTGTCAGAGAGTGTCAGAGAGTGAAAGAGAGTGTCACAGAGTGTCAGAGGGTTTCTGAGAGTGTCAGAGAGTGTCAGAGAGTGACAGAGAGTGTCAGAGAGTGTCAGAGAGTTTCAGAGGGTTTCTGAGAGTGTCTGAGAGTGTCAGAGAGTGACAGAGAGTGTCAGAGAGTTTCAGAGAGAGTCAGACAGTGACAGAGCATGTCAGAGAGTGTCAGAGAGTGACAGAATGTGTCAGAGAGTGACAGAGAGTGTCTGAGAGTTTCAGAGAGTGTCAGAGAGTGTCAGAGAGTGTCAGAAAGTTTCTCAGAGTGTCTGAGGTTATCAGAGAGTGTCAGAGAATGTTTGAGAGTGTCTGAGATTGTCAGAGAGTGTCAGAGTGTGTCAGAGAGTGTCAGAGAGTGTCAGAGTGTGACAGAGTGTGTCAGAGAGTGAGAGAGAGTTTCTGAGAGTGTCAGAGCGTGTCAGTGTGTTTCAGAGAGTGACAGAGTGTGTCAGAGAGTGACAGAGAGTGTCTGAGAATGTCAGAGAGTGTCAGACGGTTTCTGAGAGAGTCAGAGAGTGACAGAGAGTGTCAGAGAGTGACAGAGTGTGTCAGAGAGTTTCTGAGAGTGTCAGAGAGTGTCAGAGAGTGACAGAGAGTGTCAGAGAGTGTCAGAGAGTGTCAGAGTGTGTCAGAGAGTGTCAGAGAGTGACAGAGAGTATCAGAGAGTGTCTGAGAGTGTCAGAGAGTGTCAGAGAGTGTCAGAGAGTGTCAGAAAGCTTTTCAGAGTGTCTGAGGTTATCAGAGAGTGTCAGAGAGTGTTTGAGAGTGTCTGAGATTGTCAGAGAGAGGCAGAGTGTGTCAGAGAGTGACAGAGAGTGTCTGAGAGTGTCAGAGAGTTTCTGAGAGTGTCAGAGAGTTTCAGAGAGTGACAGAGTGTGTCAGAGAGTGTCTGAGAGTGTCAGAGAGTGTCAGAGAGTGAAAGAGAGTGTCACAGAGTGTCAGAGGGTTTCTGAGAGTGTCAGAGAGTGTCACAGAGTGACAGAGAGTGTCAGAGAGTGTCAGAGAGTGTCAGAGGGTTTCTGAGAGTGTCTGAGAGTGTCAGAGAGTGACAGAGAGTGTCAGAGAGTGTCAGAGAGAGTCAGACAGTGACAGAGCATGTCAGAGAGTGTCAGAGAGTGACAGAATGTGTCAGAGAGTGACAGAGAGTGTCTGAGAGTGTCAGAGAGTGTCAGAGAGTGTCAGAGAGTGTCAGAAAGTTTCTCAGAGTGTCTGAGGTTATCAGAGAGTGTCAGAGAGTGTTTGAGAGTGTCTGAGATTGTCAGAGAGTGTCAGAGTGTGTCAGAGAGTGTCAGAGAGTGTCAGAGTGTGACAGAGTGTGTCAGAGAGTGAGAGAGAGTTTCTGAGAGTGTCAGAGCGTGTCAGTGTGTGTCAGAGAGTGACAGAGTGTGTCAGAGAGTGACAGAGAGTGTCTGAGAGTGTCAGAGAGTGTCAGACGGTTTCTGAGAGTGTCAGAGAGTGACAGAGAGTGTCAGAGAGTGACAGAGTTTGTCAGAGAGTTTCTGAGAGTGTCAGAGAGTGTCAGAGAGTGACAGAGAGTGTCAGAGAGTGTCAGAGAGTGTCAGCGTGTGTCAGAGAGTGTCAGAGAGTGTCAGAGAGTATCAGAGAGTGTCTGAGAGTGTCAGAGAGTGTCAGAGAGTGTCAGAGAGTGTCAGAAAGCTTTTCAGAGTGTCTGAGGTTATCAGAGAGTGTCAGAGAGTGTTTGAGAGTGTCTGAGATTGTCAGAGAGAGACAGAGTGTGTCAGAGAGTGACAGAGAGTGTCTGAGAGTGTCAGAGAGTGTCAGAGAGTGTCAGACGGTTTCTGAGAGAGTCAGAGAGTGACAGAGATTGTCAGAGAGTGTCAGAGAGTTTCTGAGTGTGTCAGAGAGTGTCAGAGAGTGACAGAGAGTGTCAGAGAGTTTCAGAGAGTGTCAGAGAGTGTCTGAGAGTGTCAGAGTGTCACAGAGTGTCAGAGAGTGTCTGAACGTGTCAGAGAGTTTCTGAGAGTGTCTGAGAGTGAGAGAGATTGTCAGAGAGTGTGTGAGAGTGTCAGAGAGTGTCAGAGCGGGACATAGAGTGTCAGAGAATGTCAGAGAGTGTCAGAGAGTTTCTGAGAGTGTCAGAGTGTGTCAGAGAGTGTCAGAGAGTGACAGAGAGTGACAGAGAGTGGCAGAGAGTGACAGAGAGTATCAGAGAGGGTCAGAGATTGTCAGAGAGTTTCTGAGAGTGTCAGAGAGTGTCAGAGAGTGACAGAGAGTGTCAGAGAGTTTCAGAGAGTGTCAGAGTGTGTCATAGAGTGTCAGAGAGTGACAGAGAGTATCAGAGAGTGTCAGAGAGTTTCAGAGAGTGTCAGTGTGTCAGAGAGTGTCAGGTTGTGTCAGCGTGTGACAGAGTGTGTCAGAGAGTGACAGAGAGATTCTGAGAGTGTCAGAGAGTGTCCGAGAGTGTCAGAGAGTGACAGAGTGTGTCAGAGAGTGTCTGAGAGTGTCAGAGAGTGCCAGACAGTGTCAGAGAGTGACAGAGTGTTTCTGAGAGTGTCAGAGAGTGTCAGAGAGTTTCTGAGAGTTTCTGAGATTGTCAGAGAGTGTCAGAGAGTTTCTGAGAGAGTCAGAGCGTGTCAGAGTGTGTCAGAGAGTGACAGAGTGTGTCAGAGAGTGTCTGAGAGTGTCAGAGAGTGTCAGAGAGTGTCAGACGGTTTCTGAGATAGTCAGAGAGTGACAGAGAGTGTCAGAGAGTGTCAGAGAGTGACAGAGTTTGTCAGAGAGTTTCTGAGAGTGTCAGAACATAGAACATAGAACATAGAACATACAGCACAGAACAGGCCCTTCGGCCCACAATGTTGTGCCGATCCTTTGTCCTCTGTCAAGGACAATTTAATCTATACCCCATCATTCTCCTTTATCCATATACCTATCCAAAAGCCTTTTGAAAGTCCCTAAAGTTTCTGACTCAACAACTTCCCCGGGCAAGGCATTCCATGCCTCGACCACTCTCTGGGTAAAGAACCTTCCCCTGACATCCCCCTTATATCTCCCACCCTTCACCTTAAATTTATGACCCCTTGTAACGCTTTGCTCCACCCGGGGAAAAAGTTTCTGACTGTCTACCCTATCTATTCCCCTGATCATCTTATAAACCTCTATCATGTCACCCCTCATCCTTCTCCTTTCTAATGAGAAGAGGCCTAGAATGTTCAGCCTTTCCTCGTAAGACTTATTCTCCATTCCAGGCAACATCCTGGTAAATCTCCTCTGCACCCTCTCCAAGGCTTCCACATCCTTCCTAAAATGAGGCGACCAGAACTGCACACAGTACTCCAAATGAGGCCTTACCAAGGTCCTGTACAGCTGCATCATCACCTCACGGCTCTTAAATTCAATCCCTCTGCTAATGAACGCTAACACCCCATATGCCTTCTTCACAGCCCTATCCACTTGAGTTGCAACTTTTAATGATCTATGCACATAGACCCCAAGGTCTCTCTGCTCCTCCACATGCCCAAGAACCCTACCGTTAACCCAGTATTTTGCATTCATGTTTGTCCTTCCAAAATGGACGACCTCACACTTTTCAGGGTTAAACTCCATCTGCCACTTTTCAGCCCAGCACTGCAACCTATCCAAGTCCCTTTGCAGACGACAATAGCCCTCCTCGGTATCCACAACTCGACCAACCTTTGTATCATCTGCAAATTTACTGACCCACCCTTCGACTTCCTCATCCAAGTCGTTAATAAAAATCACAAACAGGAGAGGACCCAGAACTGATCCCTGCGGCACGCCACTGGTAACTGGGCTCCAGGCTGAGTATTTACCATCTAAGACCACTCTCTGCCTTCTATCAGTTAGCCAATTCTTAATCCAACTGGCCACATTCCCCACTATCCCATGCCTCCTGACTTTCTCCATAAGTCTACCATGGGGGACCTTATCAAATGCCTTACTAAAATCCATGTACACCACATCCACTGGTTTACCCTCATCCACTTGCTTGGTCACCTGCTCAAAGAATTCAATCAGGCTTGTGAGGCAAGACCTACCCCTCACAAAACCGTGCTGACTGTCCCGAATCAAGCAGTGTCTTTCCAGATGCTCAGAAATCCTATCCCTCAGCACCTTTTCCATCAACTTGCCTACCACCGAAGTAAGACTAACTGGCCTGTAATTCCCAGGGTTGTTCCTATTCCCTTTCTTGAACAGGGGCACAACATTTGCCACCCTCCAATCACCTGGTACCACCCCCGTCAGCAGAGAAGATGAAAAGATCATTGCCAGCGGCTCTGCAATTTCATCCCTTGCTTCCCATAACATCCTTGGATATACCCCGTCAGGCCCGGGAGACTTGTCTATCTTCAAGTTATTCAAAAACCCCAACACATCTTCCCTCCTAACGAGCACTTCCTCGAGCTTACCAGTCTGTTTCACACCGTCCTCTTCAGTAATACACCCCTTCTCATTCGTAAATACCGAAGAGAAGTACTCATTCAAAACCTCACTTATCTCTTCCGGCTCAACACACAGTCTCCCGCTATTGTCCTTGACCGGACCTATGGTCCCCCTAGTCATCCTCATATTTCTGACATACGCGTAAAAGGCCTTGGGGTTTTCTTTTATCCTACCCGCCAAGCATTTTTCATGCCCTCTCTTAGCTCTCCTAATCCCTTTCTTCAGATCCTTCCTGGCCATCTTGTATCCCTCCAGAGCTATGCCTGTGCCCTTTTTCCTCAACTTTATATACGCATCCTTCTTCTTCCTAACAAGACTCTCAACCTCTCTTGTCAACCACGGTTCCCTCACATGACCATCCCTTCCCTGTCTGACAGGGACATGCTTATCAATGGCCCCTACTATCTGCTCCTTGAAAAAGTTCCACATTTCGACCGTGCCCTTCCCTGCCAGCATATGCTCCCAACTTATGCTCCTCAGTTCCTGCCTGACAGCATCATATCTACCCTTCCCCCAATTGTAAACCTTGCCCTGTTGCACATACCTATCCCTCTCCATTACCACAGTGAATGCTACAAAATTGTGATCACTATCTCCAAAGTGCTCGCCCACCAACAGCTCTATCACTTGCCCTGGTTCATTACCTAGTACCAAATCCAATATTGCCTCCCCTCTGGTCGGGCAGTCTACATACTGAGTCAGAAAAGCTTCCTGGACATACTGCACAAACACTACCCCATCCAAACTATTCGATCTAAAGAGTTGCCAATCAATATTTGGGAAGTTGAAATCCCCCATAATTACTACCTTGTGACTTCTGCTCCTTTCCAAAATCTGTTTCCCAATCTGCTCTTCCACCTCCCTGCTGCTATTGGGGGGCCTATAGAAAACTCCCATCAAGGTGACTGCTCCTTTCCTGTTCCTGACCTCAACCCACAGTGCCTCAGTCGGCAGATCCTCCTCGAAAATTCTTTCAGCAGTTGTTACACTATTTCTAACTAACAATGCCACCCCCCCACCTCTTTTACCACCATTCCTAATCTTATGAAAACATCTATAACCAGGTACCTCCAAAAACCATTCCTCCCCCTCACCTATCCACGTTTCAGTGATGGCCACAACATCGTAGTCCCAAGTGCCCATCCACGCCTTCAATTCACTCACCTTATTCCTGATGCTTCTTGCGTTGAAGTATACGCACTTTAACCCTTCTCCGTGCCCATCTGTCCTCTGTGACAGTGCTACCTTCCCCAATACCTCACTACACTCTTTGTCTTTCTGAGTGGACCCACTGGTCCCTGGATTACAAGTCCGGTTCCCATCCCCCTCCCAAACTAGTTTAAACCCTCCCGAACAGTACTAGCAAACCTCCCTCCCAGGATATTGGTGCCCCTCTGGTTCAGATGCAGCCCGTCCTGTTTGAACAGGTCCCATCTTCCCCAGAATGCAGTCCAATTATCCAAGAACTGGAAGCCCTCCCTCCTACACCATTCCTGCAGCCACGTGTTCAGCTGTGCTCTCTCCCTATTCCTAGCCTCACTATCACGTGGCGCCGGCAACAAACCAGAGATAACAACTCTGTCCGTCCGAGCTTTCAGCTTCCAGCCTAACTCCCTAAACTCACTTCTAACATCTGTGCCACCCTTCCTTCCTACGTCGTTGGTGCCAATGTGCACCACGACCTCTGGCTGCTCCCCCTCCCCTTTAAGGATCCTGAAGACGCGATCACAAACATCAGAGAGTGTCAGAGAGTGACAGAGAGTGTCAGAGAGTTTCAGAGAGTGTCAGAGTGTGTCAGAGAGTGTCAGAGAGTGACAGAATATGTCAGAGAGTGACAGAGAGTGTCTGAAGGTGTCAGAGAGTGTCAGAGAGTTTCTGAGAGTGTCTGAGATTATCAGAGAGTGTCAGAGAGTGTCAGAGAGTTTCTGAGAGTGTCTGAGAGTGTCAGAGACTGTCAGAGAATGTCAGAGAGTTTCAGATGAGTCTGAGAGTGTCTGAGAGTGTCAGAGAGTGTCAGAGAGTGTCAGACAGTTTCTGAGAGTGTCTGAGATTATCAGAGAGTGTCAGAGAGTGTCAGAGATATTCTGAGAGTGTCAGAGTGTGTCTGAGAGTGTCAGAGAGAGTCAGAGAATGTCAGAGTGTGTCAGAGAGTGTCTGACCGTGTCAGAGAGTGTCAGAGAGTGTCAGAGAGTTTCTGTGAGTGTCAGAGTGTGTCACAGAGTGACAGAGTGTGTCAGAGTGTGTCTGAGAGTGTCAGAGAGAGTCAGAGAATGTCAGAGAGTGTCAGAGAGTTTCTGAGAGTGTCAGAGTGTGTCACAGAGTGACAGTGTGTGTCAGAGTGTGCAGAGAGTGTCCGAGAGAGTCAGAGAGTTTCTGAGAGTTTATGTGAGTGTCAGAGAGGTTCTGAGAGTGTCCGAGAGTGTCAGAGTGTCACAGAGTGTCAGAGAGTGTCTGAGAGTGTCTGAACCTGTCAGAGAGTTTCTGAGAGTGTCTGAGAGTGAGAGAGATTGTCAGAGAGTGTCTGAGAGTGTCAGAGAATGTCAGAGAGTGTCAGAGAGTTTCTGAGAGTGTCAGAGTGTGTCAGAGAGTGAAAGAGAGTGACAGAGAGTGACAGAGAGTGTCAGAGACTGTCAGAGAGTGTCAGAGAATGTCAGAGAGTATCAGAGAGTTTCTGAGAGTGTCTGAGAGTGTCAGAGAGTGACAGAGAGTGACAGAGAGTGTCAGAGAGTGTCAGAGAGTTTCAGAGAGTGTCAGAGTGTGTCAGAGAGTGTCAGAGAGTGTCAGAGAGTGTCAGAGAGTGTCAGAGTGTGTCAGTGAGTGTCAGAGAGTGTCAGAGAGTGACAGAGAGTATCAGAGAGTGTCTGAGAGTGTCAGAGAGTGTCAGAGAGTGTCAGAGAGTGTCAGAAAGCTTTTCAGAGTGTCTGAGGTTATCAGAGAGTGTCAGAGAGTGTTTGAGAGTGTCTGAGATTGTCAGAGAGAGACAGAGTGTGTCAGAGAGTGACAGAGAGTGTCTGAGAGTGTCAGAGAGTGTCAGAGAGTGTCAGACGGTTTCTGAGAGAGTCAGAGAGTGACAGAGATTGTCAGAGAGTGTCAGAGAGTTTCTGAGAGTGTCAGAGAGTGTCAGAGAGTGACAGAGAGTGTCAGAGAGTTTCAGAGAGTGTCAGAGAGTGTCTGAGAGTGTCAGAGTGTCACAGAGTGTCAGAGAGTGTCTGAACGTGTCAGAGAGTTTCTGAGAGTGTCTGAGAGTGAGAGAGATTGTCAGAGAGTGTCTGAGAGTGTCAGAGAGTGTCAGAGCGGGACATAGAGTGTCAGAGAATGTCAGAGAGTGTCAGAGAGTTTCTGAGAGTGTCAGAGTGTGTCAGAGAGTGTCAGAGAGTGACAGAGAGTGACAGAGAGTGGCAGAGAGTGACAGAGAGTATCAGAGAGGGTCAGAGATTGTCAGAGAGTTTCTGAGAGTGTCAGAGAGTGTCAGAGAGTGACAGAGAGTGTCAGAGAGTTTCAGAGAGTGTCAGAGTGTGTCAGAGAGTGTCAGAGAGTGACAGAGAGTATCAGAGAGTGTCAGAGAGTTTCAGAGAGTGTCAGTGTGTCAGAGAGTGTCAGATTGTGTCAGCGTGTGACAGAGTGTGTCAGAGAGTGACAGAGAGATTCTGAGAGTGTCAGAGAGTGTCCGAGAGTGTCAGAGAGTGACAGAGAGTGTCAGAGAGTGACAGAGTGTGTCAGAGAGTGTCTGAGAGTGTCAGAGAGTGCCAGACAGTGACAGAGAGTGTCAGAGAGATTCTGAGAGTGTCAGAGTCTGTCAGAGGGTGTCAGAGAGTGACAGAGTGTTTCTGAGAGTGTCAGAGAGTGTCAGAGAGTGTCAGAGAGTTTCTGAGAGTTTCTGAGATTGTCAGAGAGTGTCAGAGAGTTTCTGAGAGAGTCAGAGCGTGTCAGAGTGTGTCAGAGAGTGACAGAGTGTGTCAGAGAGTGGCAGAGAGTGTCTGAGAGTGTCAGAGAGTGTCAGAGAGTGTCAGACGGTTTCTGAGATAGTCAGAGAGTGACAGAGAGTGTCAGAGAGTGTCAGAGATTGACAGAGTTTGTCAGAGAGTTTCTGAGAGTGTCAGAGAGTGTCAGAGAGTGACAGAGAGTGTCAGAGAGTTTCAGAGAGTGTCAGAGTGTGTCAGAGAGTGTCAGAGAGTGACAGAATATGTCAGAGAGTGACAGAGAGTGTCTGAAGGTGTCAGAGAGTGTCAGAGAGTTTCTGAGAGTGTCTGAGATTATCAGAGAGTGTCAGAGAGTGTCAGAGAGTTTCTGAGAGTGTCTGAGAGTGTCAGAGACTGTCAGAGAATGTCAGAGAGTTTCAGATGAGTCTGAGAGTGTCTGAGAGTGTCAGAGAGTGTCAGAGAGTGTCAGACAGTTTCTGAGAGTGTCTGAGATTATCAGAGAGTGTCAGAGAGTGTCAGAGATATTCTGAGAGTGTCAGAGTGTGTCTGAGAGTGTCAGATAGTGACAGAGTGTGTCTGAGAGTGTCAGAGAGAGTCAGAGAATGTCAGAGTGTGTCAGAGAGTGTCTGACCGTGTCAGAGAGTGTCAGAGAGTGTCAGAGAGTTTCTGTGAGTGTCAGAGTGTGTCACAGAGTGACAATGTGTGTCAGAGTGTGTCAGAGAGTGTCCGAGAGTGTCAGAGAGTTTCTGAGAGTTTATGTGAGTGTCAGAGAGGTTCTGAGAGTGTCTGAGAGTGTCAGCGTGTCACAGAGTTTCAGAGAGTGTCTGAACGTGTCAGAGAGTTTCTGAGAGTGTCTGAGAGTGAGAGAAATTGTCAGAGAGTGTCTGAGAGTGTCAGAGAGTGTCAGAGCGGGACATAGAGTGTCAGAGAATGTCAGAGAGTGTCAGAGAGTTTCTGAGAGTGTCGGAGTGTGTCAGAGAGTGTCAGAGAGTGACTGAGAGTATCAGAGAGGGTTTGAGATTGTCAGAGAGTTTCTGAGAGTGTCTGAGAGTGTCAGAGAGTGACAGAGAGTGACAGAGAGTGACAGAGAGTGTCAGAGAGTGTCAGAGAGTTTCAGAGAGTGTCAGAGTGTGTCAGAGAGTGTCGGAGAGTGTCAGAGAGAGACAGAGTGTGTCAGAGAGTGAAAGAGAGTGTATGAGAGTGTCAGAGAGTGTCTGAGAGTGTCAGAGAGTGTCAGAGAGTTTCTGAGAGTGTCAGAGTGTGTCTGAGAGTGTCAGATAGTGACAGAGTGTGTCAGAGTGTGTCTGAGAGTGTCAGAGAGAGTCAGAGAATGTCAGAGAGTGTCAGAGAGTTTCTGAGAGTGTCAGAGTGTGTCACAGAGTGACAGTGTGTGTCAGAGTGTGCAGAGAGTGTCCGAGAGAGTCAGAGAGTTTCTGAGAGTTTATGTGAGTGTCAGAGAGGTTCTGAGAGTGTCCGAGAGTGTCAGAGTGTCACAGAGTGTCAGAGAGTGTCTGAACCTGTCAGAGAGTTTCTGAGAGTGTCTGAGAGTGAGAGAGATTGTCAGAGAGTGTCTGAGAGTGTCAGAGAGTGTCAGAGCGTGACATCGAGTGTCAGAGAATGTCAGAGAGTGTCAGAGAGTTTCTGAGAGTGTCAGAGTGTGTCAGAGAGTGAAAGAGAGTGACAGAGAGTGACAGAGAGTGTCAGAGACTGTCAGAGAGTGTCAGAGAATGTCAGAGAGTATCAGAGAGTTTCTGAGAGTGTCTGAGAGTGTCAGAGCGTGACAGAGAGTGACAGAGAGTGTCAGAGAGTGTCAGAGAGTTTCAGAGAGTGTCAGAGTGTGTCAAAGAGCGTCAGAGAGTGTCAGAGAGTGTCAGAGAGTGTCAGAGTGTGTCAGTGAGTGTCAGAGAGTGTCAGAGAGTGACAGAGAGTATCAGAGAGTGTCTGAGAGTGTCAGAGAGTGTCAGAGAGTGTCAGAGAGTGTCAGAAAGCTTTTCAGAGTGTCTGAGGTTATCAGAGAGTGTCAGAGAGTGTTTGAGTGTGTCTGAGATTGTCAGAGAGAGACAGAGTGTGTCAGAGAGTGACAGAGAGTGTCTGAGAGTGTCAGAGAGTGTCAGAGAGTGTCAGACGGTTTCTGAGAGAGTCAGAGAGTGACAGAGATTGTCAGAGAGTGTCAGAGAGTTTCTGAGAGTGTCAGAGAGTGTCAGAGAGTGACAGAGAGTGTCAGAGAGTTTCAGAGAGTGTCAGAGAGTGTCTGAGAGTGTCAGAGTGTCACAGAGTGTCAGAGAGTGTCTGAACGTGTCAGAGAGTTTCTGAGAGTGTCTGAGAGTGAGAGAGATTGTCAGAGAGTGTCTGAGAGTGTCAGAGAGTGTCAGAGCGGGACATAGAGTGTCAGAGAATGTCAGAGAGTGTCAGAGAGTTTCTGAGAGTGTCAGAGTGTGTCAGAGAGTGTCAGAGAGTGACAGAGAGTGACAGAGAGTGGCAGAGAGTGACAGAGAGTATCAGAGAGGGTCAGAGATTGTCAGAGAGTTTCTGAGAGTGTCAGAGAGTGTCAGAGAGTGACAGAGAGTGTCAGAGAGTTTCAGAGAGTGTCAGAGTGTGTCAGAGAGTGTCAGAGAGTGACAGAGAGTATCAGAGAGTGTCAGAGAGTTTCAGAGAGTGTCAGTGTGTCAGAGAGTGTCAGATTGTGTCAGCGTGTGACAGAGTGTGTCAGAGAGTGACAGAGAGATTCTGAGAGTGTCAGAGAGTGTCCGAGAGTGTCAGAGAGTGCCAGAGAGTGTCAGAGAGTGACAGAGTGTGTCAGAGAGTGTCTGAGAGTGTCAGAGAGTGCCAGACAGTGACAGAGAGTGTCAGAGAGATTCTGAGAGTGTCAGTGTGTGTCAGAGGGTGTCAGAGAGTGACAGAGTGTTTCTGAGAGTGTCAGAGAGTGTCAGAGAGTGTCAGAGAGTTTCTGAGAGTTTCTGAGATTGTCAGAGAGTGTCAGAGAGTTTCTGAGAGAGTCAGAGCGTGTCAGAGTGTGTCAGAGAGTGACAGAGTGTGTCAGAGAGTGGCAGAGAGTGTCTGAGCGTGTCAGAGAGTGTCAGAGAGTGTCAGAGAGTGTCAGAGTGTGTCAGTGAGTGTCAGAGAGTGTCAGAGAGTGACAGAGAGTATCAGAGAGTGTCTGAGAGTGTCAGAGAGTGTCAGAGAGTGTCAGAGAGTGTCAGAAAGCTTTTCAGAGTGTCTGAGGTTATCAGAGAGTGTCAGAGAGTGTTTGAGTGTGTCTGAGATTGTCAGAGAGAGACAGAGTGTGTCAGGGAGTGACAGAGAGTGTCTGAGAGTGTCAGAGAGTGTCAGAGAGTGTCAGACGGTTTCTGAGAGAGTCAGAGAGTGACAGAGATTGTCAGAGAGTGTCAGAGAGTTTCTGAGAGTGTCAGAGAGTGTCAGAGAGTGACAGAGAGTGTCAGAGAGTTTCAGAGAGTGTCAGAGAGTGTCTGAGAGTGTCAGAGTGTCACAGAGTGTCAGAGAGTGTCTGAACGTGTCAGAGAGTTTCTGAGAGTGTCTGAGAGTGAGAGAGATTGTCAGAGAGTGTCTGAGAGTGTCAGAGAGTGTCAGAGCGGGACATAGAGTGTCAGAGAATGTCAGAGAGTGTCAGAGAGTTTCTGAGAGTGTCAGAGTGTGTCAGAGAGTGTCAGAGAGTGACAGAGAGTATCAGAGAGTGTCTGAGAGTGTCAGAGAGTGTCAGAGAGTGTCAGAGAGTGTCAGAAAGCTTTTCAGAGTGTCTGAGGTTATCAGAGAGTGTCAGAGAGTGTTTGAGTGTGTCTGAGATTGTCAGAGAGAGACAGAGTGTGTCAGAGAGTGACAGAGAGTGTCTGAGAGTGTCAGAGAGTGTCAGAGAGTGTCAGACGGTTTCTGAGAGAGTCAGAGAGTGACAGAGATTGTCAGAGAGTGTCAGAGAGTTTCTGAGAGTGTCAGAGAGTGTCAGAGAGTGACAGAGAGTGTCAGAGAGTTTCAGAGAGTGTCAGAGAGTGTCTGAGAGTGTCAGAGTGTCACAGAGTGTCAGAGAGTGTCTGAACGTGTCAGAGAGTTTCTGAGAGTGTCTGAGAGTGAGAGAGATTGTCAGAGAGTGTCTGAGAGTGTCAGAGAGTGTCAGAGCGGGACATAGAGTGTCAGAGAATGTCAGAGAGTGTCAGAGAGTTTCTGAGAGTGTCAGAGTGTGTCAGAGAGTGTCAGAGAGTGACAGAGAGTGACAGAGAGTGGCAGAGAGTGACAGAGAGTATCAGAGAGGGTCAGAGATTGTCAGAGAGTTTCTGAGAGTGTCAGAGAGTGTCAGAGAGTGACAGAGAGTGTCAGAGAGTTTCAGAGAGTGTCAGAGTGTGTCAGAGAGTGTCAGAGAGTGACAGAGAGTATCAGAGAGTGTCAGAGAGTTTCAGAGAGTGTCAGTGTGTCAGAGAGTGTCAGATTGTGTCAGCGTGTGACAGAGTGTGTCAGAGAGTGACAGAGAGATTCTGAGAGTGTCAGAGAGTGTCCGAGAGTGTCAGAGAGTGCCAGAGAGTGTCAGAGAGTGACAGAGTGTGTCAGAGAGTGTCTGAGAGTGTCAGAGAGTGCCAGACAGTGACAGAGAGTGTCAGAGAGATTCTGAGAGTGTCAGTGTGTGTCAGAGGGTGTCAGAGAGTGACAGAGTGTTTCTGAGAGTGTCAGAGAGTGTCAGAGAGTGTCAGAGAGTTTCTGAGAGTTTCTGAGATTGTCAGAGAGTGTCAGAGAGTTTCTGAGAGAGTCAGAGCGTGTCAGAGTGTGTCAGAGAGTGACAGAGTGTGTCAGAGAGTGGCAGAGAGTGTCTGAGCGTGTCAGAGAGTGTCAGAGAGTGTCAGAGAGTGTCAGAGTGTGTCAGTGAGTGTCAGAGAGTGTCAGAGAGTGACAGAGAGTATCAGAGAGTGTCTGAGAGTGTCAGAGAGTGTCAGAGAGTGTCAGAGAGTGTCAGAAAGCTTTTCAGAGTGTCTGAGGTTATCAGAGAGTGTCAGAGAGTGTTTGAGTGTGTCTGAGATTGTCAGAGAGAGACAGAGTGTGTCAGGGAGTGACAGAGAGTGTCTGAGAGTGTCAGAGAGTGTCAGAGAGTGTCAGACGGTTTCTGAGAGAGTCAGAGAGTGACAGAGATTGTCAGAGAGTGTCAGAGAGTTTCTGAGAGTGTCAGAGAGTGTCAGAGAGTGACAGAGAGTGTCAGAGAGTTTCAGAGAGTGTCAGAGAGTGTCTGAGAGTGTCAGAGTGTCACAGAGTGTCAGAGAGTGTCTGAACGTGTCAGAGAGTTTCTGAGAGTGTCTGAGAGTGAGAGAGATTGTCAGAGAGTGTCTGAGAGTGTCAGAGAGTGTCAGAGCGGGACATAGAGTGTCAGAGAATGTCAGAGAGTGTCAGAGAGTTTCTGAGAGTGTCAGAGTGTGTCAGAGAGTGTCAGAGAGTGACAGAGAGTGACAGAGAGTGGCAGAGAGTGACAGAGAGTATCAGAGAGGGTCAGAGATTGTCAGAGAGTTTCTGAGAGTGTCAGAGAGTGTCAGAGAGTGACAGAGAGTGTCAGAGAGTTTCAGAGAGTGTCAGAATGTGTCAGAGAGTGTCAGAGAGTGACAGAGAGTATCAGAGAGTGTCAGAGAGTTTCAGAGAGTGTCAGTGTGTCAGAGAGTGTCAGATTGTGTCAGCGTGTGACAGAGTGTGTCAGAGAGTGACAGAGAGATTCTGAGAGTGTCAGAGAGTGTCCGAGAGTGTCAGAGAGTGACAGAGAGTGTCAGAGAGTGACAGAGTGTGTCAGAGAGTGTCTGAGAGTGTCAGAGAGTGCCAGACAGTGACAGAGAGTGTCAGAGAGATTCTGAGAGTGTCAGAGTGTGTCAGAGGGTGTCAGAGAGTGACAGAGTGTTTCTGAGAGTGTCAGAGAGTGTCAGAGAGTGTCAGAGAGTTTCTGAGATTGTCAGAGAGTGTCAGAGAGTTTCTGAGAGAGTCAGAGCGTGTCAGAGTGTGTCAGAGAGTGACAGAGTGTGTCAGAGTGTGGCAGAGAGTGTCTGAGAGTGTCAGAGAGTGTCAGAGAGTGTCAGACGGTTTCTGAGATAGTCAGAGAGTGACAGAGAGTGTCAGAGAGTGTCAGAGAGTGACAGAGTTTGTCAGAGAGTTTCTGAGAGTGTCAGAGAGTGTCAGAGAGTGACAGAGAGTGTCAGAGAGTTTCAGAGAGTGTCAGAGTGTGTCAGAGAGTGACAGAATATGTCAGAGAGTGACAGAGAGTGTCTGAAGGTGTCAGAGAGTGTCAGAGAGTTTCTGAGAGTGTCTGAGATTATCAGAGAGTGTCAGAGAGTGTCAGAGAGTTTCTGAGAGTGTCTGAGAGTGTCAGAGACTGTCAGAGAATGTCAGAGAGTTTCAGATGAGTCTGAGAGTGTCTGAGAGTGTCAGAGAGTGTCAGAGAGTGTCAGACAGTTTCTGAGAGTGTCTGAGATTATCAGAGAGTGTCAGAGAGTGTCAGAGATATTCTGAGAGTGTCAGAGTGTGTCTGAGAGTGTCAGATAGTGACAGAGTGTGTCTGAGAGTGTCAGAGAGAGTCAGAGAATGTCAGAGTGTGTCAGAGAGTGTCTGACCGTGTCAGAGAGTGTCAGAGAGTGTCAGAGAGTTTCTGTGAGTGTCAGAGTGTGTCAGAGAGTGTCCGAGAGTGTCAGAGAGTTTCTGAGAGTTTATGTGAGTGTCAGAGAGGTTCTGAGAGTGTCTGAGAGTGTCAGAGTGTCACAGAGTTTCAGAGAGTGTCTGAACGTGTCAGAGAGTTTCTGAGAGTGTCTGAGAGTGAGAGAAATTGTCAGAGAGTGTCTGAGAGTGTCAGAGAGTGTCAGAGCGGGTCATAGAGTGTCAGAGAATGTCAGAGAGTGTCAGAGAGTTTCTGAGAGTGTCGGAGTGTGTCAGAGAGTGTCAGAGAGTGACTGAGAGTATCAGAGAGGGTCAGAGATTGTCAGAGAGTTTCTGAGAGTGTCTGAGAGTGTCAGAGAGTGACAGAGAGTGACAGAGAGTGACAGAGAGTGTCAGAGAGTGTCAGAGAGTTTCAGAGAGTGTCAGAGTGTGTCAGAGAGTGTCAGAGAGTGTCAGAGAGAGACAGAGTGTGTCAGAGAGTGAAAGAGAGTGTCTGAGAGTGTCAGAGAGTGTCTGAGAGTGTCAGAGAGTGTCAGAGAGTTTCTGAGAGAGTCAGAGTGTGTCTGAGAGTGTCAGATAGTGACAGAGTGTGTCAGAGTGTGTCTGAGAGTGTCAGAGAGAGTCAGAGAATGTCAGAGAGTGTCAGAGAGTTTCTGAGAGTGTCAGAGTGTGTCACAGAGTGACAGTGTGTGTCAGAGTGTGCAGAGAGTGTCCGAGAGAGTCAGAGAGTTTCTGAGAGTTTATGTGAGTGTCAGAGAGGTTCTGAGAGTGTCCGAGAGTGTCAGAGTGTCACAGAGTGTCAGAGAGTGTCTGAACCTGTCAGAGAGTTTCTGAGAGTGTCTGAGAGTGATAGATATTGTCAGAGAGTGTCTGAGAGTGTCAGTGAGTGTCAGATCGTGACATAGAGTGTCAGAGAATGTCAGTGAGTGTCAGAGAGTGTCAGAGAGAGACAGAGTGTGTCAGAGAGTGAAAGAGAGTGTCTGAGAGTGTCAGATAGTGTCTGAGAGTGTCAGAGATTGTCAGAGAGTTTCTGAGAGTGTCAGAGAGTTTCAGAGAGTGACAGAGAGTATCAGAGAGGGTCAGAGATTGTCAGAGAGTTTCTGAGAGTGTCAGAGAGTGTCAGAGAGTGACAGAGTGTGTCAGAGACTGTCAGAGAGTGTCAGAGAGTATCAGAGAATGTCAGAGAGTATCAGAGAGTTTCTGAGAGTGTCTGAGAGTGTCAGAGAGTGACAGAGAGTGACAGAGAGTGACAGAGAGTATCAGAGAGTGTCAGAGAGTTTCAGAGAGTGTCAGAGTGTGTCAGAGAATGTCTGAGAGTGTCAGAGAGTGTCAGAGAGTTTATGAGAGTGTCAGAGATTGTCAGAGAGTTTCTGAGAGTGTCAGAGAGTGACAGAGTGTGTCAGAGAGTTTCAGAGAGTCTCTGAGATTGTCAGAGTGTGTCTGAGTTTGTCAGAGTGTGTCAGAGAGTTTCAGAAAGTGTCAGAGAGTTTCTGAGAGTGTCTGAGAGTGTCTGAGTGTGTCAGAGAGTGTCACAGAGTGTCAGAGATTGTCAGAAAGTGTCAAATAGTTTCTGAGAGTGTCAGAGAATGTCAGAGTGTGCCAGAGAGTGACAGAGTGTGTCAGAGAGAGTCAGAGAGTGTCAGAGAGATTCTGAGAGTGTCACAGTGTGTCAGAGAGAGTCAGAGAGTGACAGAGTGTGTCAGAGACTGTCAGAGAGTGTCAGAGAGTATCAGAGAGGGTCAGAGAGTGTCAGAGAGTGTCTGAGAGTGTCAGAGAGTGTCAGTGACTGACAGAGTGTGTCAGAGACTATCAGAGAGTGTCAGAGAGTGTCAGAGAGTTTCTGAAAGTGTGAGAGTGTGTCAGAGAATGTCAGAGAGTGCCAGAGTGTTTCAGAGAGTATCAGAGAGTGACAGAGAATTTCTGAGAATGTCAGAGTGTGTCAGAGAGTGTCAGAGAGTGACAGAGTCTGTCAGAGAGTGTCTGAGAGTGTCTGAGAGTGTCACAGAGTTTCTGAGAGAGTCTGAGAGTGTCTGAGATTGTCAGAGTGTGTCAGTGAGAGTCAGAGAGTGACAGAGTGTGTCAGAGAGTGTCAGAGAGTGTCAGAGATTGTCAGAGAGTTTCTGAGAGTGTCTGAGAGTGTCAGGGAGTGACAGACAGTGTCAGAGAGTGTCAGAGAGTTTCCGACAGTATCAGAGCGTGTCATAGAGTGTCAGAGAGTGACTGAGTGTGTCAGAGAGTGACAGAGAGTGACAGAGTTTGTCAGAGAGTTTCTGAGAGTGTTAGAGAGTGTCAGAGAGTGACAGAGAGTGTCAGAGAGTTTCAGAGAGTGTCAGAGTGTGTCAGAGAGTGTCAGAGAGTGACAGAGAGTGTCAGAGAGTGTCAGAGAGTTTCAGAGAGTGGCAGAGTGTGTCAGAGAGTGTCAGAGAGTTTCAGAGTGTGACAGAGTGTGTCAGAGAGTGACAGTGAGATTCTGAGAGTGTCAGAGAGTGTCCGAGAGTGTCACAGAGTGACAGAGAATGTCAGAGAGTGACAGAGTGTGTCAGAGAGTGACAGAGAGTATCTGAGAGTGTCAGAGAGTGTCAGCGAGTTTCTGAGAGTGTCAGTGAGTGACAGAGTGTGTCAGAGAGTGTCTGAGAGTGTCAGGGTGTGTCAGAGAGTGTCTGAGATTGTCAGAGAGTGTCAGAGCCGGAAACAGATTGTCAGAGAATGTCAGAGAGTGTCAGAGAGTGTCTGAACGTGTCAGAGAGTTTCTGAGAGTGTCTGAGAGTGAGAGAGATTGTCAGAGAGTGTCTGAGAGTGTCAGAGAGTGTCAGAGCGTGACATCGAGTGTCAGAGAATGTCAGAGAGTGTCAGAGAGTTTCTGAGAGTGTCAGAGTGTGTCAGAGAGTGAAAGAGAGTGACAGAGAGTGACAGAGAGTGTCAGAGACTGTCAGAGAGTGTCAGAGAATGTCAGAGAGTATCAGAGAGTTTCTGTGAGTGTCTGAGAGTGTCAGAGAGTGTCAGAGAGTTTCAGAGAGTGTCAGAGTGTGTCAGAGTGTGTCAGTGAGAGTCAGAGAGTGTCAGAGAGAGACAGAGTGTGTCAGAGAGTGAAAGAGAGTGTCTGAGAGTGTCAGAGAGTGTCTGAGAGTGTCAGAGATTGTCAGAGAGTTTCTGAGAGTGTCAGAGAGTGTCAGAGAGTGACAGAGAGTATCAGAGAGGGTCAGAGATTGTCAGAGAGTTTCTGAGAGTGTCAGAGAGTGACAGAGTGTGTCAGAGACTGTCAGAGAGTGTCAGAGAGTATCAGAGAATGTCAGAGAGTATTAGAGAGTTTCTGAGAGTATCTGAGAGTGTCAGAGAGTGACAGAGAGTGACAGAGAGTATCAGAGAGTGTCAGAGAGTTTCAGAGAGTGTCAGAGTGTGTCAGAGTGTGTCAAAGAATGTCTGAGAGTGTCAGAGAGTGTCAGAGAGTGTCAGAGAGTTTCTGAGAGTGTCAGAGAGTGTCAGAGAGTTTCTGAGAGTGTCAGAGAGTGACAGAGTGTGTCAGAGAGTTTCAGAGAGTGTCTGAGATTGTCAGAGTGTGTCTGAGTTTGTCAGAGTGTGTCAGAGAGTTTCAGAAAGTGTCAGAGAGTTTCTGAGAGTGTCTGAGAGTGTCTGAGAGAGTCAGAGAATGTCAGAGAGTGCCAGAGAGTGACAAAGTGTGTCAGAGAGAGTCAGAGAGTGTCAGAGAGATTCTGAGAGTGTCACAGTGTGTCAGAGAGAGTCAGAAAGTGACAGAGTGTGTCAGAGACTGTCAGAGAGTGTCAGAGAGTAGCAGAGAGGGTCAGAGAGTGTCAGAGAGTGTCTGAGAGTGTCAGAGAGTGTCAGTGAGTGACAGAGTGTGTCAGAGACTATCAGAGAGTGTCGGAGAGTGTCAGAGAGTTTCTGAAAGTGTCAGAGTGTGTCAGAGAATGTCAGAGAGTGCCAGAGTGTTTCAGAGAGTATCAGAGAGTGACAGAGAGTTTCTGAGAATGTCAGAGTGTGTCAGAGAGTGTCTGAGAGTGTCTGAGAGTGTCACAGAGTTTCTGAGAGAGTCTGAGAGTGTCTGAGATTGTCAGAGTGTGTCAGAGAGAGTCAGAGAGTGACAGAGTATGTCAGAGAGTGTCAGAGAGTGTCAGAGATTGTCAGAGAGTTTCTGAGAGTGTCTGAGAGTGTCAGGGAGTGACAGACAGTGTCTGAGAGTGTCTGAGAGTGTCACAGAGTTTCTGAGAGAGTCTGAGAGTGTCTGAGATTGTCAGAGCGTGTCATAGAGTGTCAGAGAGTGACTGAGTGTGTCAGAGAGTGACAGAGAGTGACAGAGTTTGTCAGAGAGTTTCGGAGAGTGTCAGAGTGTGTCAGAGAGTGTCAGAAAGTGACAGAGAGTGTCAGAGAGTGTCAGAGAGTTTCAGAGAGTGTCAGAGTGTGTCAGAGAGTGTCAGAGAGTGTCAGAGTGTGACAGAGTGTGTCAGAGAGTGACATAGAGATTCTGAGAATGTCAGAGAGTGTCCGAGAGTGTCAGAGAGTGACAGAGAGTGTCAGAGAGTGACAGAGTGTGTCAGAGAGTGACAGAGAGTATCTGAGAGTGTCAGAGAGTGTCAGCGAGTTTCTGAGAGTGTCAGAGAGTGACAGAGTGTGTCAGAGAGCGTCTGAGAGGGTCAGGGAGTGTCAGAGAGTGTCTGAGATTGTCAGAGAGTGTCAGAGTGGGACACAGAGTGTCAGAGAATGTCAGAGAGTGTCAGAGAGTTTCTGAGAGTGTCAGAGTGTGTCAGAGAGTGTCAGAGAGTGACAGAGAGTGAAATAGTGTGTGAGAGAGTGACTGAGAGTATCAGAGAGGGTCAGAGATTGTCAGAGAGTTTCTGAGAGTGTCAGCGAGTGTCAGAGAGTGACAGAGCGTGACAGAGAGTGACAGAGAGTGACAGAGAGTATCAGAGAGTGTCAGAGAGTTTCAGAGAGTGTCAGAGTGTGTCAGAGAGTGTCAGAGAGAGACAGAGTGTGTCAGAGAGTGAAAGAGAGTGTCAGAGAGAGACAGAATGTGTCAGAGAGTGAAAGAGAGTGTCTGAGAGTGTCAGAGAGTTTCTGAGAGTGTCAGAGAGTGTCAGACAGTTTCTGAGAGTGTCAGAGAGTGACAGAGTGTGTCAGAGAGTTTCAGAGTGTGTCTGAGATTGTCAGAGTGTGTCAGAGAGTTTCAGAAAGTGTCAGAGAGTTTCAGAGAGTGTCTGAGAGTGTCTGAGAGTGTCAGAGAGTGTCACAGAGTGTCAGAGATTGTCAGAAAGTGTCAAATAGTTTCTGAGAGTGTCAGAGAATGTCAGAGTGTGCCAGAGAGTGACAGAGTGTGTCAGAGAGAGTCAGAGAGTGTCAGAGAGATTCTGAGAGTGTCACAGTGTGTCAGAGAGTGTCAGAGAGTGTCAGAGAGTGACAGAGTGTGTCAGAGACTGTCAGAGAGTGTCAGAGAGTATCAGAGAGGGTCAGAGAGTGTCAGAGAGTGTCTGAGAGTGTCAGAGAGTGTCAGTGAGTGACAGAGTGTGTCAGAGACTATCAGAGAGTGTCAGAGAGTGTCAGAGACTTTCTGAGAGTGTCAGAGTGTGTCAGAGAGTGTCAGAGAGTGCCAGAGTGTTTCAGAGAGTATCACAGAGTGACAGAGAGTTTCTGAGAGTGTCTGAGAGTGTCAGGGAGTGACAGACAGTGTCAGAGAGTGTCAGAGAGGTTCTGAGAGTATCAGGGCGTGTCATAGAGTGTCAGAGAGTAACAGAGTGTGTCAGAGAGTTTCTGAGAGTGTCAGAGAGTGTCAGAGAGTGACAGAGAGTGTCAGAGAGTTTCAGAGAGTGTCAGAGTGTGTCAGAGAGTGTCAGAGAGTGACAGAGAGTGTCAGAGAGTGACAGAGAGTGTCAGAGAGTTTCAGAGAGTGTCAGAGTGTGTCAGAGAGTGTCAGAGAGTGACAGAGAGTGTCAGAGAGTGTCAGAGAGTTTCAGAGAGTGGCAGAGTGTGTCAGAGAGTGTCAGAGAGTTTCAGAGTGTGACAGAGTGTGTCAGAGAGTGACAGAGAGATTCTGAGAGTGTCAGAGAGTGTCCGAGAGTGTCACAGAGTGACAGAGAGTGTCAGAGAGTGACAGAGTGTGTCAGAGAGTGACAGAGAGTATCTGAGAGTGTCAGAGAGTGTCAGCGAGTTTCTGAGAGTGTCAGTGAGTGACAGAGTGTGTCAGAGAGTGTCTGAGAGTGTCAGGGTGTGTCAGAGAGTGTCTGAGATTGTCAGAGAGTGTCAGAGCCGGAAACAGATTGTCAGAGAATGTCAGAGAGTGTCAGAGAGTGTCTGAACGTGTCAGAGAGTTTCTGAGAGTGTCTGAGAGTGAGAGAGATTGTCAGAGAGTGTCTGAGAGTGTCAGAGAGTGTCAGAGCGTGACATCGAGTGTCAGAGAATGTCAGAGAGTGTCAGAGAGTTTCTGAGAGTGTCAGAGTGTGTCAGAGAGTGAAAGAGAGTGACAGAGAGTGACAGAGAGTGTCAGAGACTGTCAGAGAGTGTCAGAGAATGTCAGAGAGTATCAGAGAGTTTCTGTGAGTGTCTGAGAGTGTCAGAGAGTGTCAGAGAGTTTCAGAGAGTGTCAGAGTGTGTCAGAGTGTGTCAGTGAGAGTCAGAGAGTGTCAGAGAGAGACAGAGTGTGTCAGAGAGTGAAAGAGAGTGTCTGAGAGTGTCAGAGAGTGTCTGAGAGTGTCAGAGATTGTCAGAGAGTTTCTGAGAGTGTCAGAGAGTGTCAGAGAGTGACAGAGAGTATCAGAGAGGGTCAGAGATTGTCAGAGAGTTTCTGAGAGTGTCAGAGAGTGACAGAGTGTGTCAGAGACTGTCAGAGAGTGTCAGAGAGTATCAGAGAATGTCAGAGAGTATTAGAGAGTTTCTGAGAGTGTCTGAGAGTGTCAGAGAGTGACAGAGAGTTACAGAGAGTATCAGAGAGTGTCAGAGAGTTTCAGAGAGTGTCAGAGTGTGTCAGAGTGTGTCAGAGAATGTCTGAGAGTGTCAGAGAGTGTCAGAGAGTGTCAGAGAGTTTCTGAGAGTGTCAGAGAGTGTCAGAGAGTTTCTGAGAGTGTCAGAGAGTGACAGAGTGTGTCAGAGAGTTTCAGAGAGTGTCTGAGATTGTCAGAGTGTGTCTGAGTTTGTCAGAGTGTGTCAGAGAGTTTCAGAAAGTGTCAGAGAGTTTCTGAGAGTGTCTGAGAGTGTCTGAGAGAGTCAGAGAATGTCAGAGAGTGCCAGAGAGTGACAGAGTGTGTCAGAGAGAGTCAGAGAGTGTCAGAGAGATTCTGAGAGTGTCACAGTGTGTCAGAGAGAGTCAGAAAGTGACAGAGTGTGTCAGAGACTGTCAGAGAGTGTCAGAGAGTATCAGAGAGGGTCAGAGAGTGTCAGAGAGTGTCTGAGAGTGTCAGAGAGTGTCAGTGAGTGACAGAGTGTGTCAGAGACTATCAGAGAGTGTCGGAGAGTGTCAGAGAGTTTCTGAAAGTGTCAGAGTGTGTCAGAGAATGTCAGAGAGTGCCAGAGTGTTTCAGAGAGTATCAGAGAGTGACAGAGAGTTTCTGAGAATGTCAGAGTGTGTCAGAGAGTGTCTGAGAGTGTCTGAGAGTGTCACAGAGTTTCTGAGAGAGTCTGAGAGTGTCTGAGATTGTCAGAGTGTGTCAGAGAGAGTCAGAGAGTGACAGAGTATGTCAGAGAGTGTCAGAGAGTGTCAGAGATTGTCAGAGAGTTTCTGAGAGTGTCTGAGAGTGTCAGGGAGTGACAGACAGTGTCTGAGAGTGTCTGAGAGTGTCACAGAGTTTCTGAGAGAGTCTGAGAGTGTCTGAGATTGTCAGAGCGTGTCATAGAGTGTCAGAGAGTGACTGAGTGTGTCAGAGAGTGACAGAGAGTGACAGAGTTTGTCAGAGAGTTTCGGAGAGTGTCAGAGTGTGTCAGAGAGTGTCAGAAAGTGACAGAGAGTGTCAGAGAGTGTCAGAGAGTTTCAGAGAGTGTCAGAGTGTGTCAGAGAGTGTCAGAGAGTGTCAGAGTGTGACAGAGTGTGTCAGAGAGTGACATAGAGATTCTGAGAATGTCAGAGAGTGTCCGAGAGTGTCAGAGAGTGACAGAGAGTGTCAGAGAGTGACAGAGTGTGTCAGAGAGTGACAGAGAGTATCTGAGAGTGTCAGAGAGTGTCAGCGAGTTTCTGAGAGTGTCAGAGAGTGACAGAGTGTGTCAGAGAGCGTCTGAGAGTGTCAGGGAGTGTCAGAGAGTGTCTGAGATTGTCAGAGAGTGTCAGAGTGGGACACAGAGTGTCAGAGAATGTCAGAGAGTGTCAGAGAGTTTCTGAGAGTGTCAGAGTGTGTCAGAGAGTGTCAGAGAGTGACAGAGAGTGAAATAGTGTGTGAGAGAGTGACTGAGAGTATCAGAGAGGGTCAGAGATTGTCAGAGAGTTTCTGAGAGTGTCAGCGAGTGTCAGAGAGTGACAGAGCGTGACAGAGAGTGACAGAGAGTGACAGAGAGTATCAGAGAGTGTCAGAGAGTTTCAGAGAGTGTCAGAGTGTGTCAGAGAGTGTCAGAGAGAGACAGAGTGTGTCAGAGAGTGAAAGAGAGTGTCAGAGAGAGACAGAATGTGTCAGAGAGTGAAAGAGAGTGTCTGAGAGTGTCAGAGAGTTTCTGAGAGTGTCAGAGAGTGTCAGACAGTTTCTGAGAGTGTCAGAGAGTGACAGAGTGTGTCAGAGAGTTTCAGAGTGTGTCTGAGATTGTCAGAGTGTGTCAGAGAGTTTCAGAAAGTGTCAGAGAGTTTCAGAGAGTGTCTGAGAGTGTCTGAGAGTGTCAGAGAGTGTCACAGAGTGTCAGAGATTGTCAGAAAGTGTCAAATAGTTTCTGAGAGTGTCAGAGAATGTCAGAGTGTGCCAGAGAGTGACAGAGTGTGTCAGAGAGAGTCAGAGAGTGTCAGAGAGATTCTGAGAGTGTCACAGTGTGTCAGAGAGTGTCAGAGAGTGTCAGAGAGTGACAGAGTGTGTCAGAGACTGTCAGAGAGTGTCAGAGAGTATCAGAGAGGGTCAGAGAGTGTCAGAGAGTGTCTGAGAGTGTCAGAGAGTGTCAGTGAGTGACAGAGTGTGTCAGAGACTATCAGAGAGTGTCAGAGACTTTCTGAGAGTGTCAGAGTGTGTCAGAGAGTGTCAGAGAGTGCCAGAGTGTTTCAGAGAGTATCACAGAGTGACAGAGAGTTTCTGAGAGTGTCTGAGAGTGTCAGGGAGTGACAGACAGTGTCAGAGAGTGTCAGAGAGGTTCTGAGAGTATCAGGGCGTGTCATAGAGTGTCAGAGAGTAACAGAGTGTGTCAGAGAGTGACAGAGAGTGACAGAGTTTGTCAGAGAGTTTCTGAGAGTGTCAGAGAGTGTCAGAGAGTGACAGAGAGTGTCAGAGAGTTTCAGAGAGTGTCAGAGTGTGTCAGAGAGTGTCAGAGAGTGACAGAGAGTGTCAGAGAGTGTCAGAGAGTTTCAGAGAGTGTCAGAGAGTTTCAGAGAGTGTCAGAGTGTGTCCGAGAGTGTCAGAGAGTGTCAGAGTGTGACAGAGTGTGTCAGAGAGTGACAGAGAGTGTCAGAGACATTCTGAGAGTGTCAGAGTGTGTCTGAGAGTGTCAGATAGTGACAGAGTGTGTCTGAGAGTGTCAGAGAGAGTCAGAGAATGTCAGAGTGTGTCAGAGAGTGTCTCAGAGTGTCAGAGAGTGGCAGAGAGTTTCTGTGAGTGTCAGAGTGTGTCACAGAGTGACAGTGTGTGTCAGAGTGTGTCCGAGATTGTCCGAGAGTGTCAGAGAGTTTCTGAGAGTTTATGTGAGTGTCAGAGAGGTTTTGAGAGTGTCTGAGAGTGTCAGAGTGTCACAGAGTGTCAGAGAGTGTCTGAACGTGTCAGAGAGTTTCTGAGAGTGTCTGAGAGTGAGAGAGATTGCCAGAGAGTGTCTGAGAGTGTCAGAGAGTGTCAGAGCGGGACACAGAGTGTCAGAGAATGTCAGAGAGTGTCAGAGAGTTTCTGAGAGTGTCAGAGTGTGTCAGAGAGTGACAGAGTGTGTGAGAGAGTGACTGAGAGTATCAGAGAGGGTCAGAGATTGTCAGAGAGTTTCTGAGAGTGTCAGAGAGTGTCAGAGAGTGACAGAGCGTGTCAGAGACTGTCAGAGAGTGTCAGAGAATGTCAGAGAGTATCAGAGAGTTTCTGAGAGTGTCTGAGAGTGTCAGGGAGTGGCAGAGAGTGACAGAGAGTGACAGAGAGTGTCAGAGAGTGTCAGAGAGTGTCAGAGAGTTTCAGAGAGTGTCAGTGTTTGTCAGAGAGTGTCAGAGAGAGACAGAGTGTGTCAGAGAGTGTCAGAGAGTGTCTGAGAGTGTCAGAGAGTTTCTGAGAGTGTCAGAGTGTGTCTGAGAGTGTCAGATAGTGACAGAGTGTGTCAGAGTGTGTCTGAGAGTGTCAGAGAGAGTCAGAGAATGTCAGAGAGTGTCAGAGAGTTTCTGAGAGTGTCAGAGTGTGTCACAGAGTGACAGTGTGTGTCAGAGTGTGTCAGAGAGTGTCCGAGAGAGTCAGAGAGTTTCTGAGAGTTTATGTGAGTGTCAGAGAGGTTCTGAGAGTGTCTGAGAGTGTCAGAGTGTCACAGAGTGTCAGAGAGTGTCTGAACGTGTCAGAGAGTTTCTGAGAGTGTCTGAGAGTGAGAGAGAGTGTCTGAGAGTGTCAGAGAGTGTCAGAGCGTGACATCGAGTGTCAGAGAATGTCAGAGAGTGTCAGAGAGTTTCTGAGAGTGTCAGAGTGTGCCAGAGAGTGACAGAGAGTGACAGAGATTGTCAGAGACTGTCAGAGAGTGTCAGAGAGTATCAGAGAATGTCAGAGAGTATTAGAGAGTTTCTGAGAGTGTCTGAGAGTGTCAGAGAGTGACAGAGAGTTACAGAGAGTATCAGAGAGTGTCAGAGAGTTTCAGAGAGTGTCAGAGTGTGTCAGAGTGTGTCAGAGAATGTCTGAGAGTGTCAGAGAGTGTCAGAGAGTGTCAGAGAGTTTCTGAGAGTGTCAGAGAGTGTCAGAGAGTTTCTGAGAGTGTCAGAGAGTGACAGAGTGTGTCAGAGAGTTTCAGAGAGTGTCTGAGATTGTCAGAGTGTGTCTGAGTTTGTCAGAGTGTGTCAGAGAGTTTCAGAAAGTGTCAGAGAGTTTCTGAGAGTGTCTGAGAGTGTCTGAGAGAGTCAGAGAATGTCAGAGAGTGCCAGAGAGTGACAGAGTGTGTCAGAGAGAGTCAGAGAGTGTCAGAGAGATTCTGAGAGTGTCACAGTGTGTCAGAGAGAGTCAGAAAGTGACAGAGTGTGTCAGAGACTGTCAGAGAGTGTCAGAGAGTATCAGAGAGGGTCAGAGAGTGTCAGAGAGTGTCTGAGAGTGTCAGAGAGTGTCAGTGAGTGACAGAGTGTGTCAGAGACTATCAGAGAGTGTCGGAGAGTGTCAGAGAGTTTCTGAAAGTGTCAGAGTGTGTCAGAGAATGTCAGAGAGTGCCAGAGTGTTTCAGAGAGTATCAGAGAGTGACAGAGAGTTTCTGAGAATGTCAGAGTGTGTCAGAGAGTGTCTGAGAGTGTCTGAGAGTGTCACAGAGTTTCTGAGAGAGTCTGAGAGTGTCTGAGATTGTCAGAGTGTGTCAGAGAGAGTCAGAGAGTGACAGAGTATGTCAGAGAGTGTCAGAGAGTGTCAGAGATTGTCAGAGAGTTTCTGAGAGTGTCTGAGAGTGTCAGGGAGTGACAGACAGTGTCTGAGAGTGTCTGAGAGTGTCACAGAGTTTCTGAGAGAGTCTGAGAGTGTCTGAGATTGTCAGAGCGTGTCATAGAGTGTCAGAGAGTGACTGAGTGTGTCAGAGAGTGACAGAGAGTGACAGAGTTTGTCAGAGAGTTTCGGAGAGTGTCAGAGTGTGTCAGAGAGTGTCAGAGAGTGACAGAGAGTGTCAGAGAGTGTCAGAGAGTTTCAGAGAGTGTCAGAGTGTGTCAGAGAGTGTCAGAGAGTGTCAGAGTGTGACAGAGTGTGTCAGAGAGTGACATAGAGATTCTGAGAATGTCAGAGAGTGTCCGAGAGTGTCAGAGAGTGACAGAGAGTGTCAGAGAGTGACAGAGTGTGTCAGAGAGTGACAGAGAGTATCTGAGAGTGTCAGAGAGTGTCAGCGAGTTTCTGAGAGTGTCAGAGAGTGACAGAGTGTGTCAGAGAGCGTCTGAGAGTGTCAGGGAGTGTCAGAGAGTGTCTGAGATTGTCAGAGAGTGTCAGAGTGGGACACAGAGTGTCAGAGAATGTCAGAGAGTGTCAGAGAGTTTCTGAGAGTGTCAGAGTGTGTCAGAGAGTGTCAGAGAGTGACAGAGAGTGAAATAGTGTGTGAGAGAGTGACTGAGAGTATCAGAGAGGGTCAGAGATTGTCAGAGAGTTTCTGAGAGTGTCAGCGAGTGTCAGAGAGTGACAGAGCGTGACAGAGAGTGACAGAGAGTGACAGAGAGTATCAGAGAGTGTCAGAGAGTTTCAGAGAGTGTCAGAGTGTGTCAGAGAGTGTCAGAGAGAGACAGAGTGTGTCAGAGAGTGAAAGAGAGTGTCAGAGAGAGACAGAATGTGTCAGAGAGTGAAAGAGAGTGTCTGAGAGTGTCAGAGAGTTTCTGAGAGTGTCAGAGAGTGTCAGACAGTTTCTGAGAGTGTCAGAGAGTGACAGAGTGTGTCAGAGAGTTTCAGAGTGTGTCTGAGATTGTCAGAGTGTGTCAGAGAGTTTCAGAAAGTGTCAGAGAGTTTCAGAGAGTGTCTGAGAGTGTCTGAGAGTGTCAGAGAGTGTCACAGAGTGTCAGAGATTGTCAGAAAGTGTCAAATAGTTTCTGAGAGTGTCAGAGAATGTCAGAGTGTGCCAGAGAGTGACAGAGTGTGTCAGAGAGAGTCAGAGAGTGTCAGAGAGATTCTGAGAGTGTCACAGTGTGTCAGAGAGTGTCAGAGAGTGTCAGAGAGTGACAGAGTGTGTCAGAGACTGTCAGAGAGTGTCAGAGAGTATCAGAGAGGGTCAGAGAGTGTCAGAGAGTGTCTGAGAGTGTCAGAGAGTGTCAGTGAGTGACAGAGTGTGTCAGAGACTATCAGAGAGTGTCAGAGAGTGTCAGAGACTTTCTGAGAGTGTCAGAGTGTGTCAGAGAGTGTCAGAGAGTGCCAGAGTGTTTCAGAGAGTATCACAGAGTGACAGAGAGTTTCTGAGAGTGTCTGAGAGTGTCAGGGAGTGACAGACAGTGTCAGAGAGTATCAGAGAGGTTCTGAGAGTATCAGGGCGTGTCATAGAGTGTCAGAGAGTAACAGAGTGTGTCAGAGAGTGACAGAGAGTGACAGAGTTTGTCAGAGAGTTTCTGAGAGTGTCAGAGAGTGTCAGAGAGTGACAGAGAGTGTCAGAGAGTTTCAGAGAGTGTCAGAGTGTGTCAGAGAGTGTCAGAGAGTGACAGAGAGTGTCAGAGAGTGTCAGAGAGTTTCAGAGAGTGTCAGAGAGTTTCAGAGAGTGTCAGAGTGTGTCCGAGAGTGTCAGAGAGTGTCAGAGTGTGACAGAGTGTGTCAGAGAGTGACAGAGAGTGTCAGAGACATTCTGAGAGTGTCAGAGTGTGTCTGAGAGTGTCAGATAGTGACAGAGTGTGTCTGAGAGTGTCAGAGAGAGTCAGAGAATGTCAGAGTGTGTCAGAGAGTGTCTCAGAGTGTCAGAGAGTGGCAGAGAGTTTCTGTGAGTGTCAGAGTGTGTCACAGAGTGACAGTGTGTGTCAGAGTGTGTCCGAGATTGTCCGAGAGTGTCAGAGAGTTTCTGAGAGTTTATGTGAGTGTCAGAGAGGTTTTGAGAGTGTCTGAGAGTGTCAGAGTGTCACAGAGTGTCAGAGAGTGTCTGAACGTGTCAGAGAGTTTCTGAGAGTGTCTGAGAGTGAGAGAGATTGCCAGAGAGTGTCTGAGAGTGTCAGAGAGTGTCAGAGCGGGACACAGAGTGTCAGAGAATGTCAGAGAGTGTCAGAGAGTTTCTGAGAGTGTCAGAGTGTGTCAGAGAGTGACAGAGTGTGTGAGAGAGTGACTGAGAGTATCAGAGAGGGTCAGAGATTGTCAGAGAGTTTCTGAGAGTGTCAGAGAGTGTCAGAGAGTGACAGAGCGTGTCAGAGACTGTCAGAGAGTGTCAGAGAATGTCAGAGAGTATCAGAGAGTTTCTGAGAGTGTCTGAGAGTGTCAGGGAGTGGCAGAGAGTGACAGAGAGTGACAGAGAGTGTCAGAGAGTGTCAGAGAGTTTCAGAGAGTGTCAGTGTTTGTCAGAGAGTGTCAGAGAGAGACAGAGTGTGTCAGAGAGTGTCAGAGAGTGTCTGAGAGTGTCAGAGAGTTTCTGAGAGTGTCAGAGTGTGTCTGAGAGTGTCAGATAGTGACAGAGTGTGTCAGAGTGTGTCTGAGAGTGTCAGAGAGAGTCAGAGAATGTCAGAGAGTGTCAGAGAGTTTCTGAGAGTGTCAGAGTGTGTCACAGAGTGACAGTGTGTGTCAGAGTGTGTCAGAGAGTGTCCGAGAGAGTCAGAGAGTTTCTGAGAGTTTATGTGAGTGTCAGAGAGGTTCTGAGAGTGTCTGAGAGTGTCAGAGTGTCACAGAGTGTCAGAGAGTGTCTGAACGTGTCAGAGAGTTTCTGAGAGTGTCTGAGAGTGAGAGAGAGTGTCTGAGAGTGTCAGAGAGTGTCAGAGCGTGACATCGAGTGTCAGAGAATGTCAGAGAGTGTCAGAGAGTTTCTGAGAGTGTCAGAGTGTGTCAGAGAGTGACAGAGAGTGACAGAGATTGTCAGAGAGTGTCAGAGAGTTTCAGAGAGTGTCAGAGTGTGTCAGAGAGTGTCAGAGAGA
Source organism: Heterodontus francisci (assembly GCF_036365525.1). Taxonomy (NCBI): domain Eukaryota; kingdom Metazoa; phylum Chordata; class Chondrichthyes; order Heterodontiformes; family Heterodontidae; genus Heterodontus; species Heterodontus francisci. Next base: position 236,957,380 of record NC_090371.1, read on the forward strand.
GACAGAGTGTGTCCGAGAGTGAAAGAGAGTGTCTGAGAGTGTCAGAGTGTGTCTGAGAGTGTCAGAGAGTGTCAGAGAGTTTCTGAGAGTGTCAGAGAATGTCAGAGAGTGACAGAGAGTATCAGAGAGGGTCAGAGATTGTCAGAGAGTTACTGAGAGTGTCAGAGAGTGTCAGAGAGTGACAGAGTGTGTCAGAGACTGTCAGAGAGTGTCAGAGAGTATCAGAGAATGTCAGAGAGTATCAGAGAGTTTCTGAGAGTGTCTGAGAGTGTCAGAGAGTGACAGAGAGTGACAGAGAGTGACAGAGAGTATCAGAGAGTGTCAGAGAGTTTCAGAGAGTGTCAGAGTGTGTCAGAGAGTGTCAGAGAGTGTCAGAGAGAGACAGAGTGTGTCAGGGACTGAAAGAGAGTGTCTGAGAGTGTCAGAGAGTGTCTGAGAGTGTCTGAGAGTTTCTGAGAGTGTCAGAGAGTGTCAGACAGTTTCTGAGAGTGTCAGAGAGTGACAGAGTGTGTCAGAGAGTTTCAGAGAGTGCCTGAGATTGTCAGAGTGTGTCAGAGAGTTTCAGAAAGTGTCAGAGAGTTTCTGAGAGTGTCTGAGAGTGTCTGAGAGTGTCAGACAGTGTCACAGAGTGTCAGAGAGTGTCAGAAAGTGTCAAATAGTTTCTGAGAGTGTCAGAGAATGTCAGAGTGTGTCAGAGAGAGTCAGAGAGTG